>NC_056725.1:287035593-287398093 GCF_019279795.1 Protopterus annectens
CTCAGTGTTGAACTTGCGTGTCTAGTTTTAATATCAAATATCAGATATGTATAGCTTCCCAAACTAACATGCGATATCAAATTCCATTCATCAGAAAAAGTTAACCTGGGAGAGGATTCTCCATCCCCATATACCACTTTTACTACAAACAAGTTTTTTGCAACACACTGATGAGATCATCCTTTCATAAGTGTAGTCTTTCACTATGATAGTCAGACTTCCATTGTGGTACTTGTGGTGAATACTGTTTTCTCTTCTTCTTCTTCTTTCGACTGCTCCCATTATGGGTCGCCACAGCAGATCAACTGTTTCCATTTATTCCTGTCCTCTGCATCTTGCTCTGTCACACCAACCATCTGTATGTCCTCTCTTCCTGTTATCTGGCAGCTTCATCCTTAGCATCTTTTTCCCAGTATACTCTGCATCCCTCCTCAGCACATGTCAAAACCAGTGTAATCTTGCCTCTCTGGCTTTGTCTCCAAACCTTCCAACCTGGGCTGACTCTCTAATATTCTTATTCCTAATCCTGTCCATCCTCGTCACACCCATTGTAAATCAATGCCACTGTCTCCAACCCATATAACATAGCTGGTCTCACTACCCTCTTGTAGAACTTCCCTTTCACTCTTACTGGTACTTGTCTGTCACAAATCACTCCTGACACTCTTCTCCACCTACTCCATCCTGCCTGTACTCCCTTCTTCACCTCTCTTCCACACTCACCATTACTCTGAACTGTTGATACCAAGTATTTGTTTTTTCTAAATTGTGTAGTTAGATAGGAAGTTCAAATACCACAGTGGTGAGCTTGAGTGTGGGATTTTAATAATAGGCAAGTAAGTCCTCAACAACAGATGCACTGTGTCCACTTCCTCTCAGGAAAAGACAGCTACATCTGCACTCTATCTCACTTTTAACACACACATTCTCTTTGTACCACAGTGATGATGGCATCCTATGAAAAGTACAATCTCCCCCCTTAACAGTCAGATTGCTATGGTGCTTGCAGATCATACTGTGTTTTCCATTTTATATAACTAGATAGGTTGGAAGGCCAACTCTCACAGTAGTGAACTTGTATCCATGTCTACAATACCAGATACATAGGTTCATAGGTTCATAGGTTCGTACTAGGCTATCTGCCCTAGGGCATTTATAAGCCTAGCCAGAGTGTATGTGGCTTACACCACCCCTTAGGATGAGAATACTATGCCCTTTTAGGGTTTAGTTTACTATGCCACTGTCTAGTAGTGACACAGAGATGACCCCCGGGGTAAACCTACGATCTCCCATCCACTCGTCGAGATTTCTCTTGAATAGAGTCAGTGAGGGGCTCTGCCTAACATGGGCTGGGATTCTGTTCCAGAGTGTAGGGAGCCTCTGGGTTATGAATCGGTCCCTCCAGCATGTTCTATTTATTTCTGTGTTGAGGTTTAAGTCACTTGAGGTTTAAGTCACTTGTTCTCGTGGCTCTGATGGATTTGGATTTTCTGAGGTGGAGCATGTCCATTAATTCAGGATTGGACATGGCCTTGTACGTCAGGCACAGATCACCTCTGAGTAGGCGGTATGCGACTGAATAGAGCTGGAGTTTTTTCAGTCGGGCAGCATATGACATATGCTTAAGACCCTTTATCCTCTTGGTGAGGAACTTTTGGGGTCTTTCCAACTGCTGCAGGTGTCGGGTGAGATACATCCCAAATGGGGCATTGTACTCAATAATTGGCCTGATAAGAGAAGAGTACAGTGGCACAATGACCTCTCTTGATCTAGATGTGAAACCCTTCATGATAAGGTGGGCAATATAGAAGGTCTTCCTAACCACTTTGGCAATGTGAGTGTCAAATGAGAGGTTACTGTCAACCTGGGTCCCTAGGTCCCTGATTACCTCTTCCGTACTTAATTGATTACCGCCTATGTGGTAATTTGTCGGTACCTTGTTTTTCCCAAAGGGTATGACTATACATTTTTTGGCGTTCAGCTTAAGGCCATGGCTCTGGCACCAATTATCCATTTCTATGAGGCCTCTCTGAAGGATGTTTGTGTCCGCTGGAGTATCAATTATGGCGCCCAGTTTGCAGTCATCTGCGAACTTTGTCAGCCACAATCCTCCTATGTTTGCCTGTACCTCGGAAAAATAAATGCCGAACAAGAGGGGTCCCAGGACTGAGCCCTGTGGGACACCGCTTGTGACTGGCTTAGAGTCTGACATAGCTCCAGCAACTCTGACCCTGTGGGTTCTGTCCTTGAGCCAGTTTGCAACCCATCTTGTGACATATGGGTTTACATTTAAGCTGGTGAGTTTGTCTATGATGCCCGAGTGGGGTATTGTGTCAAAGGCTTTTGCAAGGTCAAGGTAGGCTGTGTGAACTGCCTTACCCTCATCAATGGCCTTAGTGACTGTTTCAAAAAGTCGACCAAGTTCAAAAGGCAGGATCTGCCCTTGACAAAGCCAAATTGGGTAGGATCCAATGTCTGTAGGTCCCCAATGTCTTTGTTTATGAGTTCCATAATGATCCTCTCCATAGCTTTGCAGACCAGGCTCGTCAAGCTTATGGGGCGGTAATTTCCAGGGTCCGTAGAAGCACCGCCTTTGTGAAGTGGGACCACTGTTGCCGTACGCCACTCTTTGGGTACGTATCCTGTGGTAAGGCTAAGATTAAACAGCAGCCTTATGTGTGGGTTTAGTTCCTCTTGGAGTTCACGTAGCACACAGCCCGGGACACCATCCGGTCCCATTGATGCTGTGTTTTTAGCTTTAGAGGGCGGCTCTCACCTGGGCATCTGAGATGTTTGGGAGGCTACACTCTGCTGGGATAGTTGTTTCTCCTTTTGGGGGGGAGGGGGAGGAGAAATTTGCACTGAACCTGTCTGCCAGAATGTTGGCAATGTCAGTGGGTTCAGTGTATTTTGTGTCATTTTGGACTAACTCTGAGCATATCTGGGAGTTTCCACCCAGGTTTCTAACATAGCTAAAGAAGGCCTTGTGATTGTCTTTTGTGTCATTTGCGATTTTTCTCTCAAAGTTGGCCTTGGATGATTTTATGAGTGATCGTAGTTTTTTGCTAGTACTGATCAGAGATGCCTTCCCTTTTAGGGATTTTGCTCTGTCGTGTAGTAGCTTCCTCCTTCTGTTGTAAAGTTTGTTTATGGCTGGGGTCCACCAGACTGGTCGCCTGCCTTTGGGGGAATGGGTCTTGGTTTTATTTGGGATTGCATGATCCATGCATTCTTGAAGGTGCCCATAGAAGGCATTTGCAAAGGATTCAGCAGTGTGGGTTGTGGTTTCCACTGGCCCAGGGGCCTTGAAAGATACCACTTCAGTCTTAAGAAGTGTGAAGTTTGCTTTTGAGAAGTTCTTCACTGTGGTCTTTTGTGCAGGCGGTGGGGGACGGATGTGGATTTCCAGTGAGATTAATTTATGGTCTGATCTTACAAAAGAGGGATGTACTTCCGGTGTGGAGCATTTTGTCCCCATGTTTGTGATGATCAGGTCTAGTATATTGTCTCCTCTTGTGGGAATGGTGACTAGTTGTTCCATTGCATTTGAGTTTATGAATTCTAAGAACCTTTGGGCTAGGGTGTTGGGGCTTGAGTAATGTTCCCAGTCTATGTTTGGGTAGTTGAAGTCTCCCAAAATGATGGTATTTGGAGAGACATTCATAATCTCCGGTGTCTTCAACAAGGCTGTGTGGGGTTTCTGAGTTTGAGAGGGTGGTCTGTAGCATGCTATAAACTGTAAGGCAGTTTTGCCTATGGTTAGTTGCACCTGGATAGTCTCCGATGCTTTGTGCGTTGCCACTAACCTGGAGGTGTGGGTATCTTTGATGAAAATGGATACTCCCCCTCCTTTTGTGGTTCTGTCCAAGTTTTGGGGCCGAAAAGCATGATATGAGGTAAAACCTGATAGTGCTGGGGTGCTCTCAGGAGCCTTGAACCAGGTTTCAGTCACTGCACAGACATCGATGTTCTCCATACTGAGGAGGGCTTGAGGACGTGCATCTTGAGGTTTAGACTTCTGGCATTGAGCAGCATTACCCTTAGTTTTTTTCCACTTGTGTTTTCTAGGGAGGTAGGTTTGTCATTTGAGCCTTGCCTAAAAAAGGCACTATGGGGGTGGCAAGAGCCTTGGCCAATATCCGGAAGCCCAGGGGTGACAGGTGCAAACCATCCCTTGCGAAGCAGCGTGGCTTGTCAAGCATGTCATCCCAAGCAGACAGACACTGGATCCCCTTAGAATGACACCAGTAATTAAGCCAATTGTTAAAACTGATCATTTTGTCTTTGTACTGTGGCATCATTCTTGGTGAGGGTAAGATGCTGCTCAGAGTCAGGGTCATACCGGCCTGGGCTACATAATCAGAGAGCTCCTCTATGTCTCTTTTCATGTAGTCCAGGGAGGTACGTCTCAGGTCGTTCACACCGGCATGTACAATGACTGAGTCATATTTGTACTTGCTGTGGAGTGACCTGAGTGCTTGTGTTATGTGGCGGATTCTAGCTCCCGACAGGCAGCTTACTGTGACCCTCTCCTTGTTCAGTCTGGTGAGCGGGACGTCAGTGTGCCTGACTATGGAGTCACCTATTACAAGTGTGTCTGGCATGTTGTTTGACCTTAAGGGCCGTGACTGTTTAGCACACTGACTTTGTGAACTATGTGTTGCATTTGCTATGTCTTGAGGTGGTGGTTGCTTGGGTGTCTGCTTTGGTGGCCTCTGTTATTTTGGTAGATTTTTAATCAGCGCCTCCGAGTATGTTTTTGTGTGTTTATGTGTTTGGTTTGCAGTTGTGATAGTTCTATGTGAGACTGGGTTTGTGGTGTGCGTGGTTACCTTCTCCTCCTGACTGGTCTTGCCAGTACTGAATTGAGAGAGCTCAGCCTCCAGTTTGGCTATATAGTTGCATCTCGCATATATTTGTATTTGTTGGGAGGAGGAGAGGGTTGTCCGTGTACATGAGGCAATTGTAACATTGCCTCAAGATTCCCAGATTCACCAACTGAACAGGAGAGGACGCCAGCAACTGACCCTTCGACATGCTAGAAATAGTGAAAAAGATTGCTGTGTAACTGAGTCAGAAAGGACCTATAGGGACATGGGTACTCAACAGAATTTAGATGAATGAAGTACTTTTCGTTTGTTTAAGAGTGCTTTACCTGTATACAAAATGCTTTAGGAGCAAGTGCTGAGCTTTTCAGATAGAGTATAGGCTGTTTAGATTGCAAGTAGAACAGTTCTAAGGAAAAATTGAAGAGCAGACTTGGCGGAGCCAGAAAAAGTTTAACCTTGTTTAACCAAGTTTAACCTTGTTTAACCGGCGCTGCGCTATGAGCACAACTGCGCAAAGCCATGCAAACACGGATTTTAAGCAGTGAACTACAAAAGAGCTAGGAATGGTCCCAAACAACCAATTACTAACAGCTTCTTGTGCTGAGGTCACTTCCCCCAAGGATAGGTAGGCTGCTCAAGGCTCCCCACTCCCACTGGTGAGCAAAGAAACTTCCTTTTATCCAAGTAAGGTAATGGACAACACAGGAACTACACCACAGCCCAGAATACAGCAATGCCTGTATACTGGTCTAAACTAGTCGAGAAAGGCGGGAAAATAAGGATTATTTTTTTGTTTTTTTGTTTTTTTTGCAGAAATACACAGAAAATGCAGAGACAGTGATAAATTAGTTACACAGGCTAGCACACTTTAGTGGGCAGCCTCCACAGTTCAATTAAACAAACAAACAAGCAAACCTTCGACTAAATTCGACTAAATGTAACTTTAAGTGCAGTTTTTAAAATAAATGCAGTAATCAGTAAAAAAAACAGTTCAGGCTAGTTTAAAGTAAGCAGCAGAAGCTATTTTCAGTGAAAAAAAAGCAGAGATACTTAAATCCAGAAGGTAGTCGCTTTTTCAAGTTCCTTGCTGCTAGGACCACTCTGTAAACCCACGTGGAGTTTGTCTGAGCAGTATAGCCAGAAAAAAATGCCCAGAGGCGGATTTTAAGCAGTGAACTACAAAAGAGCTAGGAATGGTCCCAAACAACCAATTACTAACAGCTTCTTGTGCTGAGGTCACTTCCCCCAAGGATAGGTAGGCTGCTCAAGGCTCCCCACTCCCACTGGTGAGCAAAGAAATTTCCTTTTATCCAAGTAAGGTAATGGACAACACAGGAACTACACCACAGCCCAGAATACAGCAATTCCTGTATACTGGTCTAAACTAGTCGAGAAAGGCGGGAAAACAAGGATTATTTTTTTCGTTTTTTTGTTTTTTTGCCGAAATACACAGAAAATGCAGAGACAGTAATAAATTAGTTACACAGGCTAGCACACTTTAGTGGGCAGCATCCACAGTTCAATTAAACAAACAAACAAGCAAACTTTCAACTAAATTCGACAAAATGTAACTTTAAGTGCAGTTTTTAAAATAAATGCAGTAATCAGTAAAAAAACAGTTCAGGCTAGTTTAAAGTAAGCAGCAGAAGCTATTTTCAGTGAAAAAAAAAGCAGAGATACTTAAATCCAGAAGGTAGTCGCTTTTTCAAGTTCCTTGCTGCTAGGACCACTCTGTAAACCCACGTGGAGTTTGTCTGAGCAGTATAGCCAGAAAAAAACGCCCAGAGGCGGATTTTAAGCAGTGAACTACAAAAGAGCTAGGAATGGTCCCAAACAACCAATTACTAACAGCTTCTTGTGCTGAGGTCACTTCCCCCAAGGATAGGTAGGCTGCTCAAGGCTCCCCACTCCCACTGGTGAGCAAAGAAACTTCCTTTTATCCAAGTAAGTTAATGGACAACACAGGAACTACACCACAGCCCAGAATACAGCAATGCCTGTATACTGGTCTAAACTAGTTGAGAAAGGCGGGAAAACAATTTGTGTTTTTGTTTTTTTTGCAGAAATACACAGAAAATGCAGAGACAGTGATAAATTAGTTACACAGGCTAGCACACTTTAGTGGGCAGCCTCCACAGTTCAATTAAACAAACAAACAAGCAAACTTTCGACTAAATTCGACTAAATGTAACTTTAAGTGCAGTTTTTAAAATAAATGCAGTAATCAGTAAAAAAACAGTTCAGGCTAGTTTAAAGTAAGCAGCAGAAGCTATTTTCAGTGAAAAAAAGCAGAGATACTTAAATCCAGAAGGTAGTCGCTTTTTCGAGTTCCTTGCTGCTAGGACCACTCTGTAAACCCACGTGGAGTTTGTCTGAGCAGTATAGCCAGAAAAAAACACCCAGAGGTGGATTTTAAGCAGTGAACTACAAAAGACCTAGGAATGGTCCCAAACAACCAATTACTAACAGCTTCTTGTGCAGAGGTCACTTCCCCAAAGGATAGGTAGGCTGCTCAAGGCTCCCCACTCCCACTGGTGAGCAAAGAAACTTCCTTTTATCCAAGTAAGGTAATGGACAACACAGGAACTACACCACAGCCCAGAATACAGCAATGCCTGTATACTGGTCTAAACTAGTTGAGAAAGGCGGGAAAACAAGGATTATTTTTTTGTTTTTTTTGCAGAAATACACAGAAAATGCAGAGACAGTGATAAATTAGTTACACAGGCTAGCACACGTTAGTGGGCATCCTCCACAGTTCAATTAAACAAACAAACAAGCAAACTTTCGACTAAATTCGACTAAATGTAACTTTAAGTGCAGTTTTTAAAATAAATGCAGTAATCAGTAAAAAAACAGTTCAGGCTAGTTTAAAGTAAGCAGCAGAAGCTATTTTCAGTGAAAAAAAAGCAGAGATACTTAAATCCAGAAGGTAGTCGCTTTTTTGAGTTCCTTGCTGCTAGGACCACTCTGTAAACCCACGTGGAGTTTGTCTGAGCAGTATAGCCAGAAAAAAACATCCAGAGGTGGATTTTAAGCAGTGAACTACAAAAGAGCTAGGAATGGTCCCAAACAACCAATTACTAACAGCTTCTTTTGCTGAGGTCACTTCCCCCAAGGATAGGTAGGCTGCTCAAGGCTCCCCACTCCCACTGGTGAGCAAAGAAACTTCCTTTTATCCAAGTAAGGTATTGGACAACACAGGAACTACACCACAGCCCACAATACAGCAATGCCTGTATACTGGTCTAAACTAGTCGAGAAAGGCGGGAAAACAAGGATTATTTTTTTGTTTTTTTTGCAGAAATACACAGAAAATGCAGAGACAGTGATAAATTAGTTACACAGGCTAACACACTTTAGTGGGCAGCCTCCACAGTTCAATTAAACAAACAAACAAGCAAACTTTCGACTAAATTCGACTAAATGTAACTTTAAGTGCAGTTTTTAAAATAAATGCAGTAATCAGTAAAAAAAAACAGTTCAGGCTAGTTTAAAGTAAGCAGCAGAAGCTATTTTCAGTGAAAAAAAAGAAGAGATACTTAAATCCAGAAGGTAGTCGCTTTTTCGAGTTCCTTGCTGCTAGGACCACTCTGTAAACCCACGTGGAGTTTGTCTGAGCAGTATAGCCAGAAAAAAATGCCCAGAGGTGGATTTTAAGCAGTGAACTACAAAAGAGCTAGGAATGGTCCCAAACAACCAATTACTAACAGCTTCTTGTGCTGAGGTCACTTCCCCCAAGGATAGGTAGGCTGCTCAAGGCTCCCCACTCCCACTGGTGAGCAAAGAAACTTCCTTTTATCCAAGTAAGGTAATGGACAACACAGGAACTACACCACAGCCCAGAATACAGCAATGCCTGTATACTGGTCTAAACTAGTCGAGAAAGGCGGGAAAACAAGGATTATTTTTTTGTTTTTTTTTGCAGAAATACACAGAAAATGCAGAGACAGTGATAAATCAGTTACACAGGCTAGCACACTTTAGTGGGCAGCCTCCACAGTTCAATTAAACAAACAAACAAGCAAACTTTCAACTAAATTCGACTAAATGTAACTTTAAGTGCAGTTTTTAAAATAAATGCAGTAATCAGTAAAAAAACAGTTCAGGCTAGTTTAAAGTAAGCAGCAGAAGCTATTTTCAGTGAAAAAAAAGCAGAGATACTTAAATCCAGAAGGTAGTCGCTTTTTCGAGTTCCTTGCTGCTAGGACCACTCTGTAAACCCACGTGGAGTTTGTCTGAGCAGTATATCCAGAAAAAAATGCCCAGAGGCGGACTTTAAGCAGTGAACTACAAAAGAGCTAGGAATGGTCCCAAACAACCAATTACTAACAGCTTCTTGTGCTGAGGTCACTTCCCCCAAGGATAGGTAGGCTGCTCAAGGCTCCCCACTCCCACTGGTGAGCAAAGAAACTTCCTTTTATCCAAGTAAGGTAATGGACAACACAGGAACTACACCACAGCCCAGAATACAGCAATGCCTGTATACTGGTCTAAACTAGTTGAGAAAGGCAGGAAAACAAGGATTATTTTTTTGTTTTTTTTTGGTTTTTTTGCAGAAATACACAGAAAATGCTTCTGAAAGAGACATACTGTATCAACTTCTATTCAGTGGAAGACTTTATCATGAGACAGGATGCCTCCATCCTCTTAACCCACTTTTACCACAGACATGTTTTGTGCATCACCCTGATAAGGCCATCATGTCAAAAATGCACTCTCTACTCTTACAACTCAGAATTCTCCTGTGGCACCTCTGGCTAATTGTAGGTTGTATAGATAGCGTAACTTCATAGATAGGGGGTTGGAATCCACCACTGATTAACTAATGTGACTGTGTGTACTGTCATGTATAGCTGTGTCCATGACAAACCCCTTATGTAAAGTTCCAATTAGGAGACATATTTTCACTGGCAAAGGGCTAACCTATATATATATATATATATATATATATATATATATATATATATATATATATGTTACACCCAGGCAATACCCAGTTTTATAAACACAATGGTTACATTATGCTATTGAAAATAAACTACATTAGTGGCATAGTATGACTTATCCTCTGGCGTTTGCTGTTGAGACTGGGCTGTCTAGACTGTGTAATTGAAGAGGGTGGAGGTTTGAATCCAGCTGTAATTTACAACTGTGGATGTTTCTTTGTCTGTCGTGTAGAGAAGGCTTTTAATGCACGTGGATGCGCATTGTAACAGTGCACTTTAACCACCTTCATACCTTTTTAGAACTTCACTATATTAAAGAATGGTGATGTCATCCATTCAGCTGTGCAGTTAAAATTGTAAACCAACATCTCTTATGGTGCATGCACTTTAGGCAGTGTGGTATACTTTGGGATCTTAGGTAGTCTGTTCAAATCCAGCCACTGCTCTTTAGACTCACTTGTGTCAGTATGACTGTGTACGTTTATATCTGGGAATTCCTATTACAATAATTTATGCTCATTTTTCATACAGAAATGGTTTATTGGATAATGATGATGCCAAGGGATGATATTTGATTTTTTCATGAGAACAACTAAGACTTTTCCTTTGGCTTGAGGACATGAGACAATGTTTTATATGCTGTTGCCTTACTAAGTCATGGTTTTGTATCAGTGATTATCCACACAATGTGCATGACTGCTAATTTCCCATCACAGTGATGACTGCATAAGTATTATGTGTGTTTGGGTTTGCCTAGCAGCAGGCAATCTTGTGTGAGGAGTAGACATATAGTAACACATCCCTTGTTGCAATAACATGTGACAGCTTCAAAGACCCAAATATCTCACAAATTTAGCAACATTTGAACTGTGGCATACTCGTTTTTCACAATATCATGCCACTTCTGTCATCAGATTGTCTGGTGTTCAAAACCCACATTGACTGACTGTAAGCATTTGAGTGTCCTAATGCTATTATGCATGAATGGCATCAACAGCTGTTAAAATGTGTAGAATGACAACGGGAGAAACCCCCCATCCCTTTTCTGTCATACAAACGATCTGCAGTAAAGTCATATGATATAATGATTTCACAAAGGTGGAGTCTCACAGTTTTGTTAAGATTTCTAGTGTGGCGCATGTTATACATGCCACTAGCTGGTGGACTTACATAGCTTGCTTTTCAAATCCAGAAAAGGGCAACAGTCTGTGAATGCAATGATGTCACACAAACAGCACTGCATGAAGTTATTATTCTCAGTTTTCATTTTGGAGACATAAATATGAACTCATTTTGTAATTTCCTGCCAGTAAAACAGTTGTTCTATGAATGTAATGGTGTAAGTGCCCCTGCAGCACAGGGTCTATATTAGAACACCGAACATTTGAAATGTTGAGTGTTCTAATATAGACCCATTTTGAGCAAACGCTGAAAATATTGAAGTAACAAGAAACTGAATTCTTTCCTAGGAAAGAATTTGGATGTCTGTTTCTGTTGCTTCAGTATTTTCAGTGCTCTGGTGGAAAGTTAAGGGTCGGGTTGAGGTAAGTGTGTGATTGTGTGGACGTGTGGGTTAGGGCGGGTTAGATGAGTTAGGGTAAGGGTGTGGGTCAGGTAAGTGTGCGATTGTGTGGACGTGTGGGTTAGGGCAGGTTAGGTGAGTTAGAGTTAGGGCGTGGGTGAGGTGTGTGATAGTGACGGACCTTAGGGTTAGGGTTTGGGTTAAGGTAAGTGGATAGTTAGTGGTGTATGTATAGTTTAGTGTAGGGTTAGGTGTATGTGTGTGGATTGCTGTTTGTTTGGTGTGCTTGTGTTGTGTGTATGTGTTTTGGAACAGTAATTTTTTTTCCCTAGGAAAAAATTTGCTGTTCCGAATGTTCGATGTTTTTTTTCGATTGCTAGAGTACGATATTGGAACACTCGACATTTTGAATGTTCGGTGTTCTAATATAGACACGCAGCACATGCGTTGAGCAATGATGTGAACAGCATACCTACACAGAAAGAGTGTGGTTCAATGCTAGGACAGTGCTGTGGTTCAATGCTAGGACAACGCTATGGTTCAATGCTACGACAATGTTGTTGTACAAAACAGCAAGAATATCATCCATGGCTGAGAAACACTGATATTACACTGTTCGCAGTTGTGTGAACATTAACATTATTACTTCTTTGTCATCATTCAGGCAAAATCATACTGTACAAATTATCCTCAAATGTCCTTTATTACTTAATGCATTAATTATTTTATTTGTGAAAAGATCTATTGCTATGTGATGTGGCAGACACAGACAATACATAGCTTTCTACAGTGTGTAGAATGATAGGTAGGGAGTTGAGTATGGTAACATCTGTCTGTCTGTCAGATAACTGTGTCAAGCAGGAGTGCTTCAGGAAAAGAAAGCATTTATAATACAGTCAGAGGACAATAGTTTTAAGGCATCTACCTACAATGATCCATACCCTTTACAATAGGGAAGTGCCGTACACCCTTCTACCTCTTTGTCTTTACACACACACAGTATTCTTATTTATGTGGGATCACAGGTTGATACCCATCTTTGTGATATCGATCCTGGCATGTGTTAGAGTCTGCCAGGATACAAATGTTGTGCAAGTCATTGAATGTTCACAGGCATTACTTAATTTCCAAATATGAATGCACTGTAGTGCATGTCTTCCTCCAAACATTTATTAACTGTTAAATATTCATTAACTGTAATTGACGTCTTCACATTGTATGGCATTATGCAAGACCATCATAAAGTGTGATTGGGCCTGTGTTAGGACACTTTCTTGTCTGTATCTGTTGTTTACATGCTGTTATGCAGTGTTCTCTGAAACTTCTTGTAAGCTTGCCCCTGTAATCATGTAGTAGATACACTCTGTTAACGAACAGAAACCTTGAACTACTTTAATGTCAATAGATCTGTGTTATCATTTGTCATTAGTGTATTTTGAGTGTTATTATGTTACAATTTAACATGTACATGAATATAAAACACAATTTGCCTAATAGAGGTTTCAGAGTAATATAGCCCCAGTCTATGGTTGCCAAATGACACAAAATGGTAAAATATGTCCCTTTCTGATATGCATGACACAGCTGTAGGCTTCATTTCTTCTTGTTTATTCATGGTGATGTGGAGAATAGAGCACTACTGTCAGTTATTACACATACAGTCCTTATATATACATGTTATTTTCAGTAACTGCAGTCTGTGCAAATGACCCTAAGGTATCCACTGACCTTGCTAACTATTATCTCAACTTGGCATGTAATCAGAAATTAATATCACACTCACCTTTGTTACAGTGTCACATTTTGGCACACTCATGTCCATTGTTAGCATGTCCATGTTTAGTTATGGACATGGGTAAAGAATTAGGAACAGATTTAATTATTATCCCATCAGTATGGAAGTGTTTATGTTTAAAATGTTCCTTTGTGACATAATCATATTTGAATGCATTATCTGAGTACATTTTCACCATTCACCCTCCCCGCAGGCTTATATCTGCACTATTATCATTGTATTCTTTGTATATTCACCCCATTTAGCACTGCACACTTCTTACTTATTATAATCAACTTGCCATTACTTCATGTAAGCTGAGTACACATGCTCACATATTAGGTTTGTCTAACAGGTAAGCAGTTTTGTTTATATGATGTGATTGGGCTTCCCTGCACTATTCCATGACCACCGACGCTGCTGCTGGCCATGAAACAAGCATATCAACATGCAAGCATGGGGAGCAGCTTGCTTATTCAATGAGAATTAGCACTACAGTTGTGCTGGTTTCATGCAAAGTTTACATGATCGTTAATGAATCCCATGGTGGATTACACCAAAAAGAAGATTAGTTGTCCAAAGAAAACAGTCATTTTAAATACTCCAAATCTAAATACCACAAAAAAAAAAAAAAAAAAATAGAAAGACATATAGACAGCTTGCATGCTGTTCATGATACAAAGCACTGAAATTCACAAGTATGAAATATCTACTGAATGTAAGCGAAAAATAATTATTTTATGTAAAAAGAAAAAAAAAACTATGCATACTGAGCATCCCGATGTATATCCAAATGCTAGAATTACCACAATGTTCACAGATGGTAAATCAAAGTGTAAACCACCTGTACTGAAAGTAGATAATATAGTAACAAAGATAAAACAACTGGAAATGGGAATTTTCGAAAAGGGTAGCAGCAAATTTCATAGAAAAAAGGGAATTGTGGAAACAATGCATGCAGAATAACGTTTTGGAAGAAGAATGAGGTCAAAGAGAAGGCAGGATATGAATAAGGTATGTTTGACTGACAATGACTGACTATATTATAAGATTATGAGTGATGTATATTTGCACGTAAAAATATGTCAGTATGGCTTGTTTTTATTTATAGAAATGTATGATTGCCTATGTCATAATTGATAATTTAATGAAGATGTTTCTAAAAAAAAAAAAAAAAAAAAAAGGCTTCCTCAGATGGTTGGTAAGAAATTAGCAGTTGTTGGTCTGGTTAAACTCATACTGAGGAACAGGACTGTCACATGGATGAATGATAGGACAAAAAATTTTGTGGTGATGTAAATAATATCAAGAATAATGTTCCTTACTGATAATAATGTCAGAAAAATAGTTACATGGGCTCAAGTTTTATGACGTTCTAGCCTTCGTGACTTTCTTTTGGTAACAAAATGCAAGCATTAAGTGTAGTATCATGCAATAAAAGAATGATCATTTTGATTAATACACGGTTTCTGGCAGAGTTTTCAAAATGCATTTCCCTATGTTACTGTGGTGGTGGTCCTGCGGTAGCATTGTCGCCTCACACTATGACGTTGTCCTGTTTGATTCTCAGCTAAAGCGTCTTCTGTGTGGAGACATGCATGAATGGGTGTACCTTCGTTGAAGGTTGTGTGTCAGAGCTGGCTACTCGGAATGTAAAAATCTACTGCCAATCATTAGCGGACCAGAGTTCCGCTGTGGCGACCCCTAACCGTGAAAAGCCAAAAGATACAACAACAACAACGTATGTTGCTAGCTGCAGCAAGAAAATGTATATCCTGACTGCAAAAACTGGATAGTTTTCTGACTTTTGATTGATGACTGGCATTGTTGTAAGTGATTTATTTATAAGACATTTCAACTTTGCAGGTTTTAACACAAATATAAGTGCATGCATTTCAAATTCTGGCAAAAATAGCAACAGTTTTTCATCAAATAACAAGACCCTATACATAGTAGCTCCTTTAGTGCTGTATTGTCTGAGAAAAAACATTGTAAACCTTGAGTAGTCTCATGAACTTCCAATTTCCCAAATTATGTGCATTAGTGTATCTGTTAGTACTGACCAAGGCCATAAAATAATCATTCCATAAAATTATAAGACCAGATACCCCATCAAGCTTAAAAACACTTAAGAATTTTTCAAGAACAAACAATTTTCTGCTAAGCGATGGTATAAGAAGTTTCAAATCCCACTCAAATGCAGATAACATGGACTTCTAGGCAGAGGTGTACACCAATGCCCTGTACAACCACTTAAGCAGTTGTATAGAATTGGCTTTACCTGACTACATTAAAATCAGGTCTTGCAGAAAAATTAAGCCACCCTGGTGGACCCTTAGTATAAACAGGCTATATAACAGCAGAAAGAAACTAATGTCCAAGAACAAGAGGGAACTGTCTTAGAAGAGGAATAAATCCCTCTCTAGCATAAGCAAGCAAATTAGAGATATTGTCAAGTCCTCCAAAGCTAATTATGAAGCAAAAATAGCTTCCCTAGCTAAGGATAATCACAAGGCATTCTTTAATTAAGTCCAAAATGTAAAACGGAATACCTGTCTATGCGCTGAACTGGTTGTATATGGCACCACCCATGCTAAACCGCAGGTAATAGCCAACCTACTAGCAGACAGATTTGGAGCAAACTTCACGCCCATGTCCCCTACAGTTATCCCCCAAAGTATACCTGATGCCAATGCTCAGCCTATTGCCTTAATAGAGCTGGTCATCTTGGTGCTCTCCAAGGCCAAAAACATGGCATCAATAGGACAAGACAAAATCCCAGATTGCCTTTTAAACAACTTAAAACATGACCTAGCAGACCTACTTAGATCCCCATTTAACCACAGCCTGCGAACTGGCTATGTTCCAACAGAATGGAGGATAGCAACAGTAATCCCTCTGCACAAAGGGGGACCATCAATGCACTCTGGGAATTATAGACCCATAAACTTGACTAGCCTCATCTGCAAGGCCATGGAAAGAATCATTATGGACCTTATTAACAAGGAAATAGGTAATCTCCAAACTCTGGACCCAACCCAGTTTGGATTAATTAAAGTGAGATCATGCCTGCTAAATATGGTTGATTTCTTTGAGATTCTCACCAAGGCCATGGACGAGGGAAAGACAGTAGATACCACCTATCCTGACCTAACCATGGCATTTTGACACAATCCTCCACTCAGGTATTATAGAGAAACTCTCCCAATTGGGAATTAACCCCTAAATTACCAGATGGGTAGCCAAATGGCTCACCAGCAGAGAACATACTGTCAAAGTGGGTAACCTCTAGAAAAAGACCAGCCACCAGTGGTGTACCATAGGGCTCTGTGCTGGACCCCTTACTGTTTGGAATTTTGTTTCACAGAAGTCCAGGCAAACTTGCATGGCCTGTGCTGACCAAGTTTGCTGATGATTGAAAATTGGGAGTAATCATAGAGTCCTCCAACAATGTTTATATACTGCAGGCACGATTAACTCAGACAAAAGATTGGTGATAAAGCCATGGATTAAAGATATATGTAAAAAATGCATTATTATTCTCTTTTGGTAAAGCTGGCATCCCTGCTAATCACATCACAGACAGCACTCCCCTCAAGTGTAGACCCAGTGGTAAGTGATCTGAGTACTCAGGTAGATAACAACCTGAACTTTGACCGTCATGTATCCACAGTAGTAAGGAAATCCTCACTGTGGAATATCAAGATCTAAGGTTGTCATAATTCCATTATACTCAGCCCTCATCAGACCAATAATTGAGTACAATGCTCCCTTCTGCATGTACCTCACCAGACACCTGCAGCAACAGGATACACAAAACAAGTTTTACGTGGAACGACTGAAAGTCCAGCCACTACATTCTGTCTCCAACATTTTGCTAAGGGGTGATGTGTGACTGGTTTACAGGGCAGTCTCTGACCCAGCCCTGATGGGAATGCTACACATTCATAAATCAAACTGTACAAGTTTCAGTCACTCCAGGAGTCAGGTCATACTGGAGAGATAGATACATTTCCCAGAGACAGCCACTTCTCTGGAACAAGTTTCTAATTCACATGAAACAAAGCCCCTCCCTGACTGTCTTCAAATGCAACCTAGATCAATGGATGGGTGACTTCAAATACACTTCTGAGGTGGCACCCATGTCCCTCCAGGGTTGAAGAAGTCATTATTAACCATCATAGACCCTTACCTCTGAAAACTTTACTCACCTAACCACTGAAAAATGGGGCAACTGAAGATAAATATGGCTAGGCTTGTAAGGGCTCTAGGGCTATTAGCTTAGTAACCGTCTAAGAACCTATGAACTTATGTTTTTCTTGCAGTCACTGACCACAACTAAAACACTGAGATATTATAAATGGTATAATACCTCATTTAAGTAAGAAATGGCAGTGTGCACAAACACCAAGTCCATAAATAAATATGACCAGAGTCCACTGTCCAGTCAAAGTTTAATAAAACAAAATAAAATGGCCCAACTCCAAACAAAATAAAATAACTTGTTTTCATCTGACCAACAGCCTTCTTCAGAACATAATACCTTTACCACAAAAACCACAATCTTAAATACTCATACCAGTTCAATAAATACAGTTAAGCTGTTGATTAGTTAACTAATTTAGCACTTCATTAAAAATAATAATGAATTTAAAATATATTACAAACTACTACATTACTCCCACCATTAAGTAAACACATGCAGTAACTTATTTAAAATGTATTAAACATAAAAAAAAAAAATACTAGAACATACTTTAAATATTTATTAATGAATACAAAGAATGCTATTGAAAAATGTGTGTTTAGTAGCAAAGATTATAACTTAGCTGCCGTTAGTTTCAAAATACATACTACTGATGTATGCTTATTAAAATCTGGATATGTAGTTGCATTTAATTTCAAACACCAGTGTAACTCTTTGTATTCAAGGGTCTGTCTCCCAACTACCACCCCTGGAATCCACCTACACTGCATCTAAAATACAAAATTTAAAACCAAGACAATTTATACATTTTAAAGTGTCTGTATAAAATATTATTGCCATTAAAATGCTTGATGTCATACATATGCTCATAAATTCGCTTATTTAATTTTCTCTCATATTTTCCAATATAAAATGGCATGCATGAGGGACACTTTGCCATATATAACTACCTGCTTTGTTAAACAATTCCCATTTCTTAAAGTAACTGGGATCTTATTGTTTATACCAACAATAGTTTTATTACCAACCAGAATGACTTTGTAATGGCTACACTTGCCACACTTACATGTACCCTTAGTGCCATTCAAATAGCTACCAGTTCCTGTCTTTTTCTTTTCTAGTTGATTCTTTATAATTTTACAAGTTTAGTACACAAAATGAGGCATCACCCATAATCGAAAATAAATCAGCATTGGTTGCAAGTACGTTCACATTCCTTCTTACAATATCTTTAATGTGACCAACTCTGCCTGAGTATTTTAAAACCAAGGCTCTGTTGTAACTATTCTTTAATGGTTTTTGTTAGCATGTTGTCAAGGCCAATATCTAATAGAGGTTTGTATTGAAGACCCCATTTGTTAAAATCATCAGTTTTGTTACTGTCTACCATACATTTAGAGTATCCCCTGGTTTAAAACATGTCACAAAGCTTAATAATTTCATGAAGAACCATTTCTTTGATGGAAGTGATTCTTGCAACTATTAAAATGCAGGCAGGTGTTGCTAAATGTGGGTTTCCTGTAAATTCTTAACTCACAACTCTTGTCACTTGTAAAAACAGTGGTGTCCAAATAGTTAATGCGTTCAAAATTATACTGGTAAGTAAATCTTAAAAGAGTAGATGATACCAACACAAATTCCATAAATAAGTCAATAATTTCTTTACGGTCTGTCCCATAATATAAAAACATCATCTAAAAAAATACATATAATTTAACATACTGAAAAAAAAATGCTACCAAAAGCACATTTGGATTGCCAATCTTTCATAATAATATTTTTATAAATGGGGGCACAAGCTGTCCCTGTTGCCACTCTGATCTTCCTGTACAGTTCTCCTTCAAGTCATATAAAATTATTATCTAAAACTATTTCCATTAATTCTGTAATAAAATTCACCTCTCAGTTTATGAGGAACCTACTACCAATCAAGTTATCACAAAATAATTCCAAGCCTTCGTTCTTAGGGATGCAACTGAATAAATCTACAATGTCAATTGTAAGAAAAAGGAGATTGTTTGCCCAGGACACTAAGCTCTCTAAATTCCTCTTTTCCCATTTTCATCAACTTATTTCCAACCATCTCTCTGGTGAGATTCACCCACACCCTGGTCCCTCTCCCTCTCTTCATTCAAACCAATCCCTTTGCTCTCCCCCCGCATCCTGCAAACCCCTCCTTTTCACTATATTGAATGCTCAAAGCTTTTGAAACAAGATTCCAAACTTCCATGCCTGGTTTCAACATAACCACCCAGATATCCTATCTGGGACTGAAACCTGGTTAAAGTCACACATAAAAGATCCTGAAATCACTCCCCCCAACTACAGTATAATTAGTAATGACAGGACCCTCAAAAAAGGTGGTGGAGTAGCTCTCCATATTGGGTCCTCTACTGTTCAACATTTTCAGTAAGGACTTCCACCAGAACATTCCTACTGCTAAACTGATTCAATACACAGATGACTCTATGATCATCTGCTTCACCACTTCTACCTCCACTCTCTTAAAACTAACTCAGGATGCTTTCTCTTATAGACAACATCAGTTGATAGCCAACCACCTATCACTCAATGCATAAAAAACTAAAATTATGTTATTTTCCCCTTCAAAAATTACCATTATAGATAAGAACTCATTCTCCATTACTAGCTAAAACACTACCTCTCTCGAGGTAGCCTCCCATGCAACGCTTCTAGGAGTCCTTATTGATGAACAGTGAAAATTCGATACCCACCTACTAACTAATATAAAGAAAACCCACCAGAAACTAGGCATGCTGTACTGCCATAACCACTATATCAATCCCACTACTAAACTTGTACTGTCTAACACCTTCCTCATTCCTTTTCTCCTATATGGTGCCTCACTTCTTACCAACCTTCAATCTTCTCTAAAAACAAAGCTATCCTCCTGTTTTAACAAAATTTCTAAGTTTGCTGTCGGCTATAAATCCTCCTCCCACCACTGCAATGCCCTTCACAAACTAAATTGGCTCGAACTTCCCAGTCATCTTACCTATATTCAACTTACTCATGCCCATAAACTCATCTGTAATCCCTCCATCTACCCCTCCCTTACATCCTCCTTCAAAATGCAGATACCCAACAGACTTCTAAGATCCAATAACCAGAATTTTCATAAACTGCACAAGCCTCCTCATCCTCCAGGCAGACACATACTATCTGTTTCCCTAGCTCACCTCTGGAAATCCCTGCCACCTCTTATCGGTATTACAGACAAGCACTCTACCTTTAAGACTTTGCTTCATTCCCATCTCAAAAGTCTCTGGGGAATGTTCCTGCTCTCATCCGACATGAGTCACCTCTTTTTTCCCTATTTCTCACACTCCTTTACTTTTCTCTTCTCTTCATCATACCGAGCTTCTCTGACTACCATATTCATTTGTCTCATTTACTCCAACTCTTGCTCTCCTTTTTTTTCTTGTTATCCAACCCTTCTTACATTCAACAATTAACACCTCTTATCACCCATCCTACTTCAGCTCTGCTAAGATTTCATGTAAAATTGTAATGCCACCCCTGCGTTATTTCACATTTTAACAAATTTAACAGGAATATGCACCAATGGAGTTTTCTTATTTTAATTGACCTATTTGTGTGTGTGTGTGTGTGTGTGTGTGTGTGTGTGTGTGTGTGTGTGTGTGTGTGTGTGTGTGTGTGTGTGTGTGTGTGTGTGTGTGTGTGTGTGTGTGTGTGTGTGTGTGTAATTTTACCTTTTACTTTATTAACTGAATTTTCACTGCAATCATATATTTTTTGTCATGTTATGTAATACCATCGTTCTTCAATGGTGTTACATAGATGTAAATGCATTGTCTTCATATTATAGTGTTGTTCATGGAGCTTTTCTCCCCGGAGCTCCATTGAAAATGGGCTCTTCTTGGCCCAATTGACTATCCCGGTAAACAAACTGTAGAATAAATGTTTGTGTCTTTCGGCTTTTCCCAGTTAGGGGTCGCCACAGCGGAACTCCGTTCCGCTAATGATTGGCAGTAGATTTTTACATACTGGCTTGCCGGGCCTAATGTACAACCTTCAATGAAGGAAAGCCCATTCACGCATGTCGCTACACAGAAGACGCTCTAACTGAGAATCGAATGGGCAACGTCTAACTGTGAGCCGACAATGCTACCGCAGCACCACCACCACAGTCTACAAACAAACTGTAAAATAAATAAATAAATAAATAAATAAAAATCACCTTTAAGGTGTCCCAGAAAATCCCATGAATTCTTAAGAATATGCATGCAGGAATATAATATAGGTTTCACTTGCCTATCAATATAAGTAGCCAATGGATAAGTCTTTGATCCTTGTGCTACCACAATAGGTCTAAATGGAGGATCTGTGCTGTTTTTGTGGACTTTGGGTATACCAAATATAGCTGGAATTCTAGGTGAAGCAGTGGAGAAAAAAAACATAATTTATTTCTTAGAATACCCTGCATAAAGGCAACATCTGAAAAATTTCACTTTTCTTATATGCAGTATTGACTTCATTGAGGGAAGAGCTCTCGTATACAAAGTAATTTTGCAATATGCTAATCATTTTACCTATATAATCAATTTGGTAAAAGATAACTATCCCCCCACATTTATCTGGCTTCATCACCCTTATACTGCCATTGTTGACTAAATTGCTAAGCAAAAACCTTTCCTGCTTAATCGAATTAGGTTTACAATAGTTACTATTTTTACTAATCCTATACAAATTTTGGCACAAATCTTCACAAACATCTGAATTGTTGGATGAGGAGTACCTACACATGTACTTTTCTTCCTCAATTCATTACTACTTGAAAAGTCACTGTTAGAACCAAATTGGGTAGCCATGTTCAATTTCCTGACAAACAACTTATGTTCACAACCTTTCTCAGACAGTGAAAATGTTCTTTAGTGATAATAATATTTCTGCAGTTGAAAATGTTAAAATCGTTGTAAATGTGAATTCCATCTTTAACTGCTAGATTGTTCCACTATCATCTTCCCAAAATTTTTGACACCCCATCTTCTCTGCTATTCTCTCTGAGCATCTCAAGGGGGGAATCTAAAGTGGAATTACTGATGTAGTCAAAAACTATAACTTTCTTGGGGTGTTCTATATGGGTCTATATCACATAGTCAAAGTTCCATAACTCCGAACACCTAATGGTCGAACCATTATGTTCGAGGTTACAGAACTTCAACTACATAAAAAATAAATAAATAAAAAATAAATAAACTGACAAAATAAATTGTTTTAAGCAGGGAGGCCCTGCACCCCCCACACCCCCCACTACCCCACTACTTAAATATACCAACTCCAAGATTGCACCACATTGAACTGAATGGAAACCTCCGCTTATGGAGATTTTCATTCAAACGCTCAAACTTTTACAAATTCAAACTTATGGTCTCAGCCATATGTGGTTTGAACTTGTAAAAGTTTGACTACATGATAGGAACCTATTCTATATTATTATCATCACAGTTGTTATGTCCAGTCTCATTACCAAGAACCCTGTTATAGTCATGGGCAATAGTGTTACTCGCAAGTTGAGAATTTTTCAGTATGTATGCTTCTTTTAATCTGTATTGTCTAATATCCTGTTTAATTTTTTTGTTTTTCCTACTCATTACTGAATGAAACTTCCTATCCATATTCTTAAAAATAACATTGTATTTATGCTTTGCATTACTTAAGAGCAAATCATTAACAGCAGAATTGTTCAACTTAGCAGTATCATATAAAAATTACTTAATATGTTATTAGTTTCAACTAATGAATAATTCCATGAGTTCAAAGCCACATTTGTCGAATAGCTTAACAAAATCAACAAAAAAAAATCATCTTTACCCATCTCATTAGAAATTTTTTGCAGCTTTATACCTTGAGGTACTATTTTAAACTTTAAGTATTCCTTCAGGTAGTCGTTTTCTAGCTGCAAGTTTTTTACATGCATTAGGCATCTTTCTAAATGTCTAATCATTGAAATTAAATTGAAATAATTTGTTTCTCTATCTCTTTGCAGTGCAGATAGTGAATCATGCCATGTAAAATAATGGGTATCAGAAACCCAAGTAGAAAAGTCAACCGTAGTGTCTCCTTTACTTTGAAATACTGTACCTATATAAGTATCTGTAAGGCAAACTGCCAACCTGCACCACAGTCCACAATCCACAATCCACACAAAGCTTAATAAAACAAATAAATAAAATGGTCCCACTCTAAACAAAATAAAATAACTTGGTTTCATCTTACGACCAGACTTTTCCAGAACATAATACCTTTATCACAAAACCATAGTCTTAAATACACATACCAATTAAATTAATACAATCAAGCTGTTGATTAATTAACTAATTTAACACTTCATTAAAAATAATAATGAATTCAAAATACATGACAAGCTACTACATTACTCCAACAATTAAACATATAAATAAACTGCCTTATCTAAAATGTATTAAACATCAAATATAAAATACTAGAACATACCTAAAAAATTATTAAAGAATGCAAAGAATGCTATTGAAAAATGTGTGTTTGGTAGCCAAATTATAACTTACAGTAGCTGTCCATAGTTTCAAAATGCGTACTACTAATGAATGCTCATTAATACTTGGGTATGTAGTTGCTTTTAATTTCAAATGCCATCATAACTCTTTGTATTCAAGATCTGTCTCTCCACTACCATCTCTGGAATCCACCTCCACTGCATCTAAAATACTAAATTTAAAAGTGTCTTTATATAAAACGTCATTGGTGTTATAATACTTCATGTCATACTTATGCTCATAAATTCACTTACTCAATTTTCCTCTCAGTTTTATTGATATAAAATGCTAAGCATCGGGAACACTTTGCTATAGTTAAACAATTCCCTTTTCTTAAAGTAACTGGGATCTCATAGTTTATACCAATCATAGTTTTATTACCAACCACAATGTCTTTGCATTGGCTACAACTAACACACTTACTTGTACCCTTAGTGTCATTAGGAGAGTCACCAGCTCCTGCCTTTTTCTTTTCTAGTTGGTTCTTTATATTTTTACCAGTTTTATATACAAATGGGCTCATCACATATATGAAAATAAATCAGCACTAGTTGCAAGTAGATTCCAATTCTTCTTTCCAATATCTTTAACATCTCCTGCTCTGCCAGGATATTTAAAAAAAAGGCTCTGTTGTAACCACTATTCTTTGATGTTTTTGTTTGCATGTTATCAAGGCCAATACTTAAAAGAGGTTTGTATCGAAGAAGTGATTCTTTAAAAACATCAGTGTTGATACTGTCTACCATACTTTTAGGGTATTCCTAGTTTAAAACATGTCACACAGCTTAGCCATTTCATGAAGAACCATTTCTTTGTTGGAAGTCATTCTTGCAACTCACATTAATTGATCCTATATAATACATTTTTACAGCAGAACAGGGTGCAAATATTGAAATGAGGGTCAGTTTTGCTAAAGGTGGGTTTTAGGATTTACTTGCCAGTATAGTTTTGAACACATTAACTATTAGAATAGCATTTTTCTAAAAGTGATGAGGGTTTTTAGTCAAGAATTTACAGGAAACCCACATTTAGCAACACCTACCTGCATTTCAGTGTCACTACCCATTCTCCTACGACTACACAAATGACTACCAAGGAATATTGTTATGCCAAAATGTTGCTAGATGGTACCATATCTGTCTGTTTTGAGAGGACATGGCAGGTGCATCACACAATGAAATCATTTTGGAGTGTGCTAGTGACCCGACAGTGTGAACATTAGCTCTAGACGATTGTCACTGTAGATATGATACTCTGACTCCATGTGCAAAAATGGGAAAAAGGGTCATGGATGGATGGAGACTAACACATAATGCCCTCCAGCACATATAATGCAGACCCTTATCAGTGTGTTACTCATTCATATAACGCAGTCATCCTGACAGTCTAACAAATATGTAGATGGTGTGCTACAGTGTGGATATACAGTTTGGTACAGTAGGCATATCTAACAGTCACACTGGATTGCACATACTCATTCCTTACTCTCTGTTTTCATTGTGGTGGCAATACCAGTAGTATACAGATAATCCAGTCCTCCATAATGGCCTCCCTGTCCTGCTTTCAACAAACATTATTTCTCAGTTTTGGAAGGGCCACTATCTTCTACCAGAGAACAGATTGAAGGTATGTGTACCACAGTTCCATGATGTTCTGTGCCCAGGAAAGTTCCCTTATAGTGATATCATATAAATGCCAGGAATTGTAATGGAATAATGATTTTAAATTGCTCTCCATATATTCATAACCTGATGCATGCATAAGGAGTGCATACCATACATTAGTTGTAACCGTCCAACCTTTAGTGCATATTATAAATCTACAGGAAGCTGTAAAATACTTTAATATTAAATTCCTATCCATCCTGGACAGCCACGCTCCAGCTTGTACCAATAGGACTAAAACCAAAAGGACCCCATGGCTTACAGCTGCAACTAGGCAAAAAATCTTACTAAGAAATAAAGCTTGGGCCACTTGGCATGCTCAAAAAACCTCACAGATTAACTCCATTATAGACAATTAAGGAATGACCGACAAACAAAACTACTATCACAACCTACAACAAAAACACCAGAACAAACAAAATAAATTATGGGCAACTCTAAACACACTGCTCCATCCAGGACTATCTACCACCCCTGTTCCCTCAACTTACAACTCACATTCTCCAGCAGACATAGCCAACTCCTTCAATAGCGTCTTTACAGAAACTATCCAAAACCTAGCCAATAACTTATCCCCCAGTGTACCAATTCCATCAGCCTCTACACCCATTACCCAAACCACTTTCAAATTTCAACCAGTCTCAACATCATTTATCCTTAAACTAACTAGAAAACTAAAACCAACTACCTTGCTGCTGATCTCCTACCAGCAGACTACCTACAAAAAGCAGCAGATGCTGTAGCCTACCCCATATCTATTATGATCAACCGATCCATATCTGAAGCTACCATTCCCACTACCTGGAAAGTATCCCATATCATTCCACTGCACAAGGGAGGCAGTTGCACTGACCTCTCAAACTACAGTCCCATAGCAATACTCCCTCCTATAGCCAAAATCCTGGAAAAATGTATCTAAAAACAACTCCTAGCCTACCTTCTTGATAACAACCACCTGTCAATTTCTCAACATGGCTTCAGACCAAACCACAGAATGACCACTGCCCTACTATCCTTCACCGATGCCATAAACCATAACCGTAATAGCAATAAACTCTCCTCTGCCATCTTCCTAGATCTTTCCAAAGCTTTCAAAGTGGTAAACCATAAAATTCTCCTTTAAACCCTAGAAAAAATCTCCCTAGACACCTATGCTAAGCAATGGTTTAAGTCATATCTGGGAGGTAGACAACAGACAGTCCTATGGAAAGATAACTTATCTACCCTCTTACCTATAACACTTGGAGTCCCCCAAGGATCCATCTTAGGGCCCCTCCTTTTTTCCATATTCATTAATGACTTGCATAAAGTAATACCAGACACTACCTGTATTCAATACACAGACGACTCAACCCTAATCTGTTCTGACACAACCCCAGAAGAACTACTGACACTATCTCAAAACACACTTAGCAAAGTTGAAAATTGGCTCCTCTATTGCTGTCTCATACCAGATCCCCTAAAAAAAAACCAAACTGCTGCTGTTCTCCCCATCTCATAAGACCTCCTATCTAACCTTCTCCATTACATCTAACAATGGTACTATTTTCTCACCAGACCCCTCAACCAAGCTACTAGGAGTTATAGTCGACCACACCATCAAAACAATAAATAAAAAACTTGGCTCTCTACATAGAATCAAACTCTTCTTAACTCCCCTAGTCAGAACTGTTCTTGCTCGCACTCATCTCCTATCCACACTTCTTTACGCCTCCCCCTCTTATTCACCAACCTGAGTAAAACCAACCTGAACAAGCTCCCAACCTACTATAATCATATTGCCAGTTCTGCCACTGCCTCTGCCTATAGGACCCATCATTGCCACAACCTCAAACTACTAATCTGGCTTGAACTACCTAACCTTCTACTAACTAACCAACTAATAACCACCCACAAGATTCTCTACCAGCCAGAACAGACACCTGATCTTAAAACTCTTATCACCCCCTACCATAACCTTAAAACTCTCCAACCCTCTAACAAAATGTTAGCTTTCACCTTCAAAGCGAACAACTCAGCTGGGGAAGCTCTGTTCATGAACTCAGTTGGTAATGTCTGGAATTCTCTTCCTACAGAACTAACCTTACAACCCTTAGCAACCCAATAAAAAAAAAAACTTACTCAATGCTTCACTTTGCGATGGCTCTGTCCTTGCTCTACCCCTGACTAATTCCCTACACTTTACTACTGTGCACCCAATTAGGGTGTCTTAGCAATGTCTCTGAATCCTAACCTATATTACTCTGTACTAACATGTGCTTAAGTGAAATCTAGAATGTATTTTATGTAACCTACAAAGAAACACACAAATATATATGAACCTCTTGAATGTTGGGCTGGGAACTTGGAAAATGACCTACAAATATATTGTATAACCTCTATTTTGAATTATACAAATAGTGGAATGGTTTCAATATGTAAATATGTAAAATGTCTCTGGATTGTATTTCTCTATTGTATTTTACATTGTAGTATGCTGTTCTGTCTTATGTCTACTGTATGGAGCTTTTCATCTCGGGCCTCCGCTGAAAATGGATATATAACCAGTCGGACCTTCCCAGTTAACAAATGTAAAATAAAATAAAATACTGCAAGATGGCTCCTCTCATGTGGAAGGTGTAACCTATAAGACAACACTCAGTTGAAGACAGGTCCATGAATGCGACACGTGTTGTCATGAACATCCTTGCTTGGAAGATATTGTATTTTCAGAGTACAGCTCTTGAATCAGAATGTCATCTATTGTTATGTCATTCAGCACTGGGCATATTTTCCCATTAACAATTGCCTTCCTACTCTGTACTCCTGATATTCCCTGACTGATGATCCCTTTGATGGGAACAAGCTGGAGAGCTTTCACTGAGGCATTTGCTCTGCATCTTTGGACATTCCTTGCTCATGTGTCACTGAATTTCAGAGTTTAGTCCTAACTCCTGGCCATGCAGAAGTTAGCCTTGACCTCTGCTGTGTTATTCCAAGCTGGTACAAGATGGATTCCAGCAGTTCTTCTTTGCCATGTATCCACATAGTAATAGCCCACCTGCAGCATTCTCTACTCCTCTTCTCCTCTGAACAGCAGAAGTAGGTGCATCTTTGTAGATGCAGTGTTCCATGCATGTATAATTTGGCACATGCAACCTGATTTTTCCTTTGTGCAGCCTTGATTTACTCTATAGGCATGTTCTCTATCTAGGATAATTCACTTTTGTTTGGTTGGTTTTCATTTTCCTCTATTTCATCTACGTGCTTCAGTGGGTTGCATTCTTGCATTTAATATTTTGATCCTTAACAATCACCATTCACTCCTTGCAGTGAATTACCTTACTTCCTAATTTAGACAAACTATTATAAACAGGACAGTCTTACTTTTTATGAGAGGCTCCAACTGCAGAAATTATTCAGGATGACTTTTTTTTAAGTTGTGATTTTATATTATATATATTATCTAAAATTCAGTTACAGTGCAAAGGAAGATTAGGTGCCATATAAATTGCATGCATTACTACTGACAGAAAGTACTCCAAACTGGACTTCAGAAATTTAGTTAATGTTACAGGTCATTATTTATTTAAGCAATAACCAATGACATGGTGTGGTATAGTGAAGATTTACCTATGGTTGGTGTGGTTTAATCACGAGGGTAAAGCAAGAGTTATTAAATAAAGCCAACTGTGGGTAAATGTTCAATATGCCACAACCACGGAGTCAGTTATTGCTATTATATAATGGCATTATTTAAGAAAAAAATACTTACTTTTCTTAAATAATGTCTGTGTATAATGGCACATTACTTTTCTTCTGCCGGTGGTGGTATACTGCTTCCTTGTGTTGATGTGCTGCGCATAAGTATGGGACTTGCATTCCCATGCATACCCAGAACATAAATGCTTTGAAACAGAAGCAACGGAGAAAAGAAAGCCTCCATTGCTACATTTTTTATTTTTATTAAAAAAAAAAGTTTTGGGCACCTTAATAGTTTGGGCGACCAGACCTTTTTCTGTAGGTATATTGTGGGATTTACAATGGGCACGCGAACCAATCAACATGCACATTTTGGAATATTAATTGGGGGGTCATTGTATAATTTGCTATATCAACCAGTGGATAAGAAAGAAAAACAAAAGCTTGAGGTGTTCACTGCAGTCAACATCCACAGTAAGAACTCTAAGTCAGTGCACACTTGGCTGTGTCACTTTTTCATTAGAAACAAAAGCTTGAGGTGTTCACTGCAGTCAACATCCACAGTAAGAACTCTAAGTCAGTGCACACTTGGCTGTGTCACTTTTTCATTAGATATCTTACATTTTTGCAAACTGGATAAATGAGAATCCAACTATTTATACAATGTTTGTGACCAAAGGACAACCGAGAATCTGCAGTTTATTAATTATGTTATTTTATCTAGTTTTATTTAATTCCCCACAGTGGTGGATAGCAGGTGGTATCTTTTCAGCAAAGTTCACTATTTTCTACATTAATTATCTTTCGATGCACATTACCAGAAGGAATCAATATAGTAAGAACCAAAGAGTTATTTTGAAGTAAAATGGCCTGTATGACAGTTATTTTTATTATCAGAAATTAACTGTGCTTGTTCTACAACAGGATGCACATTTTTAGTGTGCTCTTTTTTACTTCACTATTTGTATCATCTTGGCAAAATAGCATTTTTTAATTATCTTGGTATTGCTCTCAACAGATTTCTGAATCTTGATCTGTACTTAGTCAAAATTTTATATCATTTTTCCCTTAACTAACACCATCTGTAAAGGGATTAGGCCTTGCAAGAAGATGGGACAATCTCACATATTGTTTTATTACTGGAATGCAATGGGACTTTTTATTATATGCATGAACTCTTTCCTTTGATCACCAATTGGTAATGCATGCTGCTAGCAGTGCTGTTCATGTATGTTTAAAGGGTTAACTCGCAGCTAAACTGCTAGGTGCTCCTTGGTGGGCTCATGTCCTCTGAATCATAAATCCGAGAGATGCCCTACCAGGCCTTTTTCTAAATGTTACTTTTGCAGCTAGATTCTTCCAATGGCATTCTTTTGAGATGGTTGAGGCAGTATCATTTGCTCATTCCCACTCTTTTCCATCAGGAGCCTTTATTGCTAGGACCTCCAGTCAAAACAAGGACATCTGGTATATAGTCAGTGCCAAGACCTCTGTGTCAGCAGGGCTGGGTCATCTTGAAAACATAACTTGGTATCCTTTATAACAGTCAGATGCTTATAGCTTTACATAGATTCTGATGTTAGTTTATACTGACAATGGCACAGGGATATGTTTCACCTCTAATTCTGTGCATTAGTTTTCCAAATACCAAAATAATGATGCCATGCTGACTAGTTAGTAATTTACCATTAATTTAGTCATTTTCAAAAATCTGAAACCTGTTAGAAGATTAATAATCATGGGTTCAGAAAGATCTGCACTTTGTACTAAAATAGAATTACTCAAGCATTGTATGAGGAAAGCTTTTTCCAGTCTTTGCCCAAATCTATTGGCAAATAATATGAATCATATGATGCTGTGATGCCAGCACTAAACCTTGTAAAGCTCCTATCTTTACTTGAAAGGGGATATTCTGCATTTCTGCCACATAATTGTGTCAGTATGATTTGAGAGTTAGCTCTGAAAACAACAAATGGTGGCTACATCTTTTACTAATACTCACCATGAAAGTAATTAGTGCTCTCCAGAATAATGCTTTTGAGAGGTCTAGAAATTTAGCTCCATGCCACTTTCCTTTGTTCAGAAGACTGAAGGCAAACAGTCTGGCAACAGGTGTTCCCTAGCCATGGTCAGCAATGAATGCATTTTGATATGGAAGCATATGTTTGTGTTCCGTTATGTACTGTGACAGCTGGTTTGTGTTGAGCATTTTCAAGTATTTTAACAAAAGTGCTAAGTATGCTTATTTGAATATAACTGCCAGCCTTGAGTCATCACCACATTTTAGTTTATTTATTGTCCTACTCTTCTTCCAAATGGCAGAGGACCTAGAATCATTTAATACTTATGATTTATCATAAACAATCTATGTTTCTGTAGATCTAATATACACAAGATGAAGGCCATGGTGTTTCAGTTTTGGCAGCAACCCCTCGACCAGCACCCATGCAGTTGGAATCTGGAAATGTAGGTTACTGGGTACTTCTATAGCCTTGAAAAATATTTGATTTATTGGATGCAAATTTAAATTTGTGGCATACCTCTCAATTGCTATGATTTAAGCATAGCACATTTTTTGCAAACAAAAATCAGGCTTGCTCCTCCCAGATATATTATATTTCTTCATGCATATAAGCTTGTTTAAGGGCAAATGTGTTGTTTTATAACTAAACTAAGCTATGCAAATGTCCTTTATCACTAGCTATAAAAGCCCTAGTGTCTGAATATCCTACATGAGAAACATAAATAAATAAATAAGAAATTGCTTCTCTTACCAACCCTCAATACTGAATTTAAATACCACCGCTATGTTTTTTCCATGATCAGAGGTTGAGAAATATGGATATCAGATATTTCCTGAGGCATAGTTAGAAAAAAGTGTAAATACTCCACTGAGTGTTGTTCCCTCATGTTCGAAGATCTGATAAGCTGAAAAAAAATGAATACATAAATAACTACATGCTTCTCTTGCCAATCCTGTGCTATGATATTTAAAGGCCAATGTTATCATCTTTTCTATGATCAGACAATGAAATTTAAGGGTGCCAGCAGTTTCTGCTGTGTATTTGAGGAGAAAAGTACAATATGCAGTTAATATTCTTGTGCGTCATGCTATTTAATCTTTTCAAGAACGTTTTCAAGATTAGAAAGGCCAGAAAAAAGCAATGGAGAAATGAGACATACATGAAGACTTGACATAGACAATGACAAGGGGTTAGGATTGAACTTTGGACCATGAAGGCGATTATCCGCATACTGTTATTATTACTGAGCTTCCACACAAGTTATTAAAGTTCCAATAGATGTCCTAGCTCCTGTATTTTTTTTTTGTCTTTCTTTCTTCATGGCATATCTACAGAATCACCTCACACTACTTAAATAACTGTCTTAATTTCCCTTCACCTGGTATAGTAGGCCCACATACTGATAGAATTTGAGTGTAGTAAATGGGAACAGGAAGTGAAAGGCTGAGAAGATCATTGTCAGACTGGGAATCATCCCCCAGACTGTCACTTGCAAGGCATCTCTACATACACATAGTTTCCAGTGGTATTGGTCTCAGTGGCACCTGTGCAGCTGACGTCAATGCAGGAGGAGGTAGCTCTGTATGTCTCTATCCCTGAAACATCACCTTTTACCAATGTGGTTTAACCCAGTTAAAGTTCACCTAGCTAGCAATGGTAGGATAGGCACATGCCTCCTCTATGAGTATCTATGATTTTTTTCAAGAAATCTTCTCTAATATGTAGAATGTAGCACCTCTTACTCAGTTTGTCAGGAAGGTGAAACTATATCACCCAGATTATGCCATGTAGGATGCAGACCACTGGTTTTCATCATCACCAGCCCATTCTTGGCATCATCCTGTCCCTTTACATAAACTACTTCAATCTCCATTATTTTTAAGATTCTCACTACCTAGTTGGTGGTTCATTGTTGTCTAACTACCACTTGAACAATATGATCAAATAAAGCAGCTGCCACAACCTTTTCGGCATTTTGCTCATTTATTAGAAAGCCCAGAAAGACATTTCCAAAAATGAAATATTTTAAACATCTGCCAAAGCATGTGCAGTTTTAGCAGATGTCAAAGAATAAAATAAAGCTTTTTTTTCCTCCTCTACCATATGAGTGCCTCAAATTTGTTGAAGTCCTAAAGCTTATCAAAATAATTGGGTGGCCTTCTCAGGCTCCGGAATGTCTGTTGGAGAGCAACATTGTCCTGCTGGATTGACTTGTCCTCTGTGAATATCTCCCAGACAATTGTTAATTATGTTCGCAAACACTCTTGCACCATGAAATATGTTTCTAGGAATGCAGATCATATATTCCTTTCCCCAGGCTGTGAGCAATGACACAGAGCTAGGTATCAGATATTAGCAGAGAATCCCATGAAAGCAATGTAAGTAAGTCAACTCTCTGGTGATCCAGCCTCAGACTATTGATGGGTGGGTGGGGGGGGGGGGGTTTGAACAGATTCTTCATGACATCCATGACTGAATTTAACAATCTGAGTCAAATGCAGTACAATCAGCAAGAATTCTTGATAAAGTACAACATTCTGTCAAGGGAATGCTTGAGAGTGACCATAAGAAAAGAAGGTTCCACATTTCACTGCTTCCCGTGTTATCAACCTGCTTAACTGAGTGACATGCTACGCAAAATATAGGTTTGTCAGGGCCATAGAATCTCTTTCCACTTTTCTTCTGCCTTATTCACTCATAGATGATGTCAAGTCATCCTCTGTGGACATCCTTGATAGACTGACTCTTTAGTGACCCCTTACTTTCTGGTCTGGAAACTGATGAGCCCCTCAGACCAATGAAGGAAACATGCAAACGCTTATGGCTGTGGGTGAGAAATAATATCCTTCCCATTATGCCACTTCATAAAAATGCAAGTGATTCTGCTGAGATCATGGTCCACTGAAATTCACAGCTCCAGCAGCAAGATTCTCCTTCTGTTGGCTGCAAACAAAAACATCACAAAGGCTGAGGAGCTTGATTTTTCTGGAAGGTTCCAGGCAGCTCCAGTGCAGCTTGCAGCAACACTGAATCCTATCTTGTCCAATCCAGAAAGAGGAGGTTAGGGAAATATTCCCTCAGTACAGTAGCTTAAATCAAGAATAGAACTAGTACATGGACAAAAAGAAGTGACAAAGTCTGTCATATAAAGTTTTCTTTCTCACCCACTGCTCCAAAGCTCCCCTTACAGATGTCCTATTCTGACAAAACATGGCAGCAAAGAATGAGGTCCTGATGAGTTTACAGAAGACGAAGGACTTAAAATATTATTCAATAGTCTTTCAGCTGCAAAGAATATAATGGATCTAAGGTACATAGTAGACCTGAGTATCCTAAACTGCATTGGCCTTAAGGAGTCATTTCATATAGTGACGCTTCAGTCTATTTCTCCTACTATACATTGGAAAATGTTTTGAGCTCTTCAGACATTTAGCCAATTCTGCACATAAAGTAGCCAGTCATTGCATATGTATTGGCAAAATGCATGAGTGTCGTAGCTGCCCATATTCATAATTATTTTGTTCATTGGAATAACTATTTCCTGTTAAGAAAACTAGATCCCAGTGGCCAGCAGCCAAATCTCATCTAGAACAGGAAGTATGTATACAAGAAAAAGAAAGCCAGATATAATTTCTGCAATCCTGTCCTAAAATACATTCCACTGATGTTACGTCTACATCTATGGCCTTCTTCTATAATGTTTTCATGGAGAACGTTTTCATCTCTGAACACCTTTTCACAATATTTTGAGCTGGGTGTGAGCTAGAGATCTTTCTTTGAAACAACAGTAATCAAAGCAATGATTTCTTATGGCAGCCACCCAGGAAGTCTGCCACACAGGAAGTCTAAGCTAGGTATTCTGTCCTGTCTGGTTTTGCAGTGGAAGTGTTATGACATCAAAAGAAAAAGCTATGTGTGTACAACATAATACTGGGGCTGTAAGTTGAGGTCTGGCTGCAGACAGCATATGCATTCACAGACAACTTACTGCACTGCTTCACACTGCCTCCTCAGTTTCTTGGCATTCACTTGATCAAAATTGGCACATTGATAAAGCAAAAGTGAACGTTTATACACATTTAAGAAAGGACAGCTGCTTAGGTAAACTTAACATAGCAGTACATGTTTGAATGATCCCTGCCGTAGTAGCCTAAGATATACAAATTATATCCAGATATAACAGCTGGCCAGCTTTCAAAGCTTCATGTCACCTTCCATATGTCCAGCCCATTGGGCAGCTCAAGCTGAGCTGACTAAAAGACAGCATTGAGTGCTAAACCATTCAGAGCTTACATGCCAATTGAAACAGCGAGGCTAAGCACTGAGAGAACATTGTTAGGAAAGTTTCATGTCCACACCCTGGCATAAAAACACACACCAAAAAACAAGGAAGGGGAGTGTAGGGAGGGATCAGCTATTACTGCAGTGATCAATATGATGAACATAGTACAGTTGTGCAAGTAAATGTACCATAACAGTAAATGTTTGACGGATTAATGCTGCAGTGGTTTAAGCTGTATGGGTAGATTGCCATAACTTAAAATGTTTAGGAAGTGCAAGGGAAATGCTACAAGAGCCCCTAGAAAATGGTCCTAGCAAACCCTGACATGGACCTGAAAAAGGGATCTAGTTCACAGATTCATAGGTTCACACCCTCACAGGTGTTTACTAGTTTGGTGACCACAAGGGCCATTTTAAGCCTAGCCATACATCTTAAATCTCTGACAAATTCTGGTACCCTTGATAAGTGCAAACAGGGGCTTGAGATGAGATGGGATGAGATGAAACATTTTCAAGCAGTGTCATGGGCGATGAACCATTTATAGGTTACCTTTGTCCATTACAGACATAGGTGACAAACCAGGAATGAATTTCCTGTTGCCCATCCAATTGTCCAAGTTGCACTTGAATTGGGTTGGGGAGGAACTCTGCTTCACATGGGCGGGGAGCCTGTTCCAGAGATGGGATAGTCTCTGGGATACATACCTGTCTCTCCAGGAGGTGTATTTATATCACAGACAAGGTGTAAGTTTAGAATGGGTAATCTGAAGTGCTTTGTAAAAGTACGTAGAAAAGATCAACCTGCTGCTTCTAGAATACTTCTAGAGTTCAACCATTTCCAAAAAACATAGATAAAATCAGGGCTATAGTAGAGTATGCCTTGAACCTTCCTGAAATAGTTTTGTTGTGGTGAGAATAGCAAAAGGTAATAGCTTGAGATAACCACTTGAAAAATAGTTTGCTTAGGCACAGGTTGTCCCTTCTTTACCTTTACAAAAATGACCAAATTATTGAAATTTCTATTCGATTTTGTTCTATATCAGGATAGTACCTGAGTTATCTGTGGGCATCCACGGTATGCAGTATCCTTTCTCCTTCATTTTTGGGTTCAAGGAACAACACAGGAAGATGGATAGTTTGGCTTAACTCCAATGGAGCTCAGGAAGTTTGCACTGTAACTTCTAATGGGCGGAGCCTAAGCCTTTTGACAGAATCAAATTATGTCCTCACATTTCAAACAAATGTTCATATCTCTGGAACCATATGGGTTATGAAAGAATTATAAATGACAAACTCTTCAGCAAAAACTATTTTTATAGTGGTAGTATTCTTTAGGTCCTAGATCTTAAACTGAGTTTTATAAGTCACAGTAAACACAGTAACTATTATGTAGAAAAACAGGATACTGCCAAATAATCTGGTAAACGCTTTGTCCCAACAAAAGAAAGTATATAAAGCAAAAGTCATAAATGTGGGACAAAGCGAAGCAGAGCAAAACGTATAAAATCACAGTAGCAGTCACAAGTAAAGGTAGAACCAAATAATCCAGAAATTCCAGTGTAGATCGAATAAAATTTATTCAAGGGTGTCCAGACATAAAAGTAAGTGCTTTTGCTTGATAAGCTTCATCAGACAATAAAAAGAATTCACCCATGACAAACAGATATATATATATATCATATTTCAAATATGAAAGAACCAATCAGTGAGATTCATTAATAAAACCTTAAAGACACATAAATACAAATAATACAAATGTAGTAAATAACTATCTATATGGTGTAATATATTAAAAATATGACATAAAAAGCACATAGAAATGTTTTACACATGAAAATATATAATCACTCACTTATTATTTCTAAGTTTCCTAAGAAAGGGCTTAATGGAAGCCCTTTCATTTAATCCCTTCCCTTTGTCTGCCTTGTCAAGCGAAAGTGCTTACTTTTATGTCTGGACACCGTTGAATAAATTTTATTCGATCTACACTGGAATTTCTGGATTATTTGGTTCTACCTTTACTTGTGACTGCTACAGTGATTTTATACGTTTTGCTCTGCTTCGCTTTGTCCCACATTTATGACTTTTGTTTTATATACTTTTTTTTGTTGGGACAAAGCGTTTACCAGATTATTTGGCAGTATCCTGTTTTGCTACATTATTGTATTATTTTTAACTGCCATTATTTGGAGCAGCTTGAAAATGAGCGTGACCTTGGGAAATGATAATATCGAATTGGATTATGTACCCAAAAAAGGTGAAACAACTAGTGAAGCATTGCATAAGCGCTTCCTTGACTATCTCGACTGCTCGAGGAGTATTTCCTGGCAGTTAGAAGTGACTTCATCCTCAGATGACATCAGCGATGCGTTGGCGGACGCAGAGAGACTACAGAAGCTCTTAGACGAGCTAGAGCGGGACTTTGTTAAACTGAAAAGATTGCAAACACAACGTTTGCACTTGCAATATTGTTTGGATAGAAAAATTGTGCCAAGAGGACTGAGAGTCTTTAATATGCCTAGCCAAGGCACACAGTATCCGGAGCTGCTCTCACGTTGGCAGGTGATTAACCTTGAGGTGAGCAGGAAATATTTGCAACTTCTCATAGACTTTTTTCATCCAGAAGAGACTGCATTAATAGACTTGATAAAAACTAAACAGAAATATATTTTTGATAATTTTGCATACAGTATGGTACAACCTTTATTTGAGAGCCTTTTAGATGGCGTTCTGGCTTTAGAACGCAAATTATTACAGCAAAAAAAGAACAAAATCATACGTGACACCACTGATTTTAAGCTAGGCCATGTCTTTATGTGGCCTAGACGTGGAGAGAATGTGAATGCAAATGCAGGGAATAATAAAGGTCCTTTTAAGGATCAATTAAAAGAAAGAACTAGTAATGTCGAGTTTAATACTGTAAAAACTGTAAGATGCACAAATGATGTTATAAACAATGATGTATGTAATGAAGCTTTATTTATATGCAATTCTAATGATAATATTCCACCTTCTGATAAGCAGAGTGATAGAACAAAATTAAGTTATACATCTACTGCATCCAGGGAACTACTTAACATGTCTGACTCAGTTGAAGCTGAAACTACTCCTATATTAGGAGGGGCTAATTTATATCCAGAAGTTCAAATTATTAAGAACTTAGCTCCTCATAATTCTACATCAATTGAGCCAGTAGTTAGACCCAAAGTCACAAACAAATCTTCTGAGTGTCAGCCTGAACCAATAGAAGGCATCCCTTTTCCTTTGCCTGTATGACTAGAGAGAGGTACCAGACGAACACGCTCCATGAATCATGGTCGGCAGAAAAGGAAGCTCTCAGAGGAATATCTGTCCGACCAGACCATCAAAAAAATGTAGGGGAAGGGTACCAGTCGCTAGTTTATAATATCTCTCATTATATACTTTCAATGGATGAAATTAATTTATTGAGTAAAGGCCTCAATTTCATTCCTACTAGCTACAGTAATCTTACTGACTCCATTACTGATTTAAAGATATATTGTAGAAATGTGATGCTAAGAATATTATATGGTGAACAAGATCCCAGAAAAAAGTGTACACAGACTCAATCAACTTTTAACTTTAGGAATTTGAGTTCATTTGTTCCTTTGAATCATCCTCTGATCGAAGCTTATTTTAAATTTACTGAGGATGAATTTTATAAGTATTATGATACTATGAATATAGATAGGAAGCATAGAATGAGAGTTAAGAAAGACAACCTTACTTTTAAGGAAAGACAATGTTTAAAACACCTACAGGCTGAGTCTACTGTTATACTTAGACCGGTGGACAAGGGGGGGTAGCATAGTTGTCATGGACACTGTACATTATATAGGAGCCATGAATAATTCATTGGAAGACAAGTTCTACAGAGAGATCAATATTGGAGATGTGCATGATATTATGGCTCATGTCACCAATACCCTGATTGACATATACCAAGGTAACATCATTAATAAAGAATTATTTGATTATTTGTTAGTTAGAACTCCTTTGATCCCTTTGATACATGGATTACCGAAGATCCACAAGGATGTAAGTAATCCTCCCGTGAAGCCGATAGTAGCCGGCAGGGGATGGATCACGGAGTATTTATCTATCTATGTAGAGAAACATTTGAGACCCGTTTTGAACTCCAATAGTTTTGTCCTGAAAGATTCAAAGCAGTTTTTGGTGAATTTGTATGAATGTTTAAGAGACTTGGTCAACATCAATGAAATAATTTTTGTAACTCTTGATGTTCAGTCTCTATTCACCGTTATACCGAACGATTTAGGTATATTATATGTGCGTGAGTATTTGAGAACTCATAGTGATTATCCTGAAGTAAAAAGAGATCTCGTAGCTCATTTTTTGGAACTAGTGTTAGAAAATAATTTGTTTATGTTTCAAAATAAGATATATAAGCAACAGGATGGGGTAGCCATGGGTACCCCTTGTGCCAATAGTTATGCAAACATGTTTTTGGCACAATGGGAAGAGGTTACCCGGTTCCAACTAACTTGACTTCAAACAACATGTGAAGTTCTATCGACGTTTCGTCGATGATTTGTTTTTACTATGGGATGGAGACATACAACAGCTGGATACATTGTTTACCACCATGAATGGTCTCACAGAATTTCTTAAATTCACTATGAAATACTCGACACAAAAGATAGACTTTCTTGATATCTACATAGAAAAACTACCTTGTGGGTTAATTAATACTGGGATATACAGAAAACCATGTTATGTAAATACATTATTAATGAGATCTAGTATGCACCCCCCTTATGTTTTTAAGAACATTATTAAGGGTCAAGGGATACGTTCCTCTAGGATGACTTCTACAGCCCCAGGTTTTGTAGATGAATTAGTGAGAGTTAAGATGAATTTGTTAGAAAGAGGATATAGAGTACCTGAATTAGATGAACAGTTACATAATATTTCTACTTTACGTTCTGGTACGGCTGCACCTTATTTTGGACCAGTTATTACTAATATTCCTGCTGATCCAGCAACTATCAATCCTTTTGTTAAATTTCCCTCCTTTTATACTACTGACCATATGGAAATCAGAAGGATAATTAGTAAACATTGGTCAGTTTTACAAACAGATGATAATATAAGAAAGGTAGTGGGTGAGCAACCATCTTTTCTATATAGAAATAAAAAGAATCTAAAAAGACTACTTTGCTATCCTAATGATATGAATTTGACATCTGGACAGACACATACAATACCTTGTGGTAAATGAAATTTTTGCTCTTTCATAGATATTAGTGATGAATTTTTGCATCCTGATTTTAATAGGACATTTAAAACTACTGCTTCAGCTAATTGCATGACTCCACATTTAGTTTACTTGGCTATCTGTCAAGCCTGCTCAAGCTTTTATGTTGGAAAAACAAATAGGCTATTTAAAGATAGAATACGTGAGCATACCTACCATATTAGGAAAGGTTCTGAACATAATGCATTAGCCAAGCATGTTGTTTGATGTGGTGACACACATAATTTTTTATTTAGGGCTCTAACTGTGATCCATCCTAATGTACGTGAAGGTGACATTAGGAATTATACTGAGACCATAGAAAGCCAGTGGATTATTAGACTAAAGGCAGACAAAGGGAAGGGATTAAATGAAAGGGCTTCCATTAAGCCCTTTCTTAGGAAAAGTAGAAATAATAAGTGAGTGATTACATATTTTCATGTGTAAAACATTTCTATGTGCTTTTTATGTCATATTTTTAATATATTACACCATATAGATATTTATTTACTACATTTGTATTATTTGTATTTATGTGTCTTTAAGGTTTTATTAATGAATCTCACTGATTGGTTCTTTCATATTTGAAATATGATACATATATCTGTTTGTCATGGGTGAATTCTTTTTATTGTCTGATGAAGCTTATCAAGCGGAAGCGCTTACTTTTATGTCTGGACACCCTTGAATAAATTTTATTCGATCTACACTGGAATTTCTGGATTATTTGGTTCTACCTTTACTTGTGACTACTACGGTGATTTTATACGTTTTGCTCTGCTTTGCTTTGTCCCACATTTATGACTTTTGCTTTATATACAGTAACTATTACGTTTGTAATATTTTGTAAACAAATTACAATATTTCAGCAACCACTCAAGTTACTCACATACTGGCACCAACATTTTATTCATCTAGCCGATAGCTTTCATGTGAGGCTAAGGAGTTCTGTTTGTGTTACTTGGTTGTTCAGATATTTAGAAAATTTGAAAATTATATGTATACAAATTAATATTAAAACAACAGTTAATATCTCTTTACCTGCATCAGACAGAGATCAACTGTTTATGCAAATGAGTTTTCCATTGTGTAAGTCTTAAGATGAAATCTTTTAAAACCTTGTACATAGCATGGTTTTGGAATTATTGATGGAAACATGAACAAGCAATATTTGATGCCTAGAGGTGTCATTAGGAGTTAACTGCAGAAGCACCTGGAGGAATCACTCAGATGTAATGAGTTAAGGTAAAGTTGGATACCACTTTAGTCATAAAAGAAGGATTAGTTCTCAAAGAAATCCTGTCTCAGTGGAAAATGAGATAATATTGACCCACCATAAGAATTTGCAATTCAGATAGTCGTCTTGCAGACTTCAGAGCATCAGTAAAACTGTTTTCTGTGTTAAGAACCTCAAGTCAGTCATAAGAACTAGTTCAAATGGAGCGAGTGTTAGTTTATCATGCACAAAATTAAGATCCTAAGAAGGTGCTACCAGTTTTCTTGGAGATCTCTTATGAGGCACCCCTTTCCAAAGCATTTTGACATGATAATTCAATGAAAGAAGGAGATTCATGGGCAGACATGCTGAAATGGTTGACAAATGATCATTGATAGAAGAGTAAGACAGTCTATAGGGATGTAACTCACACAAGTATTGCAAAACCAGAGAAACACTATCCATGCCTGGGCATTGGTTATTTTGCTGGCACATACTTGCACATGTTTTCCATTTGTTTATATATGATTTTCTGGTAGCAGTCTTTCTTGCCTACGTTAGTACATGCTGCATGTTCTCAGTAAGCAAGCGCCAGGCAGTCAGCTGTAGTTGTTTGGAGTTGGGATGCATCAAATACTCTTGTTCTTGTGTGAATAGATCCAGTCTGTGAGGAATATTTTGGTGACTGCCCTTGGCCAATTCAAAAAAAGGGAAGAACCCCTGTTGCCTGTATCAGAAGAGAATCCTCACAATGATCTTTTGGGTTTCCTTCTGAATCTTCAAAAGTACCTTTGATACCAGTGTAAAGGGTAGAAAAGCATACAGGAACATTCTTGTCTACAGATAAGAAAAGGCATCTGTATTCTGACCTTCTTACATGGAGTCCTGGAGTTACAGAGAGGGGGCAAAAAGATCTACCTGAGGAATGATGGATCAAATCTTGTAAGACCACCTGAACTAGTTTCCATTCATGAGGGCCTGCCTTTTATCCAGCTCAGCTTGTCTTCTACACAGTTTTGTTCTGACTGAATGTAAGACAACTGTAGAGTGAGATTTTGCTGTAAAGCTACATCTCATGTTAAGATGGCTGTCCTGTATAGGGGGTAAGATCTAGTTCCTCCTTGCTTGTTTATTTACCACAGCACTGTGGTATTTTCTGTGACTACTTGAAGTGATCCTTGGGGCAACAGGTGATTCACAGAGTTGACCCCATTGATAAGAGGTAGCATCTCTTTTATACTCATGTGCTTTGGTCTGCCTTTTTTTGTGACAAAGACCTTTCACATTTATCCCTTCAAATGCTGCTCCACATGCAAATTCTGAGGTGTTTGTGGTGACTGACTGCTTTATAGCAAGTGGGGAGATGAGTACACCTGGATTCAGGGAATTTTGGTGTCTCCACCAACTGATTTCTCTTTTCACAAATCCCAGAATTGGAATTTGAAGAGTTTTTGGATGTTGGTGGTGGGACCAAAGAGACGTCAGATGCCAATGTAACTTTCTTATGTAGAATCTTGTGAGAGGTATTGTGAGAATCATGGATGTCATGAGATCCACAATCCTGACTATTCCCTCTCAGTGACTGATGTCTGGGTGGAAAACCATTGAAATAGATTTAAATATATGTCTATTTCTTCTGTGGAAGAAAAGCTCTTTGGACTGAAGTGTATATTGGAGAGCAAACAAACACAATCCTACATGATGGAATTAAAAAACAAAACATTTTCAATATTCTGTTAGAATTCCAGCCTGTGTAAGAGTTTCTCTCCCAATCAGAAATTCCTGACACTTTGAAAAAGGCTCTGAAAAAATAAGCAAGTCATCTAAATATGTAAAATGTGGCTACTTTGTAATATGCAGTCAACTATACGAACAGCTAGGCACTTTGTGAACACACACTCTTGGAGCAGTGGATATGTCAAAGGGTAAGGCAGAGAACAGATTATGTGATCCAGACACAAACAAAATTACTAAATGCCTGAAACCTGGATGAAATCAAATGTGATGATATGCATTGCTTAATTCAAAGGTCACTTAAAAATTCCAGTGATGAACAAGAGGTAACGGGTTGTGAAGTGAAAGCATTTTGAACTTCAGCAGTATCACAAATCGCTTAAGGAAAGAAATATCTAGAACTGATATCCAGGTATTTTCTTTCTTAGACACTAAAAACATTCTTGAGTAAAATCCTTTTCACAACTGTGAAGGAGGAACTGCTTTGATTACCCCTTGAGACAGCATGTGTTGCAGGTCAATAGGGAACAGAAGGGTTCTGTCTAGTGGATGAGGAGAAATTCCCAGAAAAGGAGGAATTTCTTCCCCCTGGCATCTGTATCCAGGGATGGGCACAACATTCTGGCTAAGCAGGGGCACCTTCCTTGCCCCTTCTCCAAAGAATGATGAGTGTCTTTCCCTTGCCATCTGAGGTGACTGTAACAGCTTTAGCAATGTGGCTTACCCCCATTCCATGCGGGTTGTATTGGTAACACCAGAGCGTTTAAAGGAGAAAGATGAGTGATCTGAGGAACCAGGTTTGGAATCTACAGAGTCCTCCACCTACGGCTAAGGCAAATGATTAGCTTGTTGTGATGGCAAAAGCTGTTTAGTTAACTTTATCTTTTTATGTCTCGAAAAAGGCTTGACTAAGGGACCAGTAGTGTGTTCCTTGGTCAAGCAGAAAATTAAGCTTCTTTCCTGGGGAAGCTAAGCAGCACTTGCAAGCAAAATTAGATGCAGCTAAAAGTGACATTTTCCCAGAAAAAAAGACAGTGCAAATGCACTTGAATATACTTTTCCAGACCCAGAAAGTAAATCCAGTGCAGTTTCTCTACAGATAAAAGTAGTTTAAACACTTTTAAATAAATTTTAAGCTGTCAAGTAAAAACTTGTGCTCCCATTTAAAAGTATGCATATGTTGTGAGACAGTCAGTAAAAACACATTTTCCTAGTTTACAAGTACTTTCCCAAGCAGGAAAGTAAATGTAAACATCAAGAAATGAAATTTAGAAGGTTTTTCCCCAAAGAGAATTATCTACTCAGCAATGGAACAGCGTTAGCTGACTGTCGAACCTCAAAAGCCAGCAGAGGAGCACTCTCTTTGGTGGCAGAAAAGCTCTGAAGGGCATGGAGCTCAAACCTGTTTTAATCAGCTCAACTCAAGCTGTCTAACTGTTTGGGAGTGTATAAAGTACCCTAAAGCTTTGGAAGCTGGCCAGCTTTTATATCCTTAGCAGGATATAACCCATATAACTTAGGTACTGCAGCAGTGGTCAATATGATAAGCAGATTATATTATCTATACAAATGCACTGTATCTTATTCTGTGTAAAACTATGGGGATATTCAGAAACATTTAACACATAGTGGGAATGATTGGCAGGGGGTAACTCAAAGACGTGTATGGGAAAAATACTACTGTAATTGTGCCATGTCATACAAGGAACTGCTACATGTTAAAGACATGTATCACACAGGCAAATGATGAAATCAAACATGGTGCAGTGATTCATATGTTCATAGGTGTTTACTAGGCTAATGACGACAAGGACCTTTTAAGCCTAGCCTTGCATCCCAAATTCTATTTATTATTTATTTTATTTTATTTTATTTTAATCTCTGACAAGTTCTGGTGCCCTTGATAAGTGTAACCAGGGACTTCTGAGATGAAATATTTTCAAGGGGGCCTGGGAGGTGAACTATTTACAGGCTGCCTGTGTCCATTAGAGACATAGGTGTTAAGCCAGGGATGAATTTCCTGTCCCCTTCCAATTTTCCATGTTAACCTTGAATTGGGTTAGGTAGGAGCGCTGCTTCACATGGATTGGGAGCCTGTTCTACAGAAGGGGTAGTCTCTATGATAAATACTTGTCTCTCCAGTGGGTACTATTTATGTCACAGGCAAGGATTAAGTCTTTAGAACTGGTAATTTTGGTGCTGTTTGTTTTGCAAATATGCAAAATGTGCATCAGACAGAGTGAGGTCTGACAACACATTGTATGCCAGGCATAGCTCTCCCCTCAACAACCTGTTCGAGACAGAATGCAGTGATAGGGCCTTGAGGTTGTCTGCAAAGGACATGTTACTTATGCCCTGTATTCTATTAGGGAGGAACCTCTGTAGACATTCCAACTGTTGGATATGCCTGGTATGGTATATATCAATGGGAGCTTCGTACTCAATAATAGGTCTGATGAATGCCAAATACAGTAGAACAATGACTTCCTTGGACCCAGACGCCATACCTTTGATTATAAGTTGCACAACATAGAATGATTTCCTGACTGCTGTAGGCATGTGCCAGTCAAAGGCTAGATTACTGTCTATGTGATTCCCAAAGTCCCTAACTACTGGGACAACTCTTAGGAGTGTGTTGTCAATATGACAGTTACCATGTGTGGATGACTTCCTAAAGCATGCTATTATGCATTTCTTGGCATGTAGTTTTAGTCCATGGCTCTGACACCAGTTGCCTGCCTGTGTCAGACCCTTCTTGGAGAATATTTATGTCAGTGGGGGATTCAGTGTCAGCTCTTAATTTGCAATCATCTGCAAACTTAGTCAACCAGAGGCCATTGACATTGACCTTGACTTCAAGAAAGTAAATGCCAAAAAGGAATGGTTCCAGGACAGATCAATGAGGGTCTCAGCTTGTGACTGGCCTCTTTGCAGAGGTGGTCTCCCAAATTCTAACTTCCTGAGTCCTGTCTGGGAGCTGGCCAGCTATCCACTGGGTGACACAAGGATTTGAACCTAACCGCTTGGGTTTGTCAACAATGCTTGAGTTGGGTATTGTGTCAAATGCCTTGGCCAGGTCAGGGTAGGCAGTCTGAACCCTTTTGCCCACATCCATTGCTTTGATGACCTTCTCAAAGAAGTCCACCAGACTGAGAAGGCATGACTTGCCCTTGATGAAACCAGACTGGATTGGTTCCAATACCAGGAGGTTTCTTATGTCTTTATTGATCATATCCATGATAATTTTTTCCATAGCTTTGCATATGAGACTAGTGAGACTGAAGAGGCTGTAGTTTCTAGGGTCTGTAGATGTCTCACCTTTGTGCAGATTCTGAGATTGGTCATACTTTTCTTGTCATGCAAGAGACATCAACATTCGTGAGTAGTCCCAACAAATCTCTTATTTGGAAACTCTACATAGATATCCCCATATCTGATACATTAAAAAATTGCTTCTTATCTGAGATCGGGATGGTCATGTCAAGGCTATGCACATCACAAGCAAATTAATCCATTGATTATTTGAAACTTCACACTAGTATTGAAGATATGACAGAGTCATTCTCTACAAACTGCAAGAGACAATTCCTTAAGACCACATCTCCTTAATGTCGGACAATAATAAAGGATTTTGGAATGGCAACAAAAGGGCAAAATTTATTTCTACATGTTGTACAGAGATGCCATTAGACTTTGGGAGTAGGTCTTCAAGAACAAAAGTGTTAGTTTTTTTCCTGTGGTTCACATTACAGGGGAATCCAACAGTCCAGCAGACAATTTGAACAGATAATAAATTACAATCCTACCACAGGACTTAGGTTCATAGATTAGTACTAGGCTAACTGCCCTTGCGAGCCATTTTAAGCTAGCCAATCATCCCTTATGAGACTCAAACCCTGCACCTTGTGTTTGTAAGGAAAACACCTTAACCATTAGGCCAACCCTCCCAACCCCTATCTGGTTGATGCACAAATACCACAGACACTGAAATGATATTCAGGAATGAGGTCACTCATCTCTAAAATTTTTGCTTCCCTGCCTGAACACCCAGCATCATATGCAATTCTCCGCAGATAATTGTCTTTGCATTGACACCAAAAGATATAACAGTAGAGATTTAGCCTTTACTCAACATGAGAAAATAGATTCTAAATGTTGCATACATCTGCTGATTGATGAAAGTTTGCTACCCAGGACATGGAGAGATTTGGACTCAGGATGGTGACTCCCACTAAAATACCTCTTAGTTTTTGTGTATATATTCATGTACAATGGAGTAAATACAGCTGATGAAGGACATCTGTGGTAGTGTCTCTTGTGAAGTCTTTGTGGGGCTCAGATATACAGGAAGCCACATCGCCAAATGCTGGTGATGTCAGAAGTCTGGTTTACCCCTCCACTGTCACCTTATATGTGGGAGATGTGTGAAAGTCCACCACTGTTAGTGCTGCTGACCATGCCAGTGCTAGTGTGTCACCTTCATCTAACTGTGCCATGCGCATGTTGTTATCATTGACAACCAGAGGTGACCTGCTGATATCAGACATGTGATGCCATCTTCTGTTGCATACACTGCCAATGGAATGCACAAAAGCATAAATATAACATACATGTGGCAGCACGGTAACCTGAGAAAAACATACTGGTATATGCCATTTCTGTAATTATCATGTTTGGTCATGCATAGTTTGTGGTGCAGATTGTTGCAGTTTCATCTCCAATGAGCCTGGAGAATAGATACACATAATTGTGGATCTGAATAAGCCCTTTTCACAAACTACAGACACTAAAAAGGATAAAAAACAACAAAAACATGAAACTGCAAACTGATAAATTTTAACTGTGAATTTTTACTGGCGCTTCCTGGTACCTCAACTTACACCTACATGAGAATGAATTAAACACTCCATGAGCAGTCTTTTATACCAAATGCATTTCTCAATTAACACATTTAACACATATGAGTCCATCAATCATTTAGGGCTAGACAAAAATATGCAGAACAAATCTCCAATACAAAGTCTCATAACTATTGATATACAAACACATTTATGTATAAAATTACTTTAACAATGCTAAATTATGTCATAATGCATTAATTTTAAATTTTTAATTCATACCCATTGGACACAAAGTTCCATAATTAATAATACATTTTGTTTTCACCTGTAAGAGCTTTTTTACATACTCCCTTCCTAGACTGCCAGCGGGTTTGGCCAAAACTGAAAAGAAAAAACTAGCATCAGACCCACCATGTGCTGACCAAAAATGTTGGGCCACTGGACTTTCCTGTCTGTGATTTCTTATTTCTCCCAAATGTTCCAGGATGTGTTTTTATCCTCTCTTTTAGTTTGCCCAACATACCACTTGGTTTCGGTGCACCCACAACCAATTATATATACCACCCCACAAAAATTGCAACTAAGAAGACCCAAAGCTCTATATTTCTTTTTATTCATCCTGCTCCCACTCAAGTTTTTCACCCTACAACACACTCTACATCTACTACAAGTAAAACAACCTACTTGACATCCCTCAATTTTAACTTTTTCCATGTTCAACAATTCCTTCAGATTTAAAAATCTGCTATATATAAAAATAACCCTGCTAGGAAACAAACCCCTCAGACTTTCATCATAACATACCATGGGCCAAAATCTATTGACCAACCCCCTCAGAATATCAGAGAAGGGAGAATACCTATCCACAAAAAATATTCTCTCAGAATTGTCCTCAAAATTCCTGCTTGGTCATGAATATATGTCATTAGAAAAAATCCTTGATTGTCAGCCAAGAGCCTCAAATACCACCCCCCCCAGCCTTCCTTTCTGCCCTACATAATGTGTTCTCACTATATCCCCTGCTTCTCAGCTTTTGTTTACCCTTCATGAATTATTCTTCATTTAAATTATTCACAGCAAAGGTGTTATTAGAAATATGTTTAAACTCACCAAAAGCCTTTGAATTCAAGAGGTATGGCGGATGCATACTGCTTGCCAACAAGACATTGTTGACAGCAGTATCTTTGGTGAATGGTCTAAATTTTACCATTTGGTCTTCCCCTACATAAAACGCCAAACCCAGAAATTGCATCATTGTATTATACACTCTATAAGTAAATTCCAAACCAAAATGATTGTTGTGTAACTCATTCAAAAATCCCTGAAATTTGCTTATGTCACCTCTACACACAAATATAAATTCATCAATAAACCTTTTATATACTACCACTTTATCTACAAAAAACTTTTTGTTGTACAAAAAATTGTTTTCGAAATGATTCATAAATAACATTTTGCAGTTGCTTCTTTTTGTAGAAAAACCTGTTTATCAAATAAGAAAACGTTATGTGTTAGTGAAAATTCAAGCAGTTGGAGAATGAAACTTGTCCTAGGGCCCTCCCCCATCATTTTAGCTGTTGCCTCCATACCTCTTACATTTCTGATGCTGGTGTACAATGCTTTAATGTCCACGCTGGCCCAATAAAAATCATCCTACCATTTCTATCACCTAGTAAATCAAAGAATTCCTTACTATTTTTTATATGTGAGCCAACTGTGGACAAACAACCTTTCAAATATGCATCTAAAAATATGCCTACATTTTGAAAAAAAGCCCCCACCCCTGACACAATAGGTCTCCCCTGTGGGTTGTGTAGGCTGTTATGGATCTTGGGTATGATGAAGAATTTGGCATCTTTAGGTTCTTTAATATGTAATTTCCTAACATCTGATGGGGGAAAAAAAAACAAGTCTTTCACCTCTTTTAAGTAACTCCAGCAATAAACCATTAAACTCTGACTCAAAAAATGGAATATGATTTTTGGTACACACTTACATCCTTTAACAAATCCTCTGCAATTTTGTTGTGTTTTCCCTGGATAAAATAACCCAGTTACCCCCTTTATCAGCTAAAGTGAAAACATATTCCTTATGCAGCTCACGTAACTTTTGCAAAGTTAACCATTCGTTCTTGTTCAAATTAAATGTTTTTTTAATGCTGACATGCTTAAAATGTTCCCCTTCCAACTGCTTGCATAAAACCTTTTCAAATGAAACAATAGCAGAAGAAATTCTAGGTGGCTCAAAACTGCTAGAATAGGGTACACGAGGTACTTCCAATTTTCCATACCCTGTGACAAAACCCAACTCACCATTCACATTGTCCCCATCACCCTCAAATTCACCTCCAAAAACATCAAACAATTCAATTTCATGTACAGGTGAAGTAAAGACTCATTGTCCTCTTCAACGTTGTCCCCCACAAAATCATGAACATTCTTATTAGCCAGCCGGTTGTTAAAGAAAACCTTCAAATTAAGCTTTCTACAGCAATGACTCACCTCTAAATAAAGGTCAACCAAACTGGGAAAATGCATGGGAACAAATGTAGGTCCCTTGCGCAATAGTGACATAACATTTTCATCAACCCTCAAGTCTGACAATTTTATAACTTTTAAATGAATGTCACTATTAACAGTACCTTCCACAGGCTCGTACCTGCAGTAACGATTAATGTCCCATTAAAAACCTTCATCACAGGCTGGAGTTCTTACAGACACAGTTGATTTTTTCTTTTCTTGTTGCTGCCATTGGTATTCTGCCATTTTCTTCCTCAGCCTTTGGTTTGCTGAGATTTAGCTCGCTGCTCCATTGGAATTTCCATGCCCTCGTTTAAACTTTCAAAAGAAACACTCTTTTTTTCCACTTGACTGTCTCTGTGGAAGAAACTGAAGATTCTCATGAGATGCATAATTTACCCACCGATTGGTTAAAGCTGGTCCTGCCCCTTCTGGGTTTGCATTGCCACGAAAAAATTAGATTGTTTTTATAGTCTTTAAGGTCATGATCCAACTTGCTTCTTTTACGGTCAATAACATCTCTTTCAACCTTATTGACCCAAATCCAGATCTCCTTGAGTTTCTCGTTAAAGACACTCTCTGAGACTGCTTTACTCAAAAGTTCCTGCAAGTGCAGAATAGCATTCTGCACTTTTTCATGCAGTCTTAAATTTCTTTTGACCAACACCTTAAACCAGCCCAAGGTACATGCCAAGGATATACCCATCCATTCTTCCAAAAGATCCAATTAATTGTCAGAAAAATTGAATGCAGGCAAACGATCTACCCTTAGGACCCGTGAAGTCACATCTAAACTGATGTATTTTTCCAGGAGCTTAATATCATAAAATAAAGGGATTTTCTTAACCAGCAACCGCTCCAAATGCTGGAAATCACCATCACATGAGCCTGCTGCTTCCACAGCACAAGAGGTCACTCAAAGTCAGCCTCTCCTCCCTTGGCTTCCATTCATCAGCAAATGTAAAGCAACTGTCTTCTGCTTGAGTACCAGCCATTATAATATCAGTTGGATTTCAAACTCTAAAAAACTACACACACTAAAAAGGATAAAAAACATTACGACTTCAAGGGAATGAATTAAACACGCCATACACAGTCTTTTATACCAAATGCATTTCCCAATTAACACATTAACAAGTTTGATTGCATCAATCATTTAGGGCAAGACAAAAATATGCAGACAAAATCTCCAATATAAAGTCTCATAATTATCGATATACAAACACATCTATGTATAAAATTAGTTTAATGATGCTAAATTATGTCATAATACATTAATATTGTATATCAATAGTTATGAGACTTGACAAAATGACAAATCCACAAGAGCGAATGGACACTAACATTCTATGTTGTGGATTCAAGCATTTAAAAGTCAATGTTATAACACCCTGGACTGCCTTTCAACCTTCCAAAGTCAGGTAACTGGTTTATGACATTTTGGTGGTAAGCTTATACATATAAATGTATGTATGTATGTATATATATATATATATTTATATCCATATATTGAAAAATCAAAACATCAAATGGCAAGTAATAGAACAATCAGGAAAGAAAAACATGTTCTTGCAGAGGGAACAAGCCCCCCTGTACCCCTTAGAGCCCCTGCTAATTATATATACCAATTCCGATCTAACTGTAGTAAGAAAAGGTAAATTCAATAATCCCCACTGTACTGCAATCCTGCACAGAAAAAAAACTCAGCACATTTCATAAGCTTTTTTTTTTATCAGCTGTGTTAACTTTTTTTCATTTTAAAAAAAGTGCATTTAGTAGTGTTAAATAGTTCATGTGATTTGCATCCAACAACACCTCCTAAATACTTTAAAGATTTTTTTTTTCTTTTTTACAGAGTTTATTTCTGTTGGTGAACCTCCAGGGTTGTTTTTAAATTGCCCATTATATTTTCATCTGGTTAGCATTGTTACTTCTATACAATTATCTAAGTGGGCATAGAATTCCTTTGGGAACCTACCTGTTATGGCAACATATGTGATGATACTGCTATATGTGAGTTTTGAAACAGCATTTGAAATCTTTGTTTTCTGAAAAATCCTTGAATTCTGAAATATTGGTTTCAGTGGATTTAGAGATTTGGAAAGTGATTTAGGCAGAGAGAAATATTCCTGAGGAGTCAAACACAAAGACACTATGTCCATTAGGACCAGGCCAAGAATACTATGTCCTTTAGTGACTTTGTTAACAAGCTGATCTAGAGAGTTTTTCTTTACTAAATCTTAGAACTTTTAAGCATATCATATATTGAATGTATCAGTACTCCAGTTTATTGAGGGGTAGTTTAAGTCTCCCAAAATAATGGTGTTCTTGTTTACAGGAATATCATTAAGTACATTTAGGAACCTTATGTGATTCTGGGGGGAATATAGAAAATGCCCAATAATAGGCTATAAGCTGATAGTCTGACCGGTTTAGTGTGATTTGGAGCTAAATGAGGTTCCATTTTGATGGGTTGACTGACAAGTTAGGCATTAGACCAAAACATTTACCTACAAAGGTGGTTTTAATATTAAGAATATTATTGAGAATAATTATTTTAAAGAACACAGACTAACATCTTTATTTAGGGATGGGTAAATACATAGTTTGCAATTACTGTATCTATATATACTGTGGGAAAGAAGCTGAAAACTATCTAGTACTTTAAATACAATGTGATTGTAATACCAAGGAAGTGGTGCATGTTGCTCTATATTTTTCCTGTGAAATATTTCACATAGGAAAAATAAAAACAGAAATGTTTAAATAGACAGAATATATCAATACATGTATGCTGTTAGAAAACAAAGCTTATTATGATGTATTAGCCAAACACACTAAAGAATGTAAGGATTAAAAAAAATGTATCTTTTATGGCTGAAGGAGGGGATACAAAAGGAAGTATAGGTGACTGGGACATCCATTTACTTAACAGGGAATTACATTGGCAGTTATTATTCGAGATTGGATAAATATTCAATGCTAGGATTCGAAACAAAAAACTCCACTCCCTAGAAGCTCTCTTTACCCTAGAGAATAGTGACGTCTGTGTGGTCACTGAGACATGGCTTAAAGCTGTGGGGAGCACACCAACAGTGCAAGGTTATAATGCCTTCCACACATTTAGGCCAGCTTCTTAGCAGGCAGGGACTAAAGGTCGAGGTGTCTCTATTTACATCAAAAATAAATATACTTCAAGGCTGCTCAAACACGACAATGCACTTGAGCTGCTCCATGTTCAAATCACCATAGATAAAATAAAATACCACTTCCTTGCAAGCTATAGGTACCCCTCTATGACCAAGGAAACCATTACCATGTATTTAAACTTATTAGAAATGCTAATCATCCAACCCAACACCATATTCATGGGTGACTTTAATTACCCCACATTTATCTGGGAATCCTATATGACACCAAACACATGTGCGCAGAGATGCTTGGATTTTGTAAACACAAACTCAAAGGACCAGATAATCAGTACACCAACCAGGGGTGCAACCATACTGGATCTGGTCCTCACTAATATAGGAGACTACTGCACATCCCCTACTGTAATGCCTTCCCTGGTAAGGTAAGACCACAAAATGGTCTCCTTTGAAGTAAAAATAAAACCTGGACCCCCAGCTAAACCTGGAATATTCAGGAACTATTCTAAGGCTAACCTCCTGCTATTAAGTGAGAACCTGGCAAAATTTCAAGTCCCCATAAACCATGAGAACACTTCTGCCTATACAGAACTGTTCATAGAAACCCTGTGCAAGCATGTTAGCAGCTGCATAGCGATAGCTGTACCCACCAGGAAGTACAGAACTAACTCCAAAAACAAGCCACCCTGGGTGTAATTACAAAATCAATCATCTGTATAACAAGAGGAAGAAAATCATGGCAAAAATTAGGAGGTGCAGCACCCAGCAGGATAAAACCACTCTCATCAATCTAAACAAACAATTCAGAGGACAAATAAAGTCTAGCAAAGCCAAATTTGAGGTAAGTTTGGCCTCCCATGCCAAGGACAAACAGAAAGCATTCTTTAGCTATGTCTGCTGCCTCAAAGGCAATACACAATTGTGTGCAGAGCTCATTGTAAATGGAGCTACCTATACTGAGCGGGAAGATATAGCAAACCTCCTGGCTGATAAATTCAGCTCCAACTTTACTCCTCTCTCCCCCTTGACCTTCCCTCAGGAAATATCATCAAATATAACTCCCCCTACGATCACTAGGGAACAGGTCCTTATTGCTCTGTCTAAGAGCAAGAGCACTGTATCAATGGCCTCAGACAATATCCCAGGATGCCTTCTAAATAGCATGAAACATGACCTATCAGGGCTTCTAGAATTACTATTTAACTGTAGCCTCCAAACAGGCTTTGTGTCTCATGAATGGAGAAAGGCAACAGTCATCCCTCTGCACAAAGGTGGGCCATCTACAGACCCTGGAAACTACAGACCCATAAGTCTCACAAGTCTTATATGTAAAGCCATGGAAAGAATTATCATAGAGATGATCAATAAAGATATAGTAAACTTCCAGACATTGGACCCTACCCAGTTTGGATTCATCAAGGACAGATCATGCCTACTCAACCACAGGAATCAGTCCTTGGACCGCTTCTTTTTGGCATTTACTTCTCAGAAGTCAAGACCAACGTCAGTCATCTCTGGCTGACTAAATTCACAGACGATTGCAAATTAGCAGCTGTCATTGAATCTCACACTGACACAAATATTCTCCTAGAGGGGCTGACAAACAACTGGTGTCAAAGTCATGGACTAAAAATAAATGCCAAGAAATGCATAATAGTATCCTTTGGGAAGTCGTCCATCCTAAGTAACTATCATATTGCAACACATCTCTTAGAGTTGACCCAGTAGTCAGGGACTTAGGGACACACATAGATAGTAATCTGGCCTTTGATCAGCACATGTCTACAGTGGTGATGAAATCATTCTATGTTGCCAACTTATAAACAAACATATGGCATCTAAGTCCAAGGAAGTCATTGTTCCACTGTATTCGGCATTCATCAGAACTATCACTGAGTACAATGCCCCCTTTGATATGTACCTAACTAAGCATATCCAACAATTGAAACATCCACAGATATTCCTCACTAAAAAGAATACAGGGCATAAGTAATATGTCCTATGCAGACCACCTCAAGGCCTTATCCCTGTATTTGTCTCCTATAGGCTTTTGAGGGAAGATCTATGCCTGGCATACAGGGCATTGTCAGACCCCACTCTGATGGACTACCTGCATATCCACAAAACAAACAGCACCAGAATTACCCATTCTAAAGACTTAAACCTTGCCTGTGATATAGATAGGACCTGCTGGAGAGACTATCCCATATATGGAACAGACTCCCAAAACATGTGAAGCAGAGTTCCTCCCTAACCCAATTCAAGTGCAACTTGGACAATTGGATGGGAAACCAGAAATTCATCCCCGGGTTGGCACCTATATCTCTAATGGACACAGGTAACCTGTAAATGGTTCATCTCCCAGGCTCATGTTTACACTTATCAAGGGTAGCAGAACATGTCAGAGATTTGGGTTGCATGGCTAGGCTTAAAAAGGCCATTGTGGTCATTAGCCTAGTAAACACCTATGGACCTATAAAAAGCCAGGTATTAGTGACATGATCAGCATTCAATGTGGGAGGAAAACTAAACACAAGAGGTTAAAATGAAGTGTTGATTGACTTGTATATGAAGTTTTCTTTTTGTACAAGCTATTTTAATATTTAATGGTTTAAATTTGTAGGACTGAGTGTTCAATGGTGAAAATATATCATGTGATATGATGAGAATGTCTTTTATGCCAAAGGGGGATTTCATATATTTATTCGGAAGAAGTCTGTAATACAGGATGAAAGTGCTAGGTCTTATCTAGTAAATAAATTAAGAATTTTTACCTGTGAATTTTGACTGGTTGTTGTTTTATTAGTTTTTTTTTTTTTATTTATTAGTACTGGTTGAGGGCAATGTTTTCCAGGTAAAAGTAAATAAAATCATATTTAAAAAGATCTGTATTTTAGTTTGCACATTTATAACATACATATATATATATATATATATATATATATATATATATATGTATATATATATATATATATATACATACACACACACACACACACACACACACACACACACACACATATATATATATATATATATATATATATATATATATATATATATATATACACACACACACACACACACACACACACACATATATATATATATATATATATATATATATATATATGTGGTTACACTTCAAAACATCTTAAACTCATAACATCTAAATTCAAAACATCGAGATCATAACATCGAAAACCCAAAATATCTAAAACCTATAACATCAAATTTTTTAACATTGAAAATGTATAATATGGATAAATGTTATAATCTGTTAGTCTTGTGGGATCACTATGATGTGTTGTAGTTTTTATTTATATGGTTATTATTTATATAGTGTAGGAATTTATGCTATTTATATAGTGCTTATTTTGCTTCTCTGTGTGTGGTTTTTACATCGTACAGGTAAGTGATATAGACATTATGTACATTCTTTATGGTAATCGTGATACAGTGGGGTTAGGAAATTAACTTTTTCCCACTGTAATGCAATCTCAGAGTTTGGTATATTTAATTTACAGGGAGTGTGTGTGTGTGTGTGGGGGGTGCAGGGTACTTGCCCCCCTACAGAAATGTAGTAAAAAGTTTGTTAGCTTGGTGGTGTTATAGGTGGAGGGGATGTTATTTTCATGTGGTTTTGTAGTATTAAATGTTGTGATTCAAAGTTTCAATGTTCTGAGTTTTTAATGTTAAGGGTTTTTGATGTTTTGGGTTTTCAATATTATGGTCTCAATGTTTACAATTTAGATGGTATGAGTTTTAGATGTTTTGAAATGTAACCATATATATATATATATATATATATATATATATATATATATATATATATGTGTGTGTGTGTGTGTGTGTGTGTGTGTGTGTGTGTGTGTGTGTGTGTTACTGTGTGTGTGTGTGTGTGTGTGTGTGTGTGTGTGTGTGTGTGTGTGTGTATATATATATATATATATATATATATATATATATATATATATATGTGTGTGTGTGTGTGTGTGTGTATATATATATATATATATATATATATATATATATATATATATATATTTATATATTTGGGTCACCTTCATTTCACCTAAAGTTCATTTGCCTAACAGAAATTTCAGGCAGCCCAATTGCCTGACAGTTCAGTTGCCCGACAGTTCATTTCCCTGACAATTAGAAAAAGGCAAGTAAAAGGTATATCTCTTTTTCCCCACTGTAGTACGACTCTGGCATTTGAATATATAGTTAGGGAGGGTGTGGGGGTCACAGCCCTCCACCTACATTCATTTTAGTGAGCAATGAAAACCCAAACTGGACAATGTAAAACACAAGTAGGTAGGTGGCTTGCCCACCACACCCCCCTTTGTGGGGTGCTGTGCCCCCACACCCCCTCCAACTATATATTCTAACTCCAGTGTCGCACTACAGTGGGGAAATGGACATATACCTTTTACTTGTCTTTTTCTAATTGTCGGGGAAATGAACTGTTGGGCAAGTGAACTGTCAGGCATTTGTGCTGGGTGAAATTTCTGTCGGGCAAATGAACTGTCACACAAATAAAGGTGACCCATATATTTATATATGTATATATACATAAATATATATTTTTATATATATATATATATATATATATATATATATATATATATACACACATATTATGTATACATATTTATATATACATAAATATATATTTTACATATATTTTATGTTTTATGTATATATACATATATGTATATTTACATAAATATATTCATAGATAAATTTTGATGTAATATAAACTATGTCAAGGCTCATGACAACTAAATGCAATGAACTGAAACATCAAAATGAACAGAATCTCACATCCATGAAATCCATAAAAACAAGGAAAAACAAAAAAATGAAAAAAAAAAAACAATGAGATATGGTGGTTATCCCCACCCTCGCATCTCTAAAACCTCATCTATTTTATTAACTCCATGATCATACAATAGTGAAGAAAAGTATAAATTTTCTTAGCCCACTGTCTACCAATATGAGGAAAACCTTGCAACATGCTGCATTTTAAAGTGTACATGAATGGAGAATACCCATTCACTTGCACTACTAAACTCCTAGAAGTCACACTAGCAGCAATCAAAATACTCTTTGATATAAAGCTGCATTAGTAAGACTTGGTAAATGGAGACTCAAATGGTCACCATGTATCTCTCTTTCCATCTATCTGTCTATCTAGTTATCTCTCCCACTCTGTCTCTCTCTCTCTCTCTCTCTCTCTCTGAGAGAGAGAGAGAGAGAGCTATACAGATGTTCATATACTGTCATACATGTTTACATATATTTTGCACCAGTTTGTTAAATGCCTTCTTGCTTTGTTCCCATTTGGTAATATAAACTGGGGAGGCAGGTTAATTATCTATATCTGGATAAAGATGTGTACTGCTGCTACTTTTCAGAATGAGCAGATTCCATGCAAGCTTGTTTTATTAATATGTATGATTTCTTTGAAAAGCTGTCTCTTATACTTAGACAATAACAAAGAGGGCAAAACAATAATATTGCCAGTCCAATATTTCATGAGTGGTATTTATTCTCTGCTAATTGGCTATATAATATCAGCCGACTTGTTAGAAATGTAAATTTTCATTGTAATGACCTCTAACTTTATATATAAAGGCACTTTCCAACTTTTCGGAAAGGTTATGATTTTTTAACTATCACAAAAGAACAATTGATTCCCTAGCTTAGCTATTACAATTTTCTTGCCTCAGGCTCAGAAGAAGAGTTTGGCAAAAAAAAAAGTACGATGTTCAAACACTCTGATATTAAAATAAATTAATTCAACTGACTGTACATTTTGCAGTAGGTTGTATTTTGCTTTTGATAATTAAATAAAGCCACCAGAGATACAGTGGACTGCAGCACAATTTCATCTGAAGCCCCCAGATCTTCATTTTTCAGCAGTTCACATTTGGTTATGCAACATTTTCTATGAATGCATAAAGAAAAAATGTAATTTGTGATTATGTCACAGCAGAGCATAGCAGGCATTAAAATTTGTTATGTTCTTAACATCCTGAACTTAGTGGATTTTGAAATTCTTCAATATTCAGGGACTTCAGATTATTAAACTAAGGAATCATTTTGCCTTGTGAAATGGAACAGTATGCTGTCACAATGGTGCAACTGATTTACAAATAAATAGAAGCAGGCTCCAAAACAGATGTGTTTATATCATGAATGAGTGGAAGCAAAGCTTTAAAATGGCTGAATCACAAACTGTGCTCTGAAACCATCTGCATCTGTTGCAGTTCAAAAGCAGGTTGATTTGTAGTGAGAATGAGTTTTAGTAAATGTTATTCCATTCTACTTTTATGTTGCTGTGGTTTTGCTCATGCATTAAATGCAAAGTAAGAATTTTGATAGGAGCAGTCAAAACAATGATGTGCATTGAATAAGGTTGATCAGACTGTCTCCCTATATCATTTATAGTTATACCACACAGATTTTTACAAAGCAAAGGCAATTCTGTAGCACCGGAAATCAGCTAAAACTGAAGTATTATAATTTTCACATTGCTATAACTGGCTTATGCACATAAACTGTGTTAAAAAAATAATTTCAGTAATGCTCCAAGCTTTCAGCTTTGTTTTTGCACCTTCTTTCTTTATTTTCATCAGTGAACCTCAGGGCAATAAGCAGATGTGAGTTAAAAATAACATCTTCACAGGCACCAGCTGAAGGCCCATTTATCATTTTTTGAGTCCTACTTCCTTGGGATTGGTGGTGCTAGATTTTCTGTGGTAGCTAATTGTGCCCCATGGGATGCCACTTGTGTATGGAGCCGAAAATCTGGAAGTATGTCATAATTGAGATGTATTTTCCCATCTGAAACAAGTCCAAAAATGAAACAAGCAAGAGACCTGTATGATTATTACCATTAAATATTGTAGAGAGGTTTTGGAATTCTCTGTGTTATTATTTGTAGCTTTCAGTAATTGAAGTAATCAGGTTACAGCCTGATCTCTGTGTTTATAACTGATTTCTTAGCAGGAAAGTAACATTATCACCAAGCAATTGTGCATGCACAGGAAGAAAAATACGTATTAAGAAAATAATTCTTACTATTAAAATATTAAGTCTTAAGGGTTCTGAAAGGGGTTAAAGCTTAAAATTTGTTATCTGATTCAAAGTGAAAAATATTTAGGATGAGCTGCCTTTATTCAGGTTCTTAAGACATACGTCACATATAAGTAAAATCTGAACCTTTGTTGTTTGAAAGGAATAGAATATTTAAATGCGTTTTAAGATTAATTTTCTGATTTATAGCCTCATGATTTAGACTTGTGCTTTTTTTTAAAGGATGAGAGTGCAGGCTGGATTCATGAACAGCTACACTAAGTGAATCTGTCTTGTATGCATGGTGCTGCATTGCCAACACAAGAGCTTGATATTTGTCATTTAATAAATGCCTCTGCACTCAGGGCAGAACTGTGAAACAAGGATAAATGGCAGACTATGCTAATGTTAACATAAATAGCTAAATTACATGCTAATTAACCAATCCAACAAGGCAGAGCTATTCAGGAAGCTATAAAGCAACAGTGTACATTCAATATAGCCATATGCCCTGAAATTCAAAACTCTTTGGATTACAGCCATGACTACGCTTAGAAAAAAAAGAAAAAAAAAAGAGATGTTAGCAATAGCTGCTGTCATCATTAATAGCAATTAACAATTAACAGGTGCTGTTGCTGCCAGACCTCAGCCAAGAACTAGAATGGTGTGTAGACTTCATTTAACTTTACATGGACTGCATGACATAGAAATTGTATAGTGATATTGGATAGACAGGGAAACACTAGAGGATATATGCAGTCTCTGCCTTCCTCAGCTGAGGCCCCAGGGAACAGGAATTTTATATGATAACACACTTCTCTGAGATTTTGGGGGCCATAGATTGTACACACATAGAAATAAAGATCCCACCTGATGAACATTGAAGGAGGTACATTAGCAGGAAAGGATACCACTTTATAAACTGTCAAGTTATACATATGCCTAGGGATCATCAACAATGTCTGTGCAAGTAACACGGGCAGTTTTTATGACTCACACATATGGTACACCTGTGAGATGTGCAGAAGGTTTGTTAGGAATGACTATCCACAATGTCAATTAGTGGGGGATGCAAGTTTATAGCTGTTTATTAGTCTAACGACCAGAAGGATCTTTTTCAGCCTTGCCATGCATCCCAAATCTCTGATAAGTTCTAGTACCCATGGAAAGTGTAAGCAGGGGCTTTGTAGATAAAACATTTATAAGCAGGGGTCTGGGAGATGAACCATTTTTAGGCTGCCTGTGTTCATTAGAGACATAGGTGCCAAACCAGGGATACGTTTCTTGTTTCCCATCCAGTTGCCCATGTTACACTTGAATTTGGTTAGGGAGGAACTCTGCTTTGCATGGATGGGGAGCCTGTTCCAAAGAAGGGGTAGTCCATGCAATACATACCTGTCTCTCCAGCAGGTCCTATGTATGTCACAGCCAAGGTTTAAGTATTTAGAATGGGTAATTCTAGTGATGTTTGTTTTGCAGATATGCAGGAGGTCTGTCAGAGTGAGATCTGACAATGCCTTGTATACCAGGCATAGATCTCCCCTTAAAAGTCTGTAGGCAACAGAATCAGGGAGAGAACCTTGAGGTGGTCTGTATAGGATATGTTACTTACACCATTTATTCTTTGGTAAGGAATCTCTGTGGGCATTCCAATTATTGGATATGCCTGGTTAGGTACATACCATAGGAGGCATTGTACTCAATGATAAGTCTGATAAATGCTGAATACAATGGAACAATGACTTCCTTGGATCTAGATGCCATACCTTTGTTTATAAGTTGAACATCATAGAATTATTTCTTCACTGCCATAGACACATGAAGGTCAAATGCTAGATTACTGTCTATGTGAGTCCACAAGTCTCTGACTACTGTGCCAACACTTAGGAGTGTGTTGTCCATATGATTGTTACCATGGGTGTATGGCTTCCCAAAGGATACTATTACACAAGTGTTGGCATTTAGTTTTAGTCCATGGCTCTGACACCATTTTCTTGTTTGCATCAACCCTTCCTGGAGAACATTTGTGTCAGTGGAGGATTCAATGACAGCTCCTAATTTGCAATCATCTGCAAATGTAGTCAGCCAGAGGCCATTGACATTGGCCTTGACTTCAGTCAAGTAAATGCCAACATGGAGCAGTCCCAAAACCAATGCCTTAGGACATATTTTTGTGCCTTGCCTCTTTGTAGAGGTGGACTGCCCAATTCTAACTTCCTGGGTCCCATCTGTGAGCCAGCTGGCTATCCACTGGGTGACATAAGGATTTGTATCTAACCTCTTGACATTGTCTGAGTGGGGTATTGTGACAAATGCCTTGGCCAGATCAAGGTAGGCTGTGTGAACCATATTTCCCTCGTCCATTGCTTTGGTGACCTTCTCAAAGAAGTCCACAAGGCTGAGTGGGCATGACCTGCCCTTCATAAAACCAAACTGGGTTATGTTTAGTGTCTGCAGGTTTCCTATGTCATTATAGATCATTCCATAATAATTCTTTCCATGGCTTTGCATATGAGACTAGAGAGAGTTATGGTTCTGTAGTTCCCAGGGTCTGTAGATGACCCATCTTTGTACAGAGAGATGATTGCTGCTGTTCTTCATTCATAAGGCACAGTCTGTTTGGAGATCTTTTTTTGGTCTGACCTTACCAGAAAAGATATTACAGTAGGGGGTATGCAGTACTCTCCCATATCAGTGAGGACAAGATCCAGTATGGTTTCACCCTGGTTGATATATTGGAAATCTGGTCCAGGGAGTTTTTGTTTACAAAATGCAGGAATCACTGTGCCTGTATGTTTGGTGACATATATGATTTCAAGTTAGTAGTGGAGTGTTTCCCTCAAATCAAATTGTGGCAGAGTCTGAGTGAGCCTTTCCAGATAGCCTGGCACAAAGATTAAGAAAGCATAACAGGAGAGGTGATTCAAAGGCCAACTGTCTTAAGAAGTGTGTGTATTTGTGTATGTCTGATGTGTTGTGGCTAGTGGTGATGTAACTGCATGCCTGCTGGAACATAGTGTCGTTAGCTGGTGTGGCATTGCATATCAATTTACTGGACACGTAAGGAAATGCATGGTAAGGGGTTGAACATCCAATCCATGCATTGACCTTCAAGTGTGTCCTCAACCAGGAGAAGCATTGCTTGTAAAATACCCATGGCTAGACGATGGTATGCTGTGTGACTATAACCGACTTCCTTCACTAGATGTACCACAGCCACAACTGACATAACCCTGATGATGTCTTCTCCTGGGTATAGGCACCTCCATGACCAAAAAAACAGTTGACATGCTAGTGCTGTATGCGTGCGAGGTACATTGACCATGACCATGATGACCAGCATCCAAAGTTGTACCAATGGAGTGGCATTGTAAATGGTACCTCACACTCGCCAGGTCACCTTGACAGAATATGGTACATAAATATGAAAACTGTTTAAAAACAGAAAAGCTAGCTTCATTGACACAAAAAACACTGTTTTATTAACAATACAGGTAAGCGCTTTCGTCGGTTATAATAATCCAACTTCTTCAGACCAGGTGACCTTGAGAGAATATGGTATATGTCAGTAAGTGATTTAATCTACTGAAACAGTCAGACGAGCAGGAAATGCTCTGTCTTAGGTCATCATGCACACCCTCTATCAACCCGACCAAAAATGCCATAGCTATGCTGGCATTACCCTGTGCTTCCATGATGGCCCTTCACATATGTTGGGTGGCAGCTATTGAGACACCAACTTCAGACAGATGAAGACCTAGTACTCAACCCCCTGAGCCCCCATCCAAAAAAGCTACTGGCAGATTCCAAAAATCTAACAGAGATGGAGGAGTTCCTGATGTCCCACAGAGTCGCTGATACCAATATGGGATATTGCATTGTCCCAGAGATATGGCGTCGCTAATAACCTGTCCTCTCTGTCAGGTGTGTGTTTTCTAGATGTCTGTAGGCATGAAGGCTATGTCCATGGAATGTATAAGTGATTCATTGGTCACATTCCTTGTGACCAGCATATACACCATACACTATGATGGTGCCAGCTCAAGCCAGCTGTAATCCATAGAGGCCTAAGATCTTTAGCATGAGAGCTGTGACAGTTCCACAGTGGTGGTGCTGGATAAAGAATCACCTATGAACATTACAAAGTGCAACAAACTGAGAATGTAAAGTCCATTACCAGACATATACTATTAAATGAGATGTTTGAGTAGTAGTTCACCAGTACCACGCAAGTAAATATTATAACTTGAGCAGTGAGTTGTGACAGTGCAATCCCTGATATACTATATAATCCACATAGATAACATTACCACCTAAGCCAAAGAAAATTGGTTGTGGAGGACCTACTATATGTGCTGCTAAAGAGAAATAGTTGTACCTATCCTGGGCATCTTTAGTAGATATTTGTTTTCCCTGATGAACCTCTGCAACAATATCCAGCACCACACTGTGTCCCTGACTGTGGTATCAGTGACTCTGTGGGATATCAGGAACTCCTCCATCTCTGTTAGATTTGCTTAGCTGATGGTCCCCCACACATCAACCTACCTTCTTATGTCAGTTGGGCAGTTGTTGTGCAGCATAAATAAAATTGCTGGCCCTATGTCAGACATAGCATATGACTTGTTCTGTCTACCAACAACATACATATACACTATGAGCTCTTTTCAGACATGTTCATGGTAGGCCCAGTTGGAAACACCTAAGCCAAAGATTTGTCACCTATGGCAACATTGGCACTAGATGAATAAATAATTCTTAGCATCTGAGAACCTGACCTTTCTCATTGATTTGTCAGCACATCCTTAAGAGTGCTTCCTCTTAGCCTGTCATGTTGGCATTGATCTGTAGGTATGGATACCACTGATATGAACATCATGATTAGAAGTGGCACATAAATCCTCTTCTAAATTCTCTTCAGGGCATATATACTATGATGCCTCTGTATCAGACAACCTTATATGTATAACCAATATGTGCTTCAAATGTCAATTACATAAAAATGATGACAACATTTCCCACAGTTCAAAAGTTGTACAACTGCAACTCTCCAGGATAACCTCAATGAAAAAATGGCTTTGTGAGAAACACTTTGGCAAATGTGTCAGGGTAAATGCAGTACAGCACTGAATTTATTTCATCACACAAGAATTACAGCTCAAGGCTTAATGGTTTACCAGGAGATCAAAAATATTGGAGATGGGTATGACTCTGCTTAAGCCTCACTTTGATTTAAGAATCCCTTGGAAATTATTGCTACTCCATTACATGTGGCTAATTAATGAAGCAGCTCCTAGTGCACAAGTGTTTACTAAGTTAAGCTGACAATACTGAGTATTTTTTAATATAGGACAGGCAGGTGTTGAGGCTAATGTTAATTTCTGTATCGACTCTGCTGCTTCATGGATTCTTCCATAGTATGAAGCATCTTTGAAGCTGTGACATCATGTTATTGCTGTAAAGGATAGGTGTGCCTGTAGTTTCTTTAAAGGACTGTTGCTGTATGTCTGCTTCTCAAAAAACATTGCCTGCTGATAGGTATAAACAAACATGTGATGCATAATGCATTCATGGCTATGATGGGAGACTTGCAATCATGCACAATGTGTGTATAACCACAGATTCCAACACATGTCTTACTAAGGCAACAGCACACAGAACATTGTCTGATGACCCCACTTCACAGAAAAAGGCTTTGTAGTTTTCACGTGAAAGTTGCCATTCCATGGCAACATCATTAAAAATACTCAAATAAATTATTTCTTTGTGTAAATTAGTATAAACACATGTACACAGGAGATAGATGGATAAAAATAAAGTTACTTTCATGCACAGTCATAGTTATACTGACACAAGTGACTCTAAAGAGTAATAGATGGATATGAATAGACTAAGATCGCAAGGCACAAAAGCCTGCCTGAATGGCACTCGCCATATGAGAAGTTTTACAATTGTGGCAGTGCACATTTGAATGGATCTCATCACCATTCTTTAATACATTGATGTTCAGCTACAAGATAAGAAAGTGATTAAAACACACAGTAACACTACACATACTACTTGTATTAGAAGTCATCTCTACACAGCACAACAGACAGATACACATGCGCAGTAGTCAATTGCTGTTGGATACAGACAACTTCCCTCTGTACTTATGCAGTCTAGGGAGTACAGTAGCAACAGCCAGCACCACAGGATAAATTGTATTACAGCTGTGATGTAGTTCATTTTTGATAGCATGTGTGATGCCCCTGCACTGGCCCAGTAATCAAGGAGCCTCAATCCTCACCACTAGCACCAGTGAGGGATGTACACATTGGGAGGATGACAAGTGCACACACAGTAAAGTACAATTTTGCTTAAGAGAACACAGAGATCACAGTCAGTCTGGGGATGGTATCTCCCTCTTTCTCCAGATCCCAAATAAGACTCCCCATTGGCACAGCTATAAGGTTAAGATCTCAGCAAGTGGCCAAGCTCAGACCTCCAGCACCCTCTCTGTCCAACCAGTGCTTCGTGTCTCTGCACAAGTAGCTGACACACACACACACTTTGAGATTTTATTTATATACAAACACAGATACACTGTTGGGGAAGGCTGGCAGGGGTTTACCATTTATGCCCCTTTCCATGCAGACTATAAGGTAGTTATCACTGGCACTAACCCCTACTTATCAGCTACTTAAGCCCCTTACAAAGGGTGACCAATCCAACTGTGTAATGTTACTATTATCCAAATGGTAAGTGTGACCAAAACTTTCAAGGCTATTTAGGAGTGGCCTGTACAGTGTCACCAAATACATATGCAAGTACTCTAAGAGCTTAAATATTCCTAAACAAACCAGCCACAATTAAAAGGTTTAAATATATGTAATAATAAATAATAAAAGAACAAGACAATACTCAAACAACGCAGTGAATCCAAGGTGAAGCAAATGCAGGCAGGAAGTAGTAAGTCCACACAGTTTATTTAGAGGAATAAGCGCTTTCATCCCAAACAGTTAATTTATCAGGAACTTCATCAGAAACAGTATAGATTCATCCTACACCAAATTTATCTAAGGAAAAAATGACAGCATATCCTGTCTTTGAGCCCAAATGAATAAACACACCCCCTAATATAAATATATGAATATGCATATAAACACTATATTAGTATCAAGAATTTAAGAATATATACATAAAAATACACTTAATTATACACAAAAGTCATACAAGCAATATAAAATATGAAAGGATTGAAAATTTTAAGAAATGCAAACACAACTACTATAAAAAAACTATCTTTTGAGAGCTTTCAGTTTTAAAAGACTAGAGTTAGAGAATCTTTCATTTAATCCTGAACAGTATATGGAATGCAGCTGCATTTGCCATATTAAATCAATTTTTTTCCAAAATAATAGGACCATGCACTAGCTCTTTCTGATACAGACACAACTTCTAAAACAATAAATGTAAACATATGTCATGGATTTAAAGTAACATGCTTTGCTAGTGTATTCACTTCACAACAATCTTTAATATTTTTCAAATGTTCCCCAATCCTGTTTTTGAGGCTACATTATGTCTTTCCCACACAAAAACATAAACAGAACATAAAGCACAATAAACTAATTTCTCACTGTTACAACAGCATTTGCGGGGTATCTTCACCTTCATATTATTGATTGTAAATGTATTTCCTTCAAATATATAGGGGCAAACTTTACATCTACCACATTTATGCATGTATCCCTCAGTAAATGTAAGGTGCTGATGCTCAAAGAGTTTTTTTTTAAATTAGAGCCTCTTCTAAATACACATGTGGGTCTATTCCCCACAAGCTCCCTAAAATCCCTGTCACAACTTAATAACTTCCAGTTTTTTGCAAGATATTCTTAATATGAAATGCGTCATTTGAAAATGTAGCGGTGAAACTGGAATGGAAGTTCTGTTGTGGCACATGTGTCGGGGTATTCAAATCCAAATCACTTATAGCTGTTGAGCACTACACAGAATGTGGAAAAACTGAACCTCTTACCTATCTAGTTGTATAATCTAGAGTATTTGCTGCAAGTTTCATAGTAGAGGTCAGAGACTTAAGGAGAGAGAGTGCACTTTTGAAATGACCTCATTAGTTTGTTGCAGAGAATATGTTTCAGTTAAAAGTGGGAGGAAGTTTATATGGAGCTGTGTCCAAACTTAAATGTATTCACCTGACTGGAAGTGGAAACAGCACAACAAGAAGGTGCAGGATAGTGCAACTGGCATTAAAACATAAGCAGGATAAATATGGCTTACTAAGTCTCCCTGTTGGGGATGAAATGTCTTTGCAAATGCTTTCTTGCAGCACTATTCAAATGGTACATTAATGAAATGTTGTAACTTGAGAAAAATACAGATATTTGCAGTTAACCATATGAGGGGAATATAAAATCTCATGAAATAAAAATTTGACAAAAAGCTGTAATCGAACCCATGACGCCCTACAAAAACTTTGGTCTATAAAGAGGGGAATTATCTTAGCATACCACAGAGGAACTTTTAGCTCATTACATTCAGCACCTATCAAGTGTTAGATGAACTGGTTTGCCTTTAATCTGTATTTCTATAGGGTAGCAGATTCAAAGACATTTATGCAAAGGAACTGGCCAACTGCAGCTGAAACTAAAATTTGCTTTTGCCATAGGAAGTTAAATGACATTCACCATCACTCAATGCCAACCTTCGCATAAATGCTGAAAACAAAAAGTGAAGGCTTTTCCATTGGACATTTCTGGCCATCTGCATTGTGTGTGATTCTATTATTTTCCCAAATAATCTTGTAATTAACATACTTATGATACTCATATGCATTTATTGCTGCATTTCTAATCACAATGCTGGAATAAATGGCATTTTTACCACCTCTGTAAAATTATCTCTGAGCAGGATTCAGACCCTACATCACCTGTTTTCATTCTCAAAATCACTGCATTGGCATGTTGTGATATAGGAAAAGTTACCTGTCGTGTGGAATTTATTCACTGAATACTATCCAGTGTTTTGACATCCATGTACTGTTGTAAGGACTGTTTGTGCTAAAGAAGACATCCCAAATTAAACTTTCAATGGTTTTCCTTAGGGAGTGAAATGTGTTCAAAAAGAGAAAAAAAGCTGACAGGAAAATTAATTCAACCAGTTGGTATACCTAGCAATGACCAGAGCAAGAAGTGCATTTCAGTGACACATTCATCCTTCTTACATCTCCTTGCAACTTCAAGTTAATTTCTGACAAACAATATCAGAACTATAATTAATGTCAAATTATGTGAAAGTGGCGAGACAACAGCTCACATTTTGTTAGCAATACTGAGAATAGTTGAACTTTAAATGACAGCACAATGATGTAACAAAATGCTGGTAAATATGCATTCAGACCTGCCTCTGTAAAATTATCAGTTTACTTGATTTGAACCTTTCATCACTTGTTTTAAGTTTCTGAACTTGCTTCACTTACACATTGTGTCAGAGAGAATGGTACCTGACCAATGCATTTTCTGCACTGAGTACTATCCAGAAATCTGATGGACAAGCACTAGTGCCGAGCTTGGCTGCACTAACGAAGGTGTCCCAAATTAAATTTTTCCCTTGTTTCCTTAGGGAGTTAAATGTGTTTGCATGCTGCAAAGCAGAATTAAAATGCAAAAGACATTATTAAAAAAAATTAAAAAGTGACTAATATTACACATATTAACATATGCAGCAAGGAATGAAGCTGTTTTCATGTCTGCTTGCAACATCACAAGTAGCATTTACTTTATATATAACTAGGATTTCATATAATAGCAATTGCTCAAAAAGGGGACACACAATGGTAGGAAGGCATTTCTGTCACAGTACATACAATTAATCATGGCATCAGAATTTACAATATATTGTATAAGTTGCATGTCAAAGGAAAAAACTTCAAAGACAAATACACGTAAGGTTCAGTTAAGGCACTTTTAATTTACTTGCCGCAAGGAGACAAAAACATGCAAATACAAGGATTTGTCTAACTATTAACAGGAAGTATGTTCATTCTTATACTGTTTTACAAGACATGGCCTTCTAAGCTGACATAATCAAACACAACTTTTAGCATTGTTCTAGAGCAGATGTTGCTCAGATTTTCTGCTGACATGACTAGATTTGTGAGAAACTTTTGAGAAAAACAACCTGGCCTTGATGACCATTAATCCGTTTACAAGCGTCTATTGTACAGTGTTACATTTCAAGGTACTTTTCTAACTCAGATACAAGCAAATGCTGATTGCAGTTCATATTTTCAAGCAGGCTTTGTACTAATTATCTGTAACTTCTACAGCTGTGTATTTTCTCATAGCACAGCGGAACTTCTTGTCTAAGTTTCATACAAGTAGTATTGTTCTATTCATTATTTTCCTAACGCAAGCAGAAATCATCTGCTTCTCAGTAAATTTCCAAGGCACAAGCACGATTTTAGCTAACAATAGAAGGTCAGAAACCATCTGCAGTTTGTACAGATTTATGCAGTATGAAATAGAATAAATGTGTTAACACTTTTCAAGCTCTAAATGCACTAAGCATATTGCTAATACACACATTAATACATATTTTTTCTAACATTTCCCCCCTATTAATACTTTTATTCTACTTTCAAAATAAGCATAAACAGTTTGTTTTCTTCTCCTAACCTCTTCCCCTCAGGATTTGCAGTTAAGAGATTCATTCAGTTTAAACTTATGAAAGCATTTTAGTCTTTTAACAGTTCTTCAAACTCAGTACTTTGATATAAGGTTTCAGAAACTGAAATGTCTATAAGGTCTTTAATCAGTCTTTTCATGCAGGGGATACGACAACAAACACATACTCCCAGTAGGAGCATACCTGCACATATAGCAATCAGGATGTTCATTAGGATGGTACCCTCCCCCCAAACCATTTCTGGAAAAAGTCCATCAGTGGGTTTGGGCCTGGTTTGGTCATGGCCGACACTTGCTGAATTACCTCAAGACGATTGTCTATCTCGTGTTTATGGTCAGGAATATATGAACAGCATTCCTCTTGGATTAAAGTGCACGTACCACCTTTCACCACTAGGGTGAAGTCGAGAGCCATGCAGTTTTGGAGCACTACAGTTCTCATAGCATTCAGTTCATCAGTCATCAATTTGAGAGCAGAAAAAGTTGCATTGCTCATCACTTCGAGAAGTTTTGACAATTTTCTCAGCTCCCAGATCGATTTCACTGCTCCATATGCTGGTAATATGCCTGCCCACGATATAACGCTATCACTCAAGTCCATGTGTGTCAGTCCTTTGCCTAGAGAGTGATGGTCTTTCCAATGTGCATCAATTTGTCCCACTGGATTTACAGGTTTCTTGACGACCTCTCGGACATTTCAAATTTTTCCTCGAGGCAAAACTGCAGTGTGTCATATGGCCAGAACCAGGTAAACCAAAAAACAACTGCCAGACCAATTCTCAGGTAACCATTTGTATGCCTTTCTGCCACACACAAAATAACAGTCCTCTACTTTAGTAGTAACCTTGCTATAAATATACACTCGCCCTGCATGAAACATTTTTCTATCAATTGTAGGCAGCTGTTTATAAAGAACAGAATTATGTTTTACTTCATCAAGTGTTTTGAGCATCAATCCAAGAAATTAATCATAGTTTGTATTACAATAAAGATCTACATTGTTACCTTTAGTGTAACATCTACAAGGAACAGTCACATTGCAATTGCTCCAACCCAGCTGAACAGTATCATTTTTATAAACACACACAGTTCCCTTTTGTGGAACAGACAAATGCAATGCTATTTTATCTTGTGCTGTAATGGTTGAGGTATCATAAATCAAGTTCTCCCAGGTGTCATTGACCCCTAGGGGGACCATAGTCATTAATAACCCCCTGTATGCTGTCGGCAAAGCTGTGCAAATCCAGCAATTCGAAACATTGAAAGTCTCAGCATACACATATTTAATTGCCTGGTAAGTGTTAAAGTTTGGATGCTAGTTTATGAGTAACGCTTCACATTTATTCAGTTCAGTCTGTGTGGCTGGGAAAAGGAAAGGCCACAACAAAAAGATTATTGTCACTAGTACAGTTAGAATGATTATGCAATACTTCTCAGGAAAGGGTTGTTCTGCATTCCTGTTTCTTCTGGACTCTTATCATTTTTGCTCTTGGCATGTAACAAGATTTTTGTCCACTTCAAAGTTTTTAATTAATTTACAGTGCGTCAAGTGGATCCAGGAGGCAGGCTCCGCAATTTTGACTGCAGTGGGTGTTGAGAAAAGCACTCGATATGGACCTTCCCACTTTGGAGACGCCCAATTCTTTCTCTTTACTATCTTCACCCAAATCCTCGCTCCAGGGGGCACTGCCACTTCTGACGGTCTGGTTCGTTCTTTATCTGAAACAGAATTTGACTGCAACAAATGTTTAGAATTTAACAAATTTCACATGTACTCAGCCAGTGTACTGTCAGCTTCCTGGTCTGCAGGCATGAGAAATTTCCACTGAGGTATATAATAAGCCCTTCCAAAGAGTTTTTCGAAAGGAGTCAATCCTTTTGCATTTGGAACAGTTCTCATGCTCAACAGTGCCAGGGGCAGGCAGTACACCAAATTTCTCTGCGTTTCTACTATTAACTTTCTTAGCTTGCTTTTTAAAATCCCATTATGCCTCTCTAACTGCCCTGCAGATTGAGGGTGATATGCACAATGATTTTTTAGGGAAATACCAAAATGTCTACTTAACTGCTGTATGGTCTGGTTCACGAAGTGTGTGCCATTGTCACTGTAGATCCTTTCCAGAATGCCAAATCTAGGGATGATTTCTTTAACAAGAACTTTGGCCACGTTCATACCATCTGGATTTTTAGTCGGAAAGGCTTCCACCCATCTGGAAAACATATCTACAATGACAAGACAATACTTTTTATTTTCACATTTATTCAACTCTATGAAATCCATACAGATAGTATGAAACGGATACGGTGGTGTAGGGAAACTCCCTTGCTTGGGCTTTAATGCCCCTTGTGCATGACGTTTATTACAGATGTGGTATAGTGAACAAAATTTTTTAGAGTAATTTGTGAATCCATACTTCATGAACACTTGGTTTACCAGCTGTACCATCCCCCCTGTTGAGACATGGCACTGCCCATTGCTCAACAAAGTTGCATATCTAAACAAATTAGATGGCAATATCGGTTTTCTTTCTTTAGAGATGTACAGCCCCTTTTCAAGAATTGCTCCTCGTTTTATCCATCTTTGTTTTTCAGCTTGCGTAGTAAGTGTCTGCATTGTCTTTAACATTTCTAAGTCTAAAATCATAGAGGGTTGTAGTTCCTCATTCAAAAGAAATGCTTCTGAAGCTGCCTGCTTTGCAGCTGTATCAGCCCTCGCATTACCTTTTGAAATCGTGTCCTGTTGCTTAATATGAGCTGTGCATTTACAAATAGCTACTTTCTGAGGTAACTGAATATATTCTATAAGATCTAAAATAAACTGTGCATGATTAATTGGTTTGCCAGTAGATGTTATCATTCCTCGATTTTTCCACTGTTGCGCAAAAACATGTACAGTAGAAAAAGCATACTGGCTGTCAGTAAAAATGTTCACACATTTACCCTTTGCTAAGGTACATGCCCATGTCAAGGCAATCAATTCTGCTGCCTGTGCAGATAAACTATGTGGTAAAGATTTCGCTTCTATAATGTCTGTGTCAGAAACTACTGCATATCCTACTAGGTTCTGTCATGCAGGACCCCTTTTTGCACAAGCCATCCACGTAGTATGTCACCTCAGCATCATCCAAGGGAACATCCGTAAGATCTTTTCTAGGCAGTGTCTTTTGCTCAATCACCTGCAGGCAGCTGTGTGGTGTGCCATCTACAGGGGTTGGGAGCAAGGTAGAAGGGTTCAAAGTTGTACATTGTTCAATCGTCATATGAGGTTGGCTCAACAGTATAGTCATATAGGAAAGATGCCTAGCAGGGGAAAGATATGCTACCTTCTTTTGCAGTAAAATAATTGTGACTGCATGAGGCACTCTCAGTGTGAGAGGGTGGAACAACACTACTGAGGCTGAAGCCTGTAATGCCATTGCAGCTGCAACTACTGCTTGTACACAGTGAGGTAAAGACCATGCCACTTGGTCCAGTTGTGATGAATAATAAGCAATAGGGTGTTGCTTGTCCCCATGCTGCTGTGTTAATACTGATGTCATATAACCTTACTTACAATCTACAGTTTAGAAAAAACATTTATGATAGTTTGGTAATCCCAAAACTAATGAGGACGCTATTAACTGTTTCAGTTTGCAGAAAGCAGATTCTGCTTCTGGTGTCCATTGTAACAAATCCTGTGCTGCCATAGGCTTTTTATAAATCAGGTTAGTCAACGGTGCAGATTCCAAGGCATAGTCTGGAATCCAACCCGACAAAACCAGGAAGGACATCATTTCCTTCTTAGTAGTGGGTCTTGGTGCTTGCAAAATTGCTAATTTTCTGTCCTCATCTAATGTCCTACCTTCCTTAATATCACATATCATAGGTATTTAACTTGTTTTTTCCAAAGCTGCAGTTTATTCTTGTTTACTTTATGTCCTTCAGTGCCTAAAAATTGTAATAGCGCTATAGTGTCTTCTTTACAATCTTGCTGGGTGGGGGATGCCAGCAGGATATCATCAACATAAAGCAAAATCTGGCTACCTCCTGGTGGGGTAAATCCCACCAAGTTGCTTGCCATTTTTTGTGAGAATATTGTTGGACTTTCGCAATACCCCTCTGGTAGTCGTATATATGTATACCTTTTCCCCTGAAATGTGAATGCAAACCAATGCTGACTGTCAGGGTGTATCGGTATTGAAAAGAACACATTGCTGATATCTACCACAGAAAAATATTGCTGTTGAGGTTTTAAATCATTCAACAGGGTGTGTGGGTCTCTGGCACCATAGGTGCCCTTGGTATTACTGCATCATTTACAGCTTGCAAATCTTGGACCATACGCCACTCTCCATTTGCTTTCTTAACAGGAAATAAGGGTGTGTTGCATGGTGAATCAGAAGATTCCACCAGCACCCCTTCCTTAAGTAAAGCTGCTATAATAGGTTAGATTCCTATAACTGCATATTTTCTTAAGGGATACTGTCTTTTTTGTGGTCTAAATGCTGACTTTGGCATTATAGTAACTGGTCCCGCTGTACGAATAAGTCCTACATCTGATTTTCCTGTTGACTAAAGATTTTCTGGTATATTCTGTAAGGCGTTCTCTTCCTCCTTCAATAGGAGTGCTAATCAGCTGTCCTTGCTAGACTGCAAGTGTACAGCTGGGTGGGTCTGAGTTATCCAATTCAGCTTCTGCATTTGTATTCCCTGTTCTGACAGTTCTAACTCTGTCTGTTTTTCCCATCTCGTGACTTTTTCTCCCAAGTCTACCCATTTTACATTCTTGTCCTTAGTTAAGCTAACATGTGGTAATCAATTAGATTTATAGAGTGCAAAGAACTCCTGGGGCAATGAACAGCTGGCTACACTGTTCCCTTCTGTGTCCCAGTACAGCTTACGTAATATCAATCTGTTTGCACGATTTCCAAACAATTCTTGCTCATATTCTTTCTCAGGTCCTGGTGTATTACAATAATACAAAGTACAGTGCAACAAATGCTGTTTATCAATGTCAAGGGAGGGGAACCTGCTGATGGCTATGTTCATCAACTCTTCAGTCACTGCCCCTGGACCAGTCGTAACCAAGTCCTGGCTGTACCAATAGCACATTTTACGCTCTGTTTGAACTGCAAAGATATCAATTTGTCGCTGTGCTTCCATACCCTGCATAGTTGGAACTACTGCTATACCAAATAGCTGCATAAGGTCTCTGCCCAAGATGTTTACTGGGCATTTTGCAGAAACAACAATTTTGCTTTTCTGGGTCAATCCTGAAACAGGATCAGTTATCACAATATTATGGGAGAGGGGTTCCCGATACAGCTGTCCATTAGCTTCTTTCACTAGTATGTAATCAGGTGACTCTGAGTTCTCTGGCAGTTTGGAAGGATGTATCAGGATCCGTGATGCCCCTGAGTCACACAAGAATATGACTTCCCTCCCTTCTACCAGGAGTGTAACTTCTGGTTTAAATAGAGCTCTAAGCTCAATAAAGCCAAATCTAATATTTAATTTTCTTTGCTATCCGTGACTTTTTGCACTTCCTCTATTTCTTCTGTCACATTCTCTACTCCCTATATCACATACTCATTTGTCCTTTCTCTGCTGTCCCCTTCTAGTGATTTCTGACTATCATATAGTCAGTCCTCACCCTCCTTATCCTCCGTGGTTGCCTTCTTGTTTTTCTTGCAATCCCTTGCCAAGTGTCCCTTCTTACTGCATTTAAAACATTCACCCCTTTTCTTTTGCCCTTTAAAGTCCTCTGATCGCTGATCAGATTGTTTGTTTCCCTGGGCATTTCTCTTGCCCTTTTTCCTGGACTGTACTACATAAACTTCTGCTCCATCTTCCACAGAAAATACTTGCGCTTTCTTTTTCTTTTTGCTATTAAAATGCCTTTTGGCATGCCTAGCATATTCAAGTAATGACTGTAATCTGCTTGTACGATGATCTACCATGTGCTTTGTAATAAAGCTGCTGATGGGTGCAATACTGCCCTTCAAAAATGCATTCTTTAACTGCTGCTCATATGGGGAATCATGTGTCTGATCTTCAGGAACCTGCATTCCACAATGCTTATTAAAACATTCTAATAGTCTGGCATAATATCTGTCAATAGCTTCACCTTCCTGTTGGATGCATTGATTAATGCAAGTCCAGTCTGCCCTAGGCTTCCATTTCTCAGAGATTCGGTCTGTAAGACCTTTCACTCTGTTGTCTAATTCTGCACTACTATGTGGGAGGAGCCTGAGCATAGCGTCACAGGGATTCCAGTCACCACTAATCATGTGCCAACCTGGTCCCACAATTTGTCTGACTACTTTTTCTACCTCTTCTCCATTTAAATTATAACTTAGCCTCATTCATTGCAAATCTTCTAAGAACTTTCTAAAATTAACTTTTGGATGGGGAATTCCCTCAGTGGCTTTCTGGATGTCTTCCGGAGTCCAGGGTCTATACACTAGAATAGTTGGGTCCTGACCTTCTTGCCCTGCCTGAGGATTAGGTACTTCTATAAGTGGGCATATTTCTTCTTCACTAATAAATCGTGAATTTCTACCCATTTGATATAACTCAACGTCTCCTTTTGAGTTTCCTGCCAGTGTTCGAGACCTGGTCTCAATGGGATCTCTAATAAACGGTGTTGCTTTTGTAGTGTCTCTACTTACAGTGAAAGCAGGATATCGCAGGGGTGGGCTAACTTGTTCACTTGCCTCATATTCTGGTAAGGGAGGCAGTGGGGCTGATGCTATTACTAAGTTATTGTCCTCCTTATCTAAAAACATTGCTTTTGAATTATTATTCTTTTGTTCCCTTCGGTTTACTTCCTCAATCCACCTGTGTGCCTGAGGAATTCCTAATTGACGTTGCTTTTTTACCTGAACTTTAGAATCGGTTTTAAGCTGTCTGACAAGTTTGACAAGCAAGGATTTTTCTAATTTACCATCAAATTCATACTTATTAACCCATTTTGAGTAGTATTTAATATTATCAGCATGCTGTGACTGCATGTATTTTGCGTCTTCAGTTAACGGCGGATTTTGGGACCTTTTTGTACAATTATTACCCATTTTATTCTACCCTTTTTAATCATTACATAACACCTTATTTTTAATGTGGTACCATGGATGTTTTTATAGTCTCTTCAGAATGACTGCTTACCTGCTCTGTTTCCCTGATCTATGACAAGACAGTAATCTTTCTGTCCCTGATTTATAAACAAAGTCTCTAACAGAACAAATACAAATCTAGTCCCTGATCTAAAACAGAAAAAAAGAAGGTGGATTCACCTTACCTGAGCCTTCGTGATTGATCACCTGGTTTGAGTAAACCTGTCCTTCAGTCACAGATCAGAAAGTGGCTAGCCTCTTTTGTACGACAATTCAGTCGGAGGGCTTTTCAAATAAGAAGAACCAATGTGGTTTCTTCCCCATACGGTTTCGAGCCACCTGGCCTGTCTGATCAGATGCGAAGTGAGGGTTTCAAAGACCAATACACATAAGGTTCAGTTAAGGCACTTTTAATTTACTTGCCGCAAGGAGACAAAAACATGTAAATACAAGGATTTGTCTAACTATTAACAGGAAGTATGTTCATTCTTATACTGTTTTACAAGATATGGCCTTCTAAGCTGACGTAATCAAACACAACTTTTAGCATTGTTCTACAGCAGATGTTGCTCAGATTTTTTGCTGACCTGACTAGATTTGTGAGAAACTTTTGAGAAAAACAACCTGGCCTTGATGACCATTAATCCGTTTACAAGCGTCTATTGTACAGTGTTACATTTCAAGGTACTTTTCTAACTCAGATACAAGCAAATGCTGATTGCAGTTCATATTTTCAAGAAGGCTTTGTACTAATTATCTGTAACTTCTACAGCTGTGTATTTTCTCATAGCACAGCGGAACTTCTTGTCTAAGTTTCATACAAGTAGTATTGTTCTATTCATTATTTTCCTAACACAAGCATAAATCACCTGCTTCTCAGTAAATTTCCAAGGCACAAGCAATATTTTAGCTAATAATACAAGGTCAGAAAGCATCTGCAGTTTGTACAGATTTATGCAGTATGAAATAGAATAAATGTGTTAACCCTTTTCAAGCTCTAAATGCACTAAGCATATTGATAATACACACATTAATACATATTTTGCTAACATTGCATGGTGAAAATTGTAATATGGACAATTTCTCCAGCATATATGACAAATATGTCCACATTAGTCATGCTACTGCTTTGGCATAGGCACACTCCATAAAATTACATTTGTCACAGCATCCATAGCACATATTTTTATTAATACGGAGAAGAGATGAGTTTACAAAAACACTTATGTACCTTACATTCACATGGATTACAGCTATGATTTTTATCATATATCACAGACTTTTGCCTGTTTATTTCATATACAACACTGGGTGCCAATATTTATTCTAAGTATAGTCATACAATGTCTGTAAGCTGGATTTGTACACTACATCACCAGTCTTATTTCTGTAAGCTCAATGGACATAGATTTTGTGTCACTGGGATAGTTACTTGACAGGTGGAATATAGACAGTACTATCCAGAATGCTAATGGATGCACAGCAGTGGCAGGCATGAAGGCTGCCCAAATTAAAATTTTAACTGTTTCCTTTGGAAGTGAGCTGTAGTTCACTTTTAGAGACTGTTGTCACTCCAGGGTGTGCTATGCAAAATGGTGTTCAATCAATGAAGAGAAAAGAAAAAAAATACTTAAACAGAGGAAATATTATGACATAAATAGTTAAAATATACATTTCTGAGATTTCTTCAACTTTTTTGTATTACAACATGGACATATGCTCCATAGTCACCATTGTGATCACCCAAACATCACCCTCTAATAAAACCACAGGAAACCAGGGCATTCAAACACAACCTTGAGATTCTTATCAGTATGTGCCACAGATACATTATACTGGGGAGAAATAAATTATGTTACTTATACTCAAGATGTGATATATAATCAATTGGCTTTACAGTGCAACAAAACCAAGTTCTGAACTTTGTCCTGTGTAATTTGCATTTAATTGTCTATGTGGCATCAATATTGGCAACAGGGAAACTAGTCTTTCCTCACATAATAAAAAATAAAAATTGCAACACTGCAACTCTTTCCTTCTCTTTATTTTGTGAATATCATTCATTTATCTGTTCTTCTCTAACATGACTGTTATGTGATTTGCCTTACAGTTGATATATGCTTCATTGAGTAATGTACTTCCTTAGAATTGCAAACACAGTGTACTCAGAGGCACAAACTGTGGTCATAAACAATTCAGATAAATGTTAAGTCCTTTCTCCCTGAGGTACTTTTGAGGACTGACATTTAAAACCTCATTGTTTCTGCAGTCAGACTAATCATTCACACTTGCAAGCACTTAGCAGGTAATACTTGTCACTGTTCATTCTTGCAGAAGCAGGATGTGTATGTGCAATTGTATAGTTCCTTACACCATGTTTACATTCCCTGCACTCAGTACAGATTTTTGAATTCATCAATGCTAATGAATTATCATCTCATTTACATACTCACGGTGTTAAGATAGCTGAAGCTGCATTATATAAAGTTAATCATGTAGGTAAGGAACTTGTATCATAGTAGGGGAGACTGTTTGTATCCAAAGAGCTGACTTGCTGCAAAGATAAGTTGCTTGTATGTAGAAATGCATGCATTTTAACTTTAGTTAAGGATTGCATTCCACAATACAAGCACTGATTTACTGTCTACACTATTCTCAGTAGCTGTTTTCATAGGCATGTATACTGTTTATTTATTGACCTTGTATACTGCTTACATTTTAATGGGAATACAAATCGGGGAATATGACCGCTTAATACAGATGACTGTTGTACATTATCAATGTCATTGTTTTTTGCATTATTAGCATAGACAATTCTGTTAAGCCTCCGATGTCTACTTGGCTGTCCTCCATGGAAGTGAATATCACAAAAAAATTCTTATCCATTTTTCCATGACAGGTGTACATTATTTTTGTTAATGCTGCAATGTATAGCAAAGTTACAGAAATGTTTATACTGCTATGACTTTATTATCGTGTTATTTGTTTCCTTTGTGAGTGGGGTGCATAAACTATATTAAGTTGTATGTACTCATATAGCCTTCTTTTTCGTGTATTTTGGTATGTTGGACAGATACATTCATAGATATATCGGGGGATTAACAATCAGTTTTGTTTTACTTATGTATTTTTTCTTGCTTGTTATGTTTCCACTCATATACCACTATGGCATTCAAGACATCTGCACCCTGTAAACTGCCATACACAGATGCTGAAAATGATAAGATGTTTCAGGGATTAGGTCACCATGAGTCATTTCTGTTAGAGAAAGGCAAGGGTGACAAGTCCTCCTGTGATCATATCTGGGGGCAGGTGTTCAAAGATGGAGGTGATGGATGCACATATTGCAACAAAAGACATGGGGCCAGTGATTTTATTACAACAGTCAGATGTCAGACAGCTGTATGTGATCCTGCTACCAAACCACCACTGACTAAAACAGAGGAGTTCCTATTCACTGTCATAGGTCCAGGCGGCTCTTCACATGGTTCACACAGAATCCTTAATGGTAGGGCTGCCATGGAATATAACCCATGTGTCTACTGCAGTACTTCAAGTAATTCAATAAAATTAGTTATCATTATATATATATATATATATATATATATATATATATATATATATATATATGTATATATATATATATATATATATATATATATATATATATATATGTATGTATGTATGTATATATATGTATGTATATATATATATATATATATATATATATATATATATATATATATAGAACAGCCAGAGACATGGATGGGATAGAAGAGATACTGAGGGAAAGGAGGGTGGAATAGGAGGGGGTCCAGTGGGAAGTAAAGATTTGTCTGAAATATGTCTTTTTCTACAGCTGTAAAGGCAATTGTTTTCTGTTTCTTCTGTCATTAGTTTTGTGATGCTTATCATGGTTTCATCTCCTTTTTGCATAACTAGCCAAACTGGGTCTGTTAACAACCTCCTGTACACGGTAAGCACATATTCTGTATTCATATTAATGTACAAAAAGTAGATGAATGTGTAACTAAAAGTTATTTGTTTTCATTCCGTTAACATCTGATAATTTTTAATATACATTTCACATAAGATAGGCTTGATAATTATTTTTTCTGTTCCTCCTTTTTGTGTTGCTTACTTATTATCATAGCTGGCTCTGCCAGTGGCACTGGGAAACTCCTACTGCCTGATGTCAGAGTATTGGTAGTCTGTTATGATGATTGCGGTGATGAATAGGCACAGTCTGGGATTACAGATGGTGAATCTGACACGGATGTTGTGCCTCCAACATCTGCTGCCCCTGTTACAGACATAGTCAATATGCCTACACATACCTATTGCACAGATTACACAGAGACATCAGACATTGGACAGGTTGAGGATGAAACAATTGATTAGGGTAGTGTGGTTGCTACAGTTGTAGAACCGATTGAGTCTCTCCATAGCCATCATGAGGGCATGGTGTCACACTGGCAGGTTGGTAGAGTTGCTCGGAGTAGGCCTGCTGTCCACCCTTTTCCTGTTGTGGGTGTGTCAGGAGTTGCCAAATGATGTATGTGGAGCGCCATTGTGAAGGCATAGGCATGTTCCACCAGGGCCTTAAAAGAAATAGTGTGAGTACCAAACACTCTGATGTTCAGGTGTGGCTGAACCATGCAGGTGACTCCTTGGACAAGATAAATGACACACTGGATTGGGCAGTGTCTGTAAGGGAATGTCTGTTTGAGGGGGTCAGCATCTATGTGGTCGTAGAGCTGTTATATCATCCAGTGTTAGCTGATGAGGCCATGCAAGATCCTGCTCCCATAATGGCACTATTTCCACAGTTCTTTCAGTGATTGTGATGTCCACACTCAGACATGTTAGGCCACGTGCTCATGGTCCTGAAAGTAGTTGTGATGCAAGTTCATCTAGCAGCTGTCACTCATTTTCAGGTAGCACTCAAAATTCTGTCCAAGGCTATGGAACTAATAGTGCAAATTCTGGCTGAGGTATTTCTCATGGTCGGGTGCAATGATGCTGAACTGACTAGAGTACTATGCACTGCTCACAAATGTCTGAGATTCCAGCACATAGTGCTAGCACAGCACGTGGTTATGTTCTTGAAAACCTGCACACACATTCAACAAATGCTTGTCCATTGCAGCCCCCCCCCCAACACACACACATACTTTTCTAAGCAATACTGTTGACTGCATTTCCATATCTTGCTACTGGCCCTGCAAATTGGATACTTCAGGAATAAATTGTTGTTTGACTTGCACACATTCACTTCTTTAATCAGAAAGCTCTTCCATGTCTCTTTTCATGTAGTCCAGGGAGGTACATCTCAGGTCATTCACACCAACATGAGCAATGACAGAGACATATTTATACTTGTTCTGGACTGAGCTGAGTGCATGTGTTATGTGGTGGATTCTGGCTCCCGACAGGCAGCTAACAGTAACATTCTCCTTGTCCAGCCTAGTAACCAATTGCTGGCGTGAATGACCTGAGACATACCTCCCTGGACTACATGAAAAGAGACATGGAAGAGCTCTCCAATCATGTAGCCCAGGTGGGTATGACCCTGACCTTGAGTAGCATCCTGCCTTCACCAAGAATGATACCGCAGTATATAGAAAAAATGATCTATTTCAACAACTGACTAAGCTTACCCATCTGTACCTCCCACCCTTTGCGAGTGATGATGACTGTACCTTGGCCTTTGCACATTTCTTTGTGACTTCAGGTTGCATATATGTGTTATGCACAGAGTGGATAGCTAATATTTGCTTACTTAGAGCCTTCCTTTAAAGTAAACGTATTTCTGAACAAATGCTTTTAATCATAGTTCATAATCACTTATGAATGACTGTTCCTGTAATTGTTGACTCTTCTATTAATGCAGAAAGTACATGTTTAAGTTTTGCTTTACTGTTATACTTGTGCAAATGATGCTAACATTGATCAGTTTACTCATTTATATACAGTCACCAACTGAAATGCTTGATGCATAAGACATATATGATGTCCACTCACTAGGCTGGACAAGGAGAAGGTTACTGTTAGCTGCCTGTTGGGAGCCAGAATACGCCACATAACACAAGCAATCAGGTCACTCCAGAACAAGTACAAATATGACTCTGTCATTGTTCATGTTGGTGTGAATGACCTGAGATGTACCTCCCTGGACTACATGAAAAGAGACGTGGAAGAGCTCTCTGATCATGTAGCCCAGGCGGGTATGACCCTGACCCTGAGTAGCATCCTGCCCTCACCAAGAATGATACCACAGTATAAAGAAAAAGTGATCAATTTCAACAACTGGCTAAGCTTCTGGTGTCATTCAAAGGAGATCCAGTGTCTGTCAGCCTGGGACGACATGCTCAACAGGCCTCGTTGCTTCACAAGAGACAACTTGCACCTGTCATCCCCTAGGCTTTCGAATACTGGCCAAGGCTCTTGCTGTCCCCATAGTGCCTTTTTTAGTGCCCACCTCCATAAACAGCACAAATAAAAAAAATGAGGGTTATGCTACTCAACGTCAGGAGATTAAATCTCAAAATGCACACGTTCAAATCACTCCTCAGTATGGAGAATGTCAACATCTGTGCAGTAACTGAAACCTGGTTCGAGGCTCCACAGAGCACCCCAGCACTACTGGGCTACAACTCATACCACACATTCTGGCCACAGAACATGGACCGAAACACAAAAGGAGAGGATGTATCCATATTCATCAAGGATACCTACACCTCCAGGTTAGTGGTGCAGCATAATACCTCCGAGATCATCCATGTGCAACTAACATCATGCAAATCTGCAATGCAAATTGTGGCCTGCTACAGATCACCCTCCATGACCCAGAACCACCACTCCACCATTCTGGAGACACTGGAAGACATGAAGATCCTAACAAACACCCTGATATTGAGTGATTTCAATTACCCTACAGTTAACTGGGAAAACTACTCAAGTACAAACTCCCAGGTCCAGCACTTCCTGGAATTTATCAACTCAAATACCCTGGATCAGCTGGTAAACTCCCCTAGCTGAGGTGAAAACATATTGGACCTGGTCATCACCAACATGGGCGACAGGTGTTCCACACCGGAGGTCAACCCATCACTGGTTAGATCAGACCATAAACTAATCACTCTGGATGTCCATACCACATCACCACCTCCAACCAAGGAAACCACAGTGAAAAACATTTCTATAGAAAACTTCACCTTACTTAAGACAGAGGTGGTAAGTTTCACAACCCCCACACTAAAGGAAAACAGTGTCCAAGATGCAGGAACCTTTACAAATACACTCTATGAGCACCTACAAGGATGCATGGATCGTGCCATCCCTAGCAAAACCAAGACTCACTCCCCTAAGAGAAGGAAACCAGTCTAGTGGACCCCTGCCATAAACAGGCTATACAATAGAAGGAGGAAACTAGTTCAGAAAAAAAGCAAATCTCAAGAAGGAAAGACATCCCTGATCAGTATCAGTAAGAAATTAAGGTCCCTCATAAAATCCTCCTAGGCTAACTTCAAAAGAAAAATAGCCAAGGATTCGAAAGATAACAACAAAGCCTTCTTTAGCTATGTCAAGAATCTAAGTTGCAACTTGCAGATATGCTCTGAGCTAGTGCAAAATAGCACAAAATATACTGAACCCACTGATATTGCCAACATCCTGGCAGATAGATTCACTGCAAACTTCACCCCCCCCCTCACCCTTAAAGGGTCCCTGACAATACTGGAAAAGTGTAGTGTCCCAGAAATCACAGATGCACAGGTGAAAACAGCCCTTTCAAAAGCCAAAAGCACAGCATCAGTGGGGCCAGATTGTGTCCCAGGCTGCGTCTTGCATGAACTACAGAATGAACTAACCCTCCACCTAAACACACTGTTCAACCTCAGCCACTCCACAGGCTATGTGCCCATAGAATGGTGCACAGCAATGGTTATTCCGCTCCACAAAGGAGGGGCCACAACTGACCCTGGTAACTATTGCCCCATAAGCCTGAGTAGCTTGGTCTGCAAGGCTATGGAGCACATCATCATGGAACTCATTAACAAAGACATTGGGAACCTCCAAACACTTGACCCAACCCAGTTCGGCTTTGTTAATGGCAGACCATGCCTACTAAACCTGATTGACTTCTTTGAGACAGTCAGCAAGGCCATAGATGAGGGAAGGTAGTTCACACAGCCTACCTTGACCTCGCCAAGGCTTTTGACACCATCCCCCACTCGGGAATTATAGAAAAACTCACCATCCTGAACAAAAACCCCGACATCATGAGATGGGTTGTCAACTGGCTTACAGACAGAACTCACACAGTAAGAATAGCAGGCTCCAGGTCCGACTCTAAACCAGTCACAAGTGGTATCCCACAAGACTTGGTCCTGGGACCCCTACTGTTCGGCGTATACTTCTCAGAAGTACAGTCAAACACAGGAGGACTATTGCTTACCAAGTTCACCGATGACTGTAAACTGGGAGCCATAAATAACTCTCTAGCTGACATGGACATGCTCCAAAAGGGCCTTACTGAGACGGACACCTGGTGTCAAAGTCATGGTCTTAAGCTAAATGCCAAAAAATGCATAGTCATCCAGTTTGGGAAAAACAAAACACCCATGAATTACCACATAGGTGGCAGCCCCCTTAATACAGAAGAGGTAATAAGAGATCTGTGGACCCAGGTAGATAGTAATCTCTCCTTTGGCAATCATATTGCCAAAGTAGTTAGGAAATCCTTCTATGTAGCCCATCTAATTACTAAAGGGTTCGCATCTAGAAATAAAGAGGTTATAGTGCCCCTCTACTCGTCACTCATCAAACCCGTCATAGAGTAAAATGCACCATTTGGGATGTACCTCACAAGACACTTCCAACAGCTGGAAAGACCACAAAAGTACCTCACCAAGAGGATTACTGGCCTCAAACATATTTCCTATACAGCCCGACTGGAAAAACTCCAGCTGTACTCAGTGGCATATCGCTTACTCAGATGTGATTGCTGCCTGACTTACAAAGCCATGTCCAACTCAGAATTGATGGACATGCTCCAACTAAGGAAATCCAAGTCACTGTGAGCCACTCACTCTAGTGAGACAAACCTTGCCACAACAATAAATAGAACATGCTGGAGGGATAGATTCCTCTCATAGAGACTCCCCATGCTTTGGAACAAAATTCCTAACTACATTAGGCAGAGCCCCTCACTAACACTCTTCAAGAGAAACCTTGACGAGTGAATGGGTAACAGAAAATACACCCCTGGGATCACTTCATTGGCTCTTCTTGACAGAGGTTCAGTTAATTAATCAATGGGGCGGCGAAAGCTGACACACTCTGGCTAGGCTTATAAATGCCCTCGTGCAGATAGCCTAGTACCTACCTATGAACCTATGGACAAAATCCATAGCTGTATATTGCAAGTATCACTCTTAAGCTATTATTGACATTACTGTACACCTGGGACATGTATCACCTTAGGGAAATATGAGAATTTACATAGCACAGTAATCAGTTATATACAGGTTCCAGGTTTACCTTGGTAATAGTGCAAGTGCAAGCTGTCTCTTTGGGTGTTTCCTGTGTCTGATGCTAACAGAATACAGCTATTACATATTTAAGTAAAGGCTGTGCAGTTCAGCAAGCAACAGTTTTAATATTTGTATGTGCAACGCCTGTTGTTCATTCAATTAAGTGTGTGTTATCCTTTGCCTTTTAGTTAGAGGCATAGCATATTGTGCATCTCTACATCTGCCAGCAGCACCTGTGAGTGGTGATTATCTCATATATGTGTCTGCAGGAGCTGCTGACTCTGCCTGTGGTACTGGGAATTGTGGTCCTGCCCTAGTTACCATTGTTTAAGCTATTTTTCTGAGAATGATATTGTGCAACAAGGAACAGACTGTGAGTATTTTGGCAGAAGTTGCTGGGTCTTACAGCAGGGCACATCCTGAGGTGTTTAGACTGCAGGATTTTGTTTTGAGAAATCCAAATACACTTTCTATGATATTCTTAGTTTTAGAACGGACATCATTGTATCCCTGCTTGGCGGGTTGTGTGGGCTTCTCGTATGTGTCATGAGCCAAGTCTCCAGTGCAGGACAGAGACGAGGAGAGCACATCAACAGTGGAAGGTTATAATACCTTCTACACATTTACACCAGCTACTACACATTTCACTTTACATCAAAAATAAATATACCTCAAGGCCAGTCAAACAGGAAGATGCATTTGAGCTTCTCCATGTTCAAATCACCATAGGCAAAAATGCATTACCATTTCCTTGCAAGCTAGACTTCCCCCGTGTATGACACAAGAAACCCATACCATGTATTTAAACTTTTTGGAAACACTACACTTACCATCCAACCCAATATCATTTTCATGTACAAATTTAATTACCCCGCTATAAACTGGGAATGATATATGACAACAAATGTACAGGAAGAGAGATTTCTGGATTTTGTAAACATAAACTCCCTAGACAAGATTATCAATACACCAACCAGGGATGCAACCATACTGGATCTAGTCCTCACTAATATGAGAGAACGCTGCACACCCCCTAGTTTAATATCTTCCATGGTAGGGTCAGACCACAAAATGGTCTCCTTTGAATTAAAAATAAAACCTGTAATGTCAGCTAACCACAGAAAATGTAGGAACTATTCAAAGGCTAACATCCTTTTATTACATGATAACCTGGGGAAATTCAAGTCTCAATAAACCCTAAGCGCACTACTGCCTATGCAGAACTGTTCACAGAAACCCTATACAAACATGTTAATAGCTGCATAGAGGCAGCTGTACCCACCAGAAAGAACATAACTAACTGAAAAAAACAAGCCACCCTCATAGAATCACATCAGTAGGCTGTATAACAGAAGGAAGAAAATCATGGCAAAAATTAAGTGGTGCAACACCCAGCAGGCCAAAGGCACTCTCATCACACTAAACAAATAACTCAGAGGATAAATAAGGTCTACTAAAGCCAGATCTGAAGAAATTGGCTTCTCAGGCCAAGGATAACCAAAAGGTATTCTTTACTATGTCTACAATCTCAAAGACAATACACAATTGTGTGCAGAGCTCTTTGTTAATGGAACCACCTATACTGATCCAGAAGATATAGCAAACCCACTGGCTGACAAATTAAAAATTCATCTTCAGCTTTACTTCTCTCTCCCGTTCAACCTTTCCTCAGGAAATACCATCAACTATAAGCCCTTCTGCTATCACTAAAGAACAGGTTCCTAATGCTCTTTGACTCACATCAAGAACACTGCATCAAGGGTCCCAGACAATATCCTAGGATGACTTCTGAATAACATGAAACATGACCTATCATGGCCTTTGGAATTGCTATTTAACTGTAGCCTCTAAACAGGCTTTATGTCTCATGAATGGAAAACAGCAATAGTCATCCCTCTGCACAAAGGTGAGCCATATACAGACCCTAGAAACTACAGACCCATAAATCATACTAGTCTCATATACAAAGCCATGGCATGAATTATCATGGAAATCATCAATAAAGACAATGGAAACCTCTAGACACTGGACCCAACCCAATCTGGTTTCATCAAGGGCAGGTCATGTCTATTCATCCTGGTGGACTTCTTTGAGAATGTCTACAAAGCTGTTTCACACTGCCTACCTTGACCTGACCAAGGCATTTGGCAGAATACCCCTCTCAGGCATTGTTGACAAACTTAAGTGGTTAGGTAGAAAAACCTTTATTACACCCGGTGAATAGCCAGCTGACTCACAGATAAGACCCAGGAAGTTACAACTGGGGAATCCACCACTACAGAGGTCAATCATAAGCAGATTTCCTCTGGGATCAGACCTAGGACCGCTCCTTTTTGACATTTACTTCTCTGAAGTCAAGGCCAATGGCAATGACAACTGGTTGACTACATTTGCAGATGATTGCATATTAGGAGCTATCATTGAATTGCCCACCGACAATATGTTGTCCAGGAAGGGCTGACACAGACAAACAATGGGTTTCACAGCCATGGATTAAAATGAAATGCCAGGAAATGCATAATAGTATCTTTCAAAAAGTAATCCACCTGTGGTGATTATCATCTTGACAACATACCCTTAAGACCTGACCCAGCAGTGGACACACATAGATAGTGATCTAGGCTTTGACCATCACATGTCTACAGTAGTGAGGAAATCATTCTATGTTTTGCAACTTACAAACAACGATATGGCATCTGGGTCCAAGGAAGTCATTGACCCACAGTATTCAACATTCATCAGATCTATCACTGAGCACAACAGCCACTTTGGTATGTACCAAACAAGGCATATCCAACAACTGGAACATCCACACAGGTTCTTCATTAAAAGAATACAGGGCATAAGTAACATGTCCTTTGCAGAATGCCTCAAGGCCCTATCTCTATATTCTGTCTCCTACAGGCTGTTGAAGAGAGATCTATGCCTGGCATACAAGACATTGTCATACCCCACTCTGATAGAATAGCCACAAAACAAACTACACCAGAACTACTCATACTAAAGACTTAAACATTCCCTGTGATATAAATAGGACATGCTGGAGACACAGGTATATATGCCACAGACTACTCCTTCTCTGGAACAAGCTTCCCATCCATGTGAAGCAGAGTTCCTCCCTAATACAATTCAAGTGTAACTTGGACAATTGGATGGGGAACAGGAAATTCATCCCTGGTTTGGAACCTATGTCTCTAATGGACACAGGCAGCCGGTAAATGGCTCATCTCCCAGGACCCTGCTTGTAAATGTTTCACCTCCTAAGCCCCTGCATACACTTGTCAAGAGTACCAGAACTTGTCAGAAATGTTCCATGCATGTTTAGTCTTACAAAGGGCATTGTGGTCATTAGACTATTAAACACCTATGAACTTATGAACCTATAATCTTAGCCCATGCCCACCTGCAATCTTTCTCCCACATCTTTTTCACACTCAGTCATCTCCCTTTGAAAGACATCCACACATGTGCTCCCTCTCCCACCTATGCAGATGAAAATAAATGTACCTTGCTCTTTGTACATTGTTACTTGGGTTCTCTGTGTCTGATGTAAAATGTGGTAGGCCTATGCATGGGTAAACATGGAATGTTGTTTCTTTTCTATGAATCAGTTTTAGTATTGTACATCTGCTTTACTAAACTTCTAAAACTATATGCAAGTAGCTGCCTCTTTGCCTGTGCGACAGCATACAGCACCCTCCTCCATCTAGCAGCTGGCTCATCCGATGACTCCTCTTCAGGCACTGCCTCCTTTGTTTTGTGTTCTGCCTTGTCCTCTTCCTGAAACTGGGCTCCTTTCTGTATTGGCTGATTCAGTTTCTTGGTGTATAACATCATGCATACTGTCAATATTTTTGCAAAAGTGCCAGGATCATATTGAAGGGAACCTCATGATGAATCCGTACTGCAGAACTGTACCTTCTGCTACTTGAAGACATGTTCAATTACACTTCTGGTATTCAAATGTGCAGAATTGTAGTACTGCTCTGATTCATTTTGTGGGTGTCTGATAAGAGCCATCAGCCAGGGTTCCAAGGTATATCCAGTATCAGCAATAAAATGGCCCTGGGGAAATCCATCCCTTGAGAAATGCTGACACAAGTCACAAGTGTGCCATATATGAGAGTCATGGGAAACTGCTGGAATAGCATGTGTACACATTGTCAATGATATTTTGTGCATTTCACATCGTATTGTAGTTGATGGAGTGATACCCTTTAAAGTTCATGTACCAACATGATGGTTTTCCATGCAGGAGAGGCATTCATTTCAATTTGGGTACAGTCTATGGTTCCTAGAACTTTAAGTAAGCAGGCTGCATTGTAGAAGTCCTGCATGGTCTTTTCATCTTTTGTACAAGAAATCAATATATTCTCCTCAACATGCTGTAGAATAACATTGAGAAACTGATGGAGTATTCTTGAGGTAAATGCTTAAGTCTCCAGTAGGTCACAGGAAGATGTCTGTACCTAGTATACATAAAGCCACACAAACCACAGTATCCACTGGGATGGGTAGTCCACAACACCAATGGGACTGTGGATAAGGCTGACACATGCCCATTATATTCTGCATGGTGTTTCTAACTGCTAAGTAGGATCCTCAGTGTCAATGCCATGGAGTGCATAATAATTTAAACTCAGTCAGATGACATGGCACTACAGGACTGGTGACACAGAGCACTGTAAATCATGACTGCAATTAAAGCATATTGGAAATACACATTATCTAACACAGCAGTAACACCTAACATTTTTCACAATTCCTGCAGTATGAACTCTGTGAATTAGTGCCAATCAATTCCATGCTGTACACATTTCCAGACAGTGCTGTTCGTACATTTTTGAATGGCTTTGCTGTCCTGATCTGCATATATTAAGTTGCTCATTTTAATAATACTCCTCATTAATATTTCATTATACAGTCATTAACATATACCTCAGATACTGCTAGCAGCACGTGTGTCTCTGCATCACACACACACCTTGCAGGAAGTTGCTTGTTATGAAAATTCACATACCACAGTGCAACAAAGTTTTCAGAATCTCATCCATAGTCTAGTTGAGAACCTAGAGTGCTTCTCACTTATGGTTTATTTATTCAGCATCAAAAACATTACTGACTTTCTCTACACATTATAAATTTGATCATGTCTTTTAGTAATTATTCTTTTACTTGCATATTACATGACTCACCTCCAGTCATTTTGAATTTTATGCATTTGCCTAGACTTGAGCAGGGAACAGATAATTAATCTATCCAAGACAGAAAGGACCCAGTGGACACTTTCCATTTAAAAATGACAGGATTATTACAATTATAACAATGCTAAAGTTACTGAATTTGCCAAGTATCACCTTTCCTGCGCTACTACTAATGACACTATATTAATGTCTCGTGCTTATATTAATGCAGTAATTCTACTTAAAACTTAATTTTAATATGGGTGTATTTTAATAGATAGATAGATAGATAGATAGATAGATAGATAGATAGATAGATAGATAGATAGATAGATAGAAAGAAAGAATATGGGTATACTCTTAGTCATAGATATTATCATAGATGTTATTTTTTATGAAGACGTCAACATAATTCCCTGAGCAAAAATTCAAATAAGAAAAATAGACATTTTTTTTCTTTCTGATATGCATAAAAGAGCACAAAATTACAGAAGCCTCAAACAAGGGAAGTTCACACTTACTTGCTGTGGATAATAGATTTTGAGCCAGACCAAAAAGAAGTTACTACCACCAGAAAAATGAAAAAAATTGTTCTAGATGCCATAAACTTTGCAGACTATGGTGGATTCCATCAATTTCAGCACAAGATTTTTGGTAAGCCAATTATATACAGATGTGCCCGTTTGTAGTGAGCATGACTCAAGGCAATGCAGACACAACAAATAACTTGCAATGTCAGTGCAACTACAATCAGGTATACCAAAATGATATTGTAAGGAAAACTCATATATAAAGTGATATATGCACATTACCAACGAATGTTTGTTGAAGGTATATAAACTCGACAAAATGTGTCAGCTATATGTAGAAAACACTGACTGAAGATGATTATGCACCAGCAATAATCCCAAAAGTGACAAATATCTGCAATGTGTTATTGTCATAAATCAGAGATGGACATATTTAAGCACACCTATTATCATTTGTGAAATCAGTTGTAATCTGCAAAATTCCTAACATGATCCTATCAGAAAGAAATGTCAGCGCACATACACACACACCAGTGATATGGAATAGTATGTATATGTTAAGACATGTATGAGTAATGATAGATAAGGAATGCCAGCTTGTGCATAAGAAGGAAGAAAATCAATTCTTGGGAAATGGTCAGCACAGACATATAACAGGGACAGTGATGGAATATTACAAGCACCATGCATGCATATTCCTTGCATGTGTATGATGCCCAATACACTCGCCCAAGGTACTATTGTAACAGTTCAACTACATGACAACAGTGATAATGTAGATGGAGGTTAATGTGTATGTGCAACATATAAGCCAAAGATAAAAGGGGGAATGGAGATGGACAACACGAGCCTACATCAGTGAGGAAATGTCAACTGAATGTAGGCATGCAATAAAGCAGGACAACCTTATTTAAGTGGACACATTGAAACATCATTGGTACATTGAAGCAAATGTATGCCACATGGCCAAACTGCATTGTCGATGGCTCTAAACATGCCTGTGAACAAATGATACAAGCACAGTAATGTGCAACTGTTAAACAGCAAGATGTATAGGTATATAATGCAATTTTCAGTATCACATACACATCTATACTGTAATGCAAACATAATACAACATGCGCAGCAAACATCCTTTATACATATAAGTAGCACCATCCATGTGTAGGACTGGGCAAAAGACAGCACTATGAACAACAGGACAACAGATGAAAATGGGATAACTGTATGTACACAGCCACAAATTACAAGGGCATTTATGTGTGGATCATAATGTGTGCATACACATGTACATCTATGTAAATCATTGCACAGATGTATATGGGTATGTATGCAAATCTGTTTATGCATGTCCTAATACAAGCTATTCTCAAAAACACAGGCTACTGATATATGAAATGTAAGGACTGACAAGGCATTCAGGAATGATACTAAATAAAACATTGCCTTCTGTATATATTCATTAACTGACCAGTGAATGTCTATGCAGCATGTGAAGGATACATGCTCATATATACCAGTCACAGTAATTTGCTATAACATGGCACATTTTTTGCCACTACATGCCACATACAAAGCTATTGTGCCAGTGTTACAACATAACACAGGAATGATACAGAAATTGCATAAGCAAAGACTTGCCATGTTGTCGAAGAGACATAAAACAGCAACAACCAATAAAGAAATGGGTGCAGTTCATATACATTGATAGTGTGTAAATAAAGGAAATGTATCCATCCTACTGTGTTATGTGAGAAATATGTGAATAATGCATTTGTTGAGTTGCCATTATCCCGCCCATGTATACAGTGAAGCAATAAAAGCAGAACAATTGTGTCACACTTGTATCATGGTAACTGCAACAGCCGTATCTGTGACACACAGGTCTACAGTTTATTGGACATAATAATGTTATGTTACACTGCATGCACAGGAGTACACACACACACACACACACACACACACACACACACACACACACACACACACACACACACACACACACACACACACACACACACACAAACACACACATGGAAGTAAGGAGTAGCATGCTTGCCCATATGGAGCAATGCATACTTTAAAGCATATTGTTATTACAGTTCTCATACACCTGTTCTTTCCAGTTTAGTTTAATTTCTGGATACACGTCTGATGTTAAACCAGCAAGTAGTTTGAAAACAAAACAAAACAAATATTATGACACATTTTTTGAATTTTTAAATACACGACCACACCAACAAAATGATGTCAAGATAGGTAATGACAATACTTTACATGTACATGCAAAGCATACTGGGTAATCAAAAGCACTGTACTACAGGTACTTCTTTACATTATGGTTTCATTAACAAAGCATCAAACCTATTCAACTTTCAAGAACTGGTGTTCTACCTATGAGAAATAGCTAACAACTTGTCTTACTGCAGTATAAGACCCCCTTATTACTGCAACTAGCATGGCAAAATGGTAACTTATACAGTAATGTAGGAAGTGAAGGAATGTGGGTACAGCCTTTCATAATGTCATGTCAGGCACTTTCACCTTCAAGAAAATGTCAATGCATGGTGCATATGAATGCAATTAATTGTGAAAATAAGAGACTATTTGCTTCAAATACTGTAAAATGTAATATTGTATAAAAGGGGATTACTCCCATCACTATTACCTCTCAGGATGGGAGGTTGACATTGTGGTGAAGGGTGGGAGGTTGGCATAGTGGTTAAGGTGTTCACCTTATATAGAGAAAGTGCAGGGTTTGATTCTTACAGGGATAATTGGCTATGCTTGGAATAACCCACAAAAGCAGTTAGCCTAGTACTAATTTATGAAGTAAGGGTTGGGTATTTACATTTTCTAAGGAAAGTTTGACAATACACTTCAAGTGCAGCATATTATGTACCTCTAGTTAATTATCACATGTGTAATGTATGTAATACTGCAAGCAACATAACATAACATATGACATATGTGCAGCATACAGTAAAAAACATATAAGAAGAGCATTACATCAGTATTCTATGCCTGCAGTATTATGCCTATACAGTAATATTTGGATATGGCAAACACCATGGTGGCAGCATTACATAAATGGATGAAACAGACAATGTTTACAGTCCTGAGAGGCCACCCTGATGGAGTTGAACATCACAAATGAGTTCTCTAGTGATCTCCAGGCTTATGCCATGAACTGGAAGAAGTTCCCCATTAGGTTCCTCATCTGTGTCTGTAAGACATCTGTCATCACCTCCCAGATCTGGTCCTGAAAATTGTTTCCTTTTCATGGTAGTGGCTGTCCTTTAAGGTGAGCAGCAGAAATGATGGCAAGTATAGGTCCCAGTCAGTCATTGCTATCATCATCATCATCATCGACTCCATCATTATCATCACAATAGTTTTCCGACTCCTGGTCACCTGGCATTTGTCTAGCATATTGTTGTCTTCTGCATTCAATTGGAAGAATTAAACACATGAATTTGTGCTTCTGTATTACAGGATGATTAAAAGAAATGTACAACTTCTGCCATGTGCTAAGCATTTGAACCACAAAAGCATGCAATCTGGAGTGCATGTTAGCACATTGCTCACAGAAATAAACAGCTATAACACTTCAGAGTTCAGAGACATACATTGCAATAAAACATGTGGCTACAGTTAAGAGACATAACTACATCTTATAGAAATCACTTACTGTTCATCATTGGTATTTAATACATCAACTTGTAAGTTAGTTATGAGGGGAATCAATGTTAAACAAGAATAGATGATGACATAATACTGTGACATTCAAAATATACAATCAGCAGTTTTCCTGGAATTGTCAAAAACCATTGACACTGTATTCCACTAACTGCTACTCAACAAACTTGCATCATACAAGCTCAATTTCTCATCCATAACATGGTTTCATAGCTATCTGTTAAACTGTCAACAGTCTACAAAATGGGAGAGCACCTATCCACACTACTACAAGTATCCAGTGGCATACGCCAAGGATCCATACTCTGCACCCTCCTTTTTGTCATATTTACCAACAACCTCAGTTCCTCCACCCAACTTGCCACCATCATCCAATATGCAGATGACTCCACTCTTAACTGCTCAGCCTCTTTCCCCCAAGAACTGCAACTAAAAATGCAAAAATCTTTCCAGGACATTGAAAACTACTTCTCCAACCATCAACTCATTCTCAAAGCAAACAAGGCTAAGTTAATGATATTCTCAAACAAATCAACCAAGCCCAGCTCACTATCTCTCTCTCCATTTACTCCTCTATTGAAACAAAAATTTAACCTATCAATCAGACCAAGCTCCTAGGAATAACAATTGATGACAGACTAAAATTTGATAAGCATATCTCCCTAACAATCAAAAAAGTCCATACCAAACATGGGGCTCTCTATAGGGCAAAACCTTACCTTACTCATCATGTGATATTACCCAGAGCAAGATCTCACTTACTATCTACCCTCCTCTACTGCTCAGATATTTTCACCAACCTAAGTAAGGCTGGCCTTAATAATCTAGAGTCCTGGTATAATAAAATAACTAGGTTTGCAGCCAATCATCCCCACAAAACTCATCACTGCTCCACTCTTCAGCATCTAAACTGGCTGGAACTTCCCATCCTGCTAAGTCTAAACCAACTTACCCCTGCCCACAAAGTCATACACAACTCCAGTAACTGCCCTGCATTTTCACGCCTGGTACAACCTAACTTTAACTGCAGATCCCTTAGGTCATAACCGACTACTTCTGAAAGTTACCCAATCACACAACTATCATGGTGTCGCCCTCTATTGCAATAAAAGAGCTAAAGACTGGAATGCTCTTCCACAACACATCCAAAACAACCCCAACATTTATTCTTTAAAAATACCTAAAAGACTGTCTCAGTGGCAATTGGGTCTGCCCCTGTATTTCACCTGGGTAAATGTTTTTCTTTCTCCAATTTCTTTCACAACTCTCTTCTAGTGCACCTCTCTTCAGCACATTTAAGCAGCTAGAGGTTATATCCCATGCTTCTTGTTTCAGACTTGACAAAATTTTCTTTGATAGATGTTTTCATTTTTTTCTAGTATCAATACCTATGTAATATGTTACACATTTCTTAACTTTTTGTTTTTTTCTCAGTTTGTTTGTGTCTTTCGGCTTATCCCGGTTAGGGGTCACCACAGCGGAACTCCGGTCCGCTAATGATTAGTAGAAGATTTTTACGTGCCAAGTTACCAGCCCTGATGCACAACCTTCAATGAAGGTACGCCCCTTCACGCCTGTCTCCCCACAGAAGACGATTTAGCTGAGAATCGAACGGACAACGTCTTGCTGTGATTCGACAATGCTACCGCAGCAGCACCACCGCAGTTTTTTTCTCAGTAATTTGTTAATTGCATTGTTGTTAACTCTTGTGTCAGTACTACATGTTCTCCTAACTAATTGTTACTGTACTGGAGCATTTCTCCTCGGGTCTCTGTTGAAAACGGGCTACTTGTCCAGTCACACACTGTCCAGTTAACAAATGCAAATAAATAAATAAATACATACAGGTAAGCTGTGTATGTGTTACTCTGCATTTAGACATACAGTCATATTGACATAGATAGAATGTTTCCAGAAACTTGATGGATAATAGAGGCATCTGTAGTCATCTGAGACCTAAGTGCTGTATGTATATACCAGATGTGTAAAAAGCTATACAGCATAACTTACTAAACAAGTATCTCCCAAATATGTTTTTCAATAGGAACTATGGAACCAGAAAGTATCATATTATGCAAAATATTCTATATAGAGATTCAAAACCACAGATATCCATGTAACATTCACATTGGCATATCACTTACTTTTTTGAGCTCAAAGGGAGCACACTTTTTTACTGTTATAAATCTGTATGGAATTATGATGGAATATGCATTTATCCATCTTATAGCATTAGTATGTGTCAGCATACTAAGTTAAAATGTCATAGTTTTCAAAAATTAACATCAGAATTTACAATAGCTTTACTGCACAAATATGTGAATAAATAATACATATCTACACATATAGTGATCAACCTGCAGCCATAAAACAGATTAAGGATTACAGATCCACACATCTTGTAACTGCATTTAATTCACATCATACAAAAGTATTGTGGGATATTTTTAGAAACGTTTTGGATAACAGAGACGTGCTATAGACATTAATGCACCATATACATACTAGATGTGTAAAACGCTGTAATGCATACATTAATGAACAAGTATACATCTAACAAATCTGTCATCAAATAAGAAATATGGAACTGGTAAAATAGCATCATAAATATTGTACACGGATGCACTGACTGCTCTGTTCGGTGTGCTGTGCTGTCTGCACTTTTCTTTTGGAATCGGGGCTGCTGACTCAGTCAAGAAGTACTGCACGTACTAATGAACACCTAGAAAAAAGCTAACAAAATGTAACTTTTGTAACCATTGCAAAGGAATTACAGATCCATCAATGTTAAGAAAATACTTCTTATAATATATTCTTGAAGAAATGCAGATAACTACAACATCCATAGTCATCCTCAGTGTGTGTGCTGTATGTATTAATGCATTCAAAACATGAAATAAGTGTACATATTACTCCCTGAGTCAGTACACAACATTGCAACATAATCATACCAAGTAAAGAAAATCAAAAAGCTGTGTCCATACATGTTGTGTAGATCAATGAATTAGTGAGATTTGAACCTACAGATAATCAATCTAGATATACATTGCTTGTTCAGTTAAGCTAATGGACACCATAGTGCACTCTATGGCTGAACAGCTTCTCTGAATAACTACCAGATTCTTTGGGATCTGCAGAATACTTGCATTCCTTCATAGCATCTGATGCTACTTAAATATCCTGCACATCTGCTTGCTTGACCCAGCGTGTATCAGATGACCTCAGTATGCACAATTAGACGTCCATCGATTTTGAAATATAACATTTTAATTCCAGTAAGAGTTCCCTAGTCTTATTCATATGAATATCATATATATGAAGAGCTGTGGACTGTAAATATGTCATTTAACAGTTGTATTTGAGTTGGTCAAAACTCATGTGTGCGACACTAGTACAATGTTGTTATTGTGCGATGGAAAGTTTGCATCAGCGCTAAAGTATGCAAGTCGTGGTTGGTCAAGAAAGGTACATGCTTGAGCAGGGAGGTTTTGTGCGACTGTGAGTGTGTGTGTGTGTGTGTGTGTGTGTGTGTGTGTGTGTGTGTGTGTGTGTGTGTGTGTGTGTGTGTGTGTGTTTTGTGGTTAGGTTAAGGATAAGATATAGGATGTATTTAGTCTATGTATGTGTGTAAGTGTTTTCAGGTTTGGGTGAGGGTTAAGTAAGGAGTAGGTTTAGTGTGTCTTAGTGTATGTGTGTTCATGTGTATGTGTTCATGTATCCATGTGGTGAGTGTCCGAGCTGTCTTATATAGTGATAGTCATATGAGAAGGTTTGTTTTAAGATAAGCTGCACATTAGGGTTAGGGGTAGTGTTAGGGTTAACAGGCATTAGTAAGGTGGAGCAGTAGGCAAATGTGCAGCTTACCTTAATAAAGCCATTCTTATAACACTATCACTGTCACTACTCAGAAAAAAATGAGCTAACAGTGCGGTAGGGTTTTCAGTAGTCCATTGGGTAAGAAAATGTATTTCCTTGTCTGAACACAAGGCATTCTTTAGCTATGTCAGGAATCTAAGTGACAATGCTCAGATCTGCTTGGAGTTAGAGCAGAATGGCACAAAATACACTGAACTGACCGATATCGCCAACATTCTGGCAGATGGGTCCAGTGCAAATTTCACCCCCCTCTCACCTCCAAAAGGGTCCATAACCATACCAGAAGAATGTAGAGCCCCTGAAATCACAGACACTTAGGTTGAAACAGCCCTGTCCAAATCCAAAAACACAGCAACAATGGGATCGGACGGTGTCCCAGGCTTAGTTCTACACAAGCTCAAAGATGAAGTAACCCCTCACCTAAAGATACTGTTCAAACTCAGCCTCTCCACAGGTTATTTACCCATAGAGTGGTGCACAGCATCGGTTATTCCACTCCACAAAGGTGGAGCCACAACAGGCTCTGGGAACTATCACCCTATAAGTCTGACTAACTTGGTCTACAAGGCTAAGGAGCGCATCATCATGGAACTCATTAACAGAGACATTGGGAACTTCCAAACACTGGACCCTACCCAGTTCAGCTTTGTTAAGGGCAGATCATGCCTCCTAAACCTGGTGGACTTCTTTGAGACAGTTACCAAGACTATAGATGAGGGAAAGGTGGTACACATAGCCTACCTAGACCTTGCAAAGGCCTTTGACACCATTCCCCATTCTGGTATTATAGACAAGCTCACCAGCCTGAACATAAACCCCTATGTCACAAGATGGGTTGCCAACTGGCTCATGGACAGAACCCACATGGTGAGAGCTGTGGGAGCTAGGTTCGACTCTAAACTTTTTACAAGTGGCGTTCCCCAGGACTCAGTCCTAGGACCCCTCCTGTTTGGCATATACTTCTCAGAGTTACAGGCAAGCACAAGAGGACTATGGTTGACTAAGTTCACAGACAACTGCAGACTAGGGGCAATAATTGACTCTCTGGCTGACACAGACATCCTCCAAAAGGGTCTCACTGAAACAGATACCTAGTGTCAAAATTATGGCCTCAAGCTAAATGCCAACAAGTGCATAGTCTTCCCCTTTGAAGAAAACAAAGTACCCATAAACTACCACATAGGTGGTAGTCCCCTAAATATGGAAAACATAATAAGGGATCTGGGGACCCAAGTAGATACTAATCTCTCCTTTAATAATCCCATTGCCAAAGTGGTTAGAAAATCCTTCTATGTGGCCCACCTAATCACAAAAGGGTTTGCATCCAGATCAAAAGAGGTCATTGTGCCCCTCTACTCATCACTCATCAGACCCATCATAGAGTACAACAGCTGGAAAGACCACAGAAGTACCTCACCAAGAGGATCACTGGCCTCAAACAGATGCCCTATGCAGCTCGACAGAAGAAACTACAACTGTACTCGGTTGTATACCACCTACTCAGAGGTGACATACAAGGCCATGTCCAACCCAGAATTGATGGACATGCTCCACCTAAAGAAAACCTTATCCCCTCAAGCCACATGCTATAGGGATCTAACCCTCACCACAACAATAAAAAGGACTTGCTGGAGGGATAGATTCTTGTCCCAGGGACTTCTTATGCTTTGGAACAATATTCCAGTCTACATTAGGCAGAGCTCCTCACTAACACTCTTTAAGAGAAACCTTGACAAGTGGATGGGAAACAGAAAGTTTACCCCGGGGATCACTTCAGTGGATCTGCTGGACAGAGGCACAGGGAACTAATCTAAGGAGGCGGTGAAAACCAACACATTCTGGCTAGGCTTATAAATGCCTTCGGGCAGATAGCCTAGTACCTACCTATGAACCTTTGAACCTATGAACCTATGATGCAGTGTGTATGTATCTCTCTTTTGTTGACAGTATAATGAATGGACAATATGTTTTGGTTGATGTTTTGTGTGCTGCTAATGAAACTGTTTAACCATTCAGTATATAATCCATTTAACATATCATGAAGACCACTTTTTTGCTGATCTTTGTCACTGACTTCAGTGATATCTGTGATGTATCACAAGTGCTTGACAGTGAATTTGTAATTGAGCATGCAACTGTGACAACACCAGTTTTGCACTGTTGAACTTGTGGTGAAACTGTTATGTGGTTGGCCCTTACTTGTCAAAGTATCCACTAACGTGGGATCAGTTTCAACTGCTGCATATATGACATATCCACAGTTGCAAAAAGGACTAATGGCAGTGCACATGTTTGCTGGTGATGTGAAGACACGGATGATTTATTTAGATTTGTTTCTTATGCTTATTTGTACATGACAGTACTATAGATGACATGGATTGTTTTCCAAATCAGTGTACTTCACATGAAAGCTGAGGCATTAAATTAAAATATGCTTTGAATTTTGACATGTCAGTATGTGAAACCCTGTATAAAATCTGTTATCTCCATATCACCCTTTCTTCCTTATCTAGCTGTAATAGGCTTGACCATGTTGCTCCAAATGAAAATTAAATTATTATGGAGGCGCTACAACAGCATGACTGAAATTTGCTAGTATGGTCTGGCAATACTATGTGGAGAGAGCAAGTGCGCAGAGATATTACTAACATGATCAACATTGTGGGTGCACACAATTGTTCCAGGGAGTCTATATTGAATTAGCAAACACTTAGAAAAGCGAACGCTAATTCATCAACCCCTTTTAAGTGAAAGCTTAAAATTCTGAACACCCAAAACAGCGATTTTTTTCACAGGGCAAAAAAATCGCTGGGCCAGTTTTGGGAGTTTGCCATTTCCTCCACTGTGGTGCGATCTCGGAGTTGGTATATTTAAGTAGGGGGGCACAGCCCCCCACATTATATAATGTTTTAAGTTTTTTTTTTTTTTTTGTGGACCAGCGATTTTTTTCCCTGGGAAAAAGAATCGCTGTCCTGTGTGTTCGAGATTTTAAGGTTTCACTTAAAAATGGTCGATGAATTAGCGTTCGCTTTTCTAAGCATTCGCTAATTCAATATAGACCCGTTCCAGGGATGCTTGCCAGAGACATTGTTCTGACACAATCCTTCATGCAGCCAAAGACTCTGCTTGTTTGACAGGGAGAGGAATGCAAATGGAGGTGAGCCATATATGAAATAACAATGTTCCTGGTCTCTCACCATAACAACTCTCAGGATCTTCATATACATGGGGGAGGTACTGAGGCAGGTGATCCATGATGTACAGGTATGTCTAACATTCACCAGCACTGAAGAATAATCCAATTGTTATTCCAGGCCATTCATTCACACATCTTACATTCTTTTTATTATTTTTGTTATTGCTGTCACAGCGGCAAAACTATGTCATATACAGCAGAACGCTACAGATGTGGACACAAATGGTGAGTGTTTCAGCATGTTATATTACCAAAACAATGTGCAGATAGCACTGTAAGAACCATGTGTCCAGTTATGTGTTTACACTGCATAGGCCTAAAAACATCTGGGCACCTGCACCGCTTGTCATGTAAGTGTTTTTGTAGTCTGTTAGTGTGATCAATAGCCTTCGTAAGCATCTACCTCCTGATATGCCTGAGGTGTATAATCACATGTTATTTGTGTTCCATTTTAATGTACAGGGACATCTTTGTAACAGATGGCACATTTGCCAACAACACAGACAGACCTAGTAATATGGCTGCTATTGTCCAGCACAGATTAGCACAACTGTGACCTTTGATGTTAATGTGGGCTTGTTCCCTTTCAAAGGCACTTGATCGTGGTACCAGCACCTCTTAACCCGCAAGCATTTCCATAATCTGTTAGTGTAATCAGTAGCCTTTCTGTGCCTTTGCCTGCTTTTATGACTGAGATGTGTACTCACCTACTGTTTGTGTTCTTCTTTAACCTACAGGTTTGGCTTTATGCCAGATGTTTCGATCCCCAAATGGGGAGGACAACCTGGCAAAGCAGTTTAGACATTTGCTATACTGCAATATCATTAAGTACATCTGTGGCCTACTTGATTAATGTGGTCTTGCTCACTTGCATAGGACACTTGTAATGTGCACAACATTGTTGCCCATCCGGTATGTGCATATGTTATTTCCTGTGTGTTATACATCATTTTAAATGATACATGATAATGTATGTGTGCTTACTACTGATCTGTTGTGTACATGTCTCTATGTACATGACAGTTGTATTTCAACCCTCACCATCAGCAGTGGAGTCAGAGGAGGACATGTCAGTTATGTCTTCAGTATTTTTTTCACATTGTTATATTTGTTTGATATGTTACTGACATGGCATATCTCTTCTCTGTAGGGGCCCTGGATCACCCACAACCAGCCCAACACTGTAAGTCTATATCACCATGATATTCATTGTGGTTAGGTAGTTGACCAATAATGTTAGTCATATCCTGCCTCATTTGACATCGGTGAATGTATATGATATGTGGCATTGTCTTTCTTTACAGCATGTCCACTAGTTGCCTCTTCTAGTAAGCCACCAGCTGATCCAGAGGTGGGACATAATATGCCTCAATATGATATGACAGCAGATGGCACATGACCCACTGCATTGGTTTCATTGTCTGGTCCAGAAATGAACAGTCATGTGTATCATGGTATAGCCTTGAATCAGGAGGATAGTGTGGCTGGCCATTCTGATGATGTGGGGACATCAGGTGATAGAACTGATGATGACCCTCTTTCCCATGTTGAGTTTGGTTCTGATAGTGGCATCAGGATGGACTGATACTGTCCATTGGACTACGTGTGGGAGTGTAGCTGATGTGCATGGATGCATAATAGAGGATGTCCACTTACTGTTACAGGTGCATGAACATTTACAGTGACATCATGGTTTTGACCAAAGTTCATGTGCCATGTCAGGACTCATGTAGCACACCAGCTGCATGTACTACATGAAAGTCAGGAGTGCAGGCATGGAGAGGTCATGGCAATAATGGCTGCACAGCATGACAGTGTGTTATCTGTTGCATGCTATGTAGAAAGTCTTATTGGAACAATGCTAGAGCAGTGCCATAGGATGAACTAGGTGTTACATGCCCTGACTATGCTGAGCAGATTTCTTCCAGTGGGGAGAAGCAGACCGTCTCTCACACCACACATGACCCTCATACATAACTGTCTGGGCTGCAACACACACGCACAAATCTGCTGTTGGTCAGTCTGCTCTGAACCCAACAGTCACATCCAGAAAGATGCAAAACAATACTGCTCCTACCCACACCAGGTTCCATGTTCCTAGTGTCACCACATCTAGATCCTTGGTACAGCACAGTAAGCCAAGTATTTCTGGTCATGGCAGGGACAGTCAGACTGCCATATGAACTGTCATCATGGGCACCCTAGACTTTATTATACTAATACTGACAGTTAATCCAACGTGTGTCCTGTTGTGTCATTCTGACTGACAATGATGACCACTGTCTAATCCATCTGTAGTGATTTCTCAAATGTCTCATACCACAGGCTTTTTCTGATCAACTGCCTTCAAGTTGTGTTATACTGCACATATTTGTCATTATTATATATTAGTTTGGATACTGACGACTGCAGTGCTCTATGTGACAATCTCCCTGCTTCCATGTTTACATCTTGTGACAGTTGACACATAAGCAGCCTTTCTCAATATCAGCAGCATGTTACCTTATTCTTTCAGCTTTATTGCTATATTATGCTTTTCCTTCTTGTCTGCCAAATCTGCAAGCATAGGTATGCCTCTGTATGTATACCCATGTTATATATAGCATTTTAAATAGGTACCACACATGTTTCCCCCTCAGCAGTACTTGCACTTATATTGACATGTTTTGCTTTATTACTCTCTTGCTGACATGTAATTCCCATGACTGCATTCCCATGTCTACTTGCTTACGCTCACTTATATACTTATGTTGCTGTATCCCAGATAATGAAGTATGTTCAATGGCTGTTGTGTAATGCCTGTCACTGATGCTCTACATGATTGAACATATTCTTACATGTAATTGAATCATGTTAAGGCAATCACGTGCACATTGTAGTGTCACCATATGTGTGAAATTCCACATCAGACATGTAACATGAAACATGTTTCTGACATAGGTACATTTCATTTTGGCCAGTCCATGACATGTTGTCATTACTCATGTTTCTGTTTGCTGCATATTGTGTTGTCCAATACTGTTATGCCTCACTATGCTATGTGTGATACATTTGTTTTAGTGTACAGCCTGCTGAAATTAGGTTATGTTTGTGTTGGTACATTCCCAAATACTTTATGGTTCTAGATTTGCTATGATACTGGCTATTGTACAGCTATCCTAATATGCCACATTTCCATATGATGATAACCTACCTGGGAAAAATCACTTTTTGTTGTGCACACTTCAAGCTGGCCTCATATATGCCAGTGTGGACTTCTTGGTGCTGTACCTTGCAGAGAGTATCTCTGTGGTGATGTTTCTACTGTAGACACATAAATGTGTTCTTTGCTATGCCATGCATACCTGTAAAAGTTATTACAATTGAATCATATGCTTATGTTATGTATGATGTTTAATATGGACAACTAATGGACTATTACCATTAGTCATGCTCTGTGCTACAGTAGTGGGCAACATTATCTCAACATGACTATTTTGTCTGTGTACTTCTACACAAGTGGCCGGTCATGACTTAAAGGTATGAGTCAGGCACTGCCATGTTGCCTGAGCTAGAACATATGGATGCAGCCTTCATCACACACACCTCTTTCTTCTCACCCCTGTGTCCTGATCATCCTATGACAGCTCCGATAGCTCCACATCAGACATTTGGGTTCTTGGGGTAATTCTCCCAAACATGCTGTTGGGATGCCACTCTGTTTTGTGTTAAGTTGTGCAGCATGGCACATGAAGTTACTCTGTGATGCCTTTTCAGGTGTGTATTGGAGAGCACTCATGGATGTGTCCAGACATCTGAATCATGCTTTCATCACTCCAAACACCCACTCGATGGTGTTCTGTTTTGCTCAGTGTGTTCTGTTGTATGCATCCTCAGCAGGTGTTGATGAGCTCTGTATGGCATCATAAGCCAAGGCACCAGAGGATAACTGGAGTCACCTGTTTTAGGAGGATAAGAAAGAATATTTATTCATCATGCTTCCTGTTGCAAATTGTGGCTACTACTCACCTAGTAGGAGCTCCTCTGGTGTTTCACCATGCTGGAAAACAGCCCCCAGAGCATTTTCCCTCCAAATTGCAGCATCATACACTCTACCATGGTGTGTTGCCATGATACTGGTAATGAGGCCATCTGCAAAGCACACCACCTGACAATTGAGCAATGGTCACCCCTTTCTATTGATCCACCATTTAGCATCAGGTACTGCTGGGTTTTTTATTGGTATGTGGGGTAGTCTGTTCCACTGAGGACACATAGGAAGTTGGTAATAGCATAGAACCTTTGCATGACAGTTCTACCCTCAATGGCTTTTGAGAAGCAGATATATTCATCCACTTTTGTGCACATTAGTGCCAGAAACTGCACTAGAATTAAATTTGTAGTTGTCTGGGACCCTCCTGCAGCAGCATTCATATGCCACCGAAATGTCCAGGGGCCAGTATACCAAGACTCTGGCACACTTTTGTTTCTACTGGTACTGGATTACTCTGTAGACAGCAAGCATACATTTGGGGTGTACGCATCCTGCACCAGCTTTATACTCCAAAAAATATACACATATATTAAAAGTATACTTATAAAATATAAATGAAATCATTTATACATATACGTATATTTTTAGGAGTATATTGCTTACGAGATTATTTATGAGATTATTACTGAAATATTTTTATATACATAAGTGAAGTATGTGCATATACTTATTATTTTATCTGTTTTAGTCTTATATTTCTTTAAGAAGTGATTAGATTGAGTCATGTGATTATTTGAAATGTATATTTAAATGGCATTTAGTTAAATGAATTTTGCATCTGAAGAAACAGCACAGCTGCAAAAGCACTCGTTTTTATTTCTCTGAATTAAATACGTTTTATACTGGATTACTTGGCTGTCCTGGGTCCGCTTGTCTTTTTAATGCTTTATGCATTTGCTTATTCTGTGGATCTGAGGTTTGCTACAAGTTTGTGGTTGCTCTGTCTTTCATATATTTTTTAGTTATAGTTTGTGGATTCTGCAGGATTGCTTAGTTATTCATAGGATAAAGCAGCATTAAGGGTAAGCACATATGGCCTCCAACAATTACATTCATGAGATTGTTGGCACAATAATGTGTCACATTTTACTTGTGTTAGGTTCAGCTGTTCTGTTTTGGAATCTTGTGGGCATGCATGGAGTCTGCAGTTACCCTATGCTGAATAAATTATTACTTGCTCCTGTTTTACCACCTATTATGGAATTGCATCTGCCGCTGATGTGCTGATCTCCTTCGGTATGCTGTGCTGTATTCAACTTTCTTTTAGAATCTAGCCCTTTATTATTAGAACACAGAGCTTTTGAGACCAGCTCTTCATCAATGTATGAACAAAAGACATCTTAAGCAATCAATTTCAATTAGTACATTTATGTTAAACATTAAAATGCATGGATCTTTTACAATCATTCTAATTTTCCATTGCAGCCTTAAGTATTTCTGTTTGCACTCTTAGTAGAATGAGTTGTGGCAGCCACTTCAGGCAAGCATGATTCCTGACCTTCCCATTTAATAGATTCAAGCATATAGAATGTTAATCAGTAAGTAATAAAAGAAAAACGTCATATCCCATATATTAACTAAAGATATTATGAGTACCGGGATCATTTATTTTAACCTGTGTACTGATAATATATTTCCCAAGTTTAAGTCACATCAATACTTAAAAAAGAAATGTTATGCCATAGAAAACTGAAAAAATATTACAAATTGCTTTAGCTGCTTTATAAAAGTGTTATTTTGTGTGGTATATATCATGTTCATTATTGCAAAGATACTGCAATTTTATAAACTTCAAAGCCTCAGAGTTGAATTCTTTGTGATAACTATTATCTTTATTTTCAATGCTTCTGCTTTAGACAGCAAAGGGTCAGCAGACATTCACTAATAATATTACAAGTTCCAGGAATAATATATCTTTTCATCTGTTTTGTGTGGCCAAGAATAATTAGACTTGGAAAATGTGCACTGGCCCCCACAATTTATTTTATGTAGCTATTCTAATTCCTATAAAAAAACTAATTGTCTGGAGATGTTGGGCATTGTCTAATATGTCAACATAAAAAGGAAATGTTTTACCGGCTACTAATGTGATATTTGAGGTTACCCATGAATAGTCTGTTATTTGTGCTTAATACAGTACAACACAGCTGAATGTACTGAAGGTTCAAATTATAGGCCCTTCCTGTTGCCTGGGCTTCAAATATCTGTAATCTGTGTAATTGCTTTACCCTGCAAACAGCAAACAGTAATTTCTTTTAAGACACAAACTCATTTTCTGCAAGGCCAAATGTGTTATCACATCATTTAACACATACATTTCTACTCCTATACTGCATTATACATTTGAATTGTTTTATTATGAGTCAAAATTAAAATTGATATTAATGTTATGGCAATTATTAGATATTTTAAACCATTATCTTTAAGAGCCACAAATGAAAAAATGTCAAGGTCATACAAAAATTCAGTTACTGTTAAAATATGAAATGTTAATAATCTCTTAGAAAACAAGTATAAGCATACAAATAAAAGTGACTGGCAAATTTGTAATAAGGCTGTATTTAGCAGTGCTATGTAAACAGAGCCTATTAAAATCTGAAGTAAAAGTTGAAAAGTGCAGACATTTAGCTATGTTTTTGTTTTCTTTAAAAGTCATTGTTAAACACTTGCAGTTGCATGATCTATATTGTGGTAATACTTCCCTTTAGCAAAAAGAACTGTAAAGGATGACTAAAAGGAGGTTACAGAAATTGTTAAAAACATTATATAGCGTATTATCTGTGTAACAGAATATTGCCCAATTTTCTTTTCTTTTGAAATGGCAGTGTTGCTTTTTATCATTTGCATGATACAAGGCAAGGTGTCATTTAAGTGCCAAGATGTCAAAGTTGTAACCACTAATTTAATAAAGGTGACTTTAATGTTCACCATGTTATTTTTCATACATGGTACTTATTAACTTACTACTGTTAACTATCTTATATGTAAGTATAATTACAGATAACAAGCAGATACAGAAAAACTTAAAGACACACTATATTCCTCACTTCCTGACAAATTATATGATTCAGCATCTAAAAGTTACTATCTTACATTGTTACTTGTTTCTACGGAAGCGGTGAGGTTGGGGGCTGGCATAACGGTTAAAGTGTTCACCTCACAGAATGAAAATACAGAGTATGATTCTCCCATTTGAAGAGAAATTGGGTAGGCTTAAAATGTCCTGAAAAGGCAACTAGCCTAGAACTTGCCTACAAACATATGAATGTATGATCCTTATTACACCTAGCTCCAGATGTGTGGCTTGGGTGGACTGGGAAGCCACCCTGGGTATTAGGAGTGATTAGAAGATGCCAATCCATTGCTAGTGCAGTACAAGTATTCATTTTTCTACTGGCATCTCTGAATGCTAGTACAGAAATGCATTCCAATGCTGTCTGTGGAAAGGACTGCAGGACTGAACTGCTTGAGTGCTTCACTTCATGTATGGGACAAGTTGTACAAATGTAGCAAGTGGGTTATTACAGTTTTGCCCCAAGCCACAGCAGAGTGATATCTTTCTTACTCCCACTCTATAGAAAAGACATGCCCCAGGATTCAGCAAGCTCTGCCCAGCATGCAGGAATAGTGCAAGAGCTGCTGCAGACAATATGGCTGCCATACGATCCAGGAATAAGCTCCCAGGATGTGCACGAGCGCTCCTGCACTATTCCTGCACAGACATAGCCGCTGTATGCTTATTACCTCATTTTCTGATGAAAACCATGCAAATGAGGTGAATTAATGATCCAGGAAGCAGGCAGATGTCCATGCAGGAATAGTGTAGATTGCAGAAAATGTATTCAGCCAGTAGCTGAATACATTTCTGCACACTACAAAATGAAGGCATGACAGCTCATACAAACACATGGATTAGAAGGGTTAGGCATGCCAGAGGCCAAATATATGGCTATAGGCATGAAAATTAATTTCAAAATTATAAAAATATACTTTTTTTTGTTGTCCGAAGTGCAGGGCAGCGGTGCGCAAATGGGATCGGCCCAAAAATAATATAAAAATCTGAAAATCAGCTTTTAAACCAAAATCATAATTTTGCTGTAATAATCAATGGCATGCATAAGACAACAAGACCATGGAATAGTGGTTGCTAAGGGGGAAGGCTGAGTGTCGGCTTTGTAACCATGCATTAGCAGTCAATCCTATGCAAATGAGGGAAATTATACTGAATCACAGATTTCCCCTCAGAGCTAGTTTGCGCCCAATCGTGTAGGTGCAGTAATACCATGATGTAAGTCTAAGAGCTAGATGACTTCATAAGGTGAGATGTCATGCATGCTGTAAGCTTATTGGAGCTCTGTGACCCGTGTTTGCCCTTAGCTAAGCACAGCTAAGGAAGGGGGTGTGTCTGAAGCTGCCTAGCAGCATTTACATTGTCTAAACAGGTGTGCACGCTGCACACCGGGTTTTAAACAAAAAAAAATAAATAACCCGGAAATAGCAGCTTTGTTCACATCTGAGCACTGGGATTGTTTGCACGGCACATCTTGGGGCTTAAACAGGAAAGCAATGGGAAGGAAAAACAGCAGTAGGAAGTTAATCAAGGTGAACTAGCTTAGCTGGCAGGTGAAATGTATCAGAACCAGCCAATAACACAGGCAGCAGCACAGCACAGCCCAGCACACTACTATAAACTATGCAAACACCTTTCCCTCTGTTTTTTCCCACAAACTCTACACCACCTGTGTACACAAATGGGGAAATGTTACCTAACAAAAGCAACAAAATGATAGGGGCTGCTTTCACTCTCATAAATCAATATGTGGAAGAGGCCGATGGTGGTGAGGATGAGAATGCTGATGACCAACTCACAGTGAGGAGAAAGAGAAGAGCGTACAGACGCAGGGTAACCTACCAGGGGCTACATGATCTGGAGATAGTGGAGTGCTATAGGGTGGACAGGGACCTCATACAGCAAATTGTTGAGCTGTGCCGGCCACGCCTCACACAGAACCAACAGAGGGGAACCCATCCCAGTAGATAACAAGGTATGTGTAAGCTTAAGAATACTAGCCACAGGTACCTTCCAAAGGCCAACTGGGGATATCATGGGAATCTTACAGGCATCAGCATCCAGGGTACCCCACCAGTTCCTGTATGCCATGTCAGCACATGCTGGTGAACACATATATTTCCACAACACCCGTGAGGCGTTGACCAGCAATATGTGTCTCTTCCACCAAATAGCAAAATACCCTGAGGTAGTGGGTGTTATTGACTGCATGCACACACACATCAAAGCACCACCTGGTGAGCGGGGGTAGAGTCTACATAAACTGCAAGGGCTTCCCCTCCATCAACTGCCAGGTCGTGTGTGATGCCCAGAGCATTATCATGAATGTGTGTGCTGGAAGCCCTGGAAGCTATCACAACTCCCACATCTGGCATATGACACAGCTGTACCAGAGATTTGCCAACTGGGACATCTGATATGGCCACCTAGTGGGGGATGCTGGTTATGCACTGGAGCCATGGCTGATAACACCCAACAGAAATGCACACACACCTGAACAAGAACTCCATAATGAGGAAATTGCACAAACCAGAATCATAGTAGAGCATGTATTTGGGATGCTCAAGTCATGGTTCAGGTGCCTTGACATATGTGGTGGAGCCTTGCAGTAGTCTCCAGCTACATGTACCCAGATTGTCATTCTATATGCCATGCTACACGATATGATCCTCCAGAAACAGCTGCAGCAGGAGCAGCATGGGACAGGGCCACACAACCCCCCACCATTGCCAAGACCAGCACAGACACAGAGTGACTCGGAGGAGGAACAACCTGAGCCTGCCCCTGTAGGCAGAAGGAGGCATGCCCAGTTTTCCCAGGCTTTGGCAAAGAGGCAATGCATAGCACATACACTGACACGGTAGGAACCCAGGGAATGACTCATCTCTCTGACTCGCACATACAGTAAAAGGGATGCCAAACATGACACTACCTGTGCTTAACTATGTATAGAGAGTGTGCTATGTGCATCCGACATAGTCAGCCCTCCAGCATCATCCTCAATACTGGCACAGCCACAAATAAGTTACTCTCACTATCAATTGCTGAATGGAGTAGTATGTTCTGCTACTTATATCTATGGTACGGATGTGAGCATGCAAGGGAACTGGGTGGCTGAATGGGCTAGCAGCAGGTAGTAGCCACCTATGTGGGCAGCATGAAATCCATAAAAAATACTGGTGTCAGCATAGTAGGCAGTACTAGACAAGGTGACAAATCCCACTGCAGGACATCTGGTGAGCCAAATGTGTGTCCATAGAACACACACATGCATGTCAGTGAGGCTCACATACCCCAACAACAGTCTTAGCCAGCAGGACAGGTGTAGATGACCACAAAGAAAGGTTGCACTAAGGCCTCTGATTGATGGCAATGGGAACTCCAGACCTACACAGGTAGACTACAATAGGTCAGGCAGTGGGATGTAAGTTCTGAAGGATAAGAAGTCTGAAACTGAAATGTAGGTCAATAAAACCTAAGATCTGTACTACACTGATATGCCTGTAGTCTGCATGATAGGTCAGAATACAAAATAAAATGGAAGCCAGCAGAGTACCTTTAATACCAGTACGGTCATAGCAAATATTTACAGTTGTCAGGTGTGCCCACCCCCAATCCTATGTAGAAATGTAGTAAAATGTACATGTGGGTATAATAGCAGTGGAGTACAGATTACCTGAGCTGGCCAAATTAGCAGGATAGATTGTTGCATGTGTACAATATACAGGGCTCTGTGTGTTAGGTTGTTGTGTGTGTTGTATATTATGTGAAAGTGGTCAGCATGTAGGCATGGAGGTTTGTGTCCTGGTGGCCAATGGCCAGTACTGTTGATGACAGGGCCAAGTTCTAACAACTGCATTGCCAAACACAATGCATTCTAGCAAGACCCAATCCAGCAGTAACCCATACTAATTGTTTGGATGTAATATCTGTCACTATCTGAAAGATGGACATGACATGAATGTGGGCCCAGACATACACACAGTACACAGGTGGAAATACCCTAGACAGAGAGTGTATAAAATGTTACTGTCAAACAGACACACCTTTGGAATTATACATACAGGTTAGCAGCACATTAGTTGTCTGTGTAGTATGGAATACTGATGTAGTCTGGCCAAACACTGGCAGACCACAAAAGGCAGAGTTATGAAGTACCGAGAAACTGCTGATGTCCCAGCACAAGCCAGCATAAGGAGATTGCCCCACGTATATCTGTGAGTCAGCTGCAAGTAGCTTCCATAGAACACATGCACTCAGCTCACCCCACCATCAGCCACAGGTTCCTCACAGGGTCATATCCCACCTGTTGGGAATGAGTACAATATGACCCCCACTTCTATATGGGAATACCCACAGAATGCAGCATGCTGAAGAGTGTCCCATGCAGGTGTGCCCCTAGCTGTAAGCAGCATGCTGCCAGCATCCACACCAATCGATTAATAAGAACAGAAACTATTGCCATTAACACCTTGCACACCTACCCTGTCACCCCAGGGGAATACAGTGGCTTGCAGCCTGGCATGGAAAGAGTGACAGAATGCACTGGCCTGCTACAGATGGCCTGCATCACTACCAAATGCCCTACAGTCCTCTGTCAAAGGCCTGTGTCTCGCCCGTACTGCCAATGTATGTTATTTCATGGAGTCCCAAATAATGACATCACACAGTCCACAGAACACAAATGCAAGGCCATGTTGACAAATCCCAGTAGCATGTCCACCATGTCCTACTGCATGAACCATGGACCAACCCCTAAATACTGCTGGGATGAAGTGATAACTATCGGGATACTTATCAGATATTGCTTGCATAATGTTAGGAAGAGCATAGCATAACAGAGGGGGTAGAAGCATGGAAGCCATGGAAAGTGTGAAGTCTGAAACTCTGATGTGTGCCCATACTATCCCTGCCTGCAAAAACAGGAATGGGTGGCTACAAACCTACTCGCAAACCATAGTGTGAAGAGGCAATGACCAGATATATGAGCCCTGTCTCTGAGTAACCTGTATGAATCTGTACAGCTGAGAGGTATGGCCATAGCAGGATATGGCCATTCTGTCATGTTGATAGACATACAAGTAGAAGATCCTCAGCCACCACAGTACCAAGGTGCTGGACGATTTACACAGACCCATCAGCAAGTGTCTGCAGCTCATCCTCCAGAATGGCATGATTGTGTAAGAATATGTAGGCTGCAGACCACAATACTGGACACAGCTTCATTCATCTTGCATTCCCCAGGAAATTACTGTGAGCAAATATGTATATCTGTCAGTAGTTGACAACATAATACATCACAGTGTAAAACAGAACATATGTCCGAATATCTGTGCTAACACCAAAACCATGTAGCAGAAGCAGCACAGACACATTTAGCTACAGTATCCCACTATCCTTTGCCCATTGTGACCCCATATTGTCAACCTACCTTCAAATATCCTGAAGAAACAGGTTGCTAGCTGTAGGTGTAGAACACAAATGCCTGCAATGGAGTACAACCTACCTGGAATGGATTCGCACATTCAATACAGAATATCATACTGGGCATGCTCCCACACTTAGAGAAGTGAAGCCCATATCTGACAACAAAATACAGAAGGGTCATACTTAGAGAAACGAAGCCCATGTCTGCCAACAAAGTACAGAAGGGTCATACTGGGCATCCTCCCACAGCCCATGTCTGGCAACAACAGTGGACTATACATATCTGTCAGTCACAGATGTCTGTGCACACACTCCACATTGCACACCAGTCATGCTTTGCACACACTTCGGATAGGAATACACACATATATCCAAGGATAACACACGATAATAGGTCAAACATACACAAACATAGATGTGGGGAAGAGAGAGAGAGAGAGACAGTGACAAAGAGCTTCCTATCGTGAGGCCTGCTCCACCCACCACACATCCAATTGGCCAATATCACATGATGTGCTAATGTCTATCACTGTAGACATTTGCTTCTGGTAGCCCTCAGCACTATAGTGACAGTGGTGCTTATGATAACTGTGTAACATGACACTACAAGTCATTATTCATCTAGCAGTTGTATACACAGTCCTGTCAAATGTAAAGTTGTATGTGACTGAGTGTTGTGTGTGTGTTTTCAGGGGAATGGTTTATGGCTCATTCACACACACTGCACTCCCCATTGTCCTAGTTTAGCTAGCCTGCTGATGTCAGTCACCTTGAAATACCCATTTGGACAAAGATCATCCCTATAAGCTCTGTGGCATGTGCAATAACTGCGTAATGCTATAGTGTGATGTACTAGTTAGGAAGGAGTTCTAATCCCAGACATGGCAACTGTGAAACTCTGTGTGTGTAGGGATCAATGCTTTTGAGGCCATTCACAGTAACTACACCTCCCATTGCCCTACTTTAGCAAGACTGCTGATGTCATTCACTTTGAAATGCATCTTTGGAGAAGGGCTAGTCCTATAAGCTCTGTGGCACATGCTATAACTGTGTGATGCTGTAGTGTGATGTATTTGTTAGGCAGGAGTTCTAATCCCAGACATGGCAACTGTGAAACTCTGTATGTGTTCCTGTGTGTATGGATCAATGCTTTTGAGGCCATTCACAGTCACTACACCTCCCATTGCCCTACTTTAGTAAGGCTTCTGATGTCATTCACTTTAAAATACACCATTGGAGAAGGGCTAACCCTATAAGCTCCATGGCACATGCTATAACTGTGTACTGCTATAGTGTGATGTACTAATTGGGTAGGAGTTTTAATCCCAGACATGGCAACTGTAAAACTCTGTGTGTGTGTTTGTGTGTGTATGGGTCAACGCATTTAAGGACATTCACAATCACTACACCTATCATTGCCCTACTTTAGCAAAGCTGCTGATGTCATTCACTTTGAAATATACCTTTGGAGAAAGGCTAGCCTTCTAAGCTCCATGATGTGTGTGATAACTGCACAATGCTATAGTGTGATGTACTAGTTATGTAGGCGTTCTCTTCCCAGACATGGCAACTGTAAACCTCTTTCTGTGTGTGTGTGTGTGTGTGTGTGTGTGTGTGTGTGTGTGTGTGTGTGTGTGTGTGTGTGTGTGTGTGTGTGTGTGTGTGTGTGTGTGTGTGTGTGTGTATGTGTGTGTGTAAGGATCAATACTTTTGAGGCCATTCACAGTCACTACACCTCCCATTGCCCTATTTTAACAAGGCTGCTGATGTCATCCACTTTGAAATACACCTTTGGGGAAGGGCTAACCTTATAAGCACTGTGGCACATGCTATAAGTGCATAATGCTATATTGTGATGTACTAGTTAGGTAGGAGTTCTAATCCCAGACATTGCAACTGTGAAACTCTATGTTTGTGTGTGCAGGGATCAACACTGTTGAGGCCATTCACAGTTACTACACCTCACATTGCCCTACTTTAGCAAGGCTGCTGATGTCATTCTCTTTGAAATACCCCTTTTGAGAAGGGCTTGCCCTCTAAGCACCATGGCACATGCTATAACTGTGTTATGCTATAGTGTGATGCTCAAGTTAGGTAGGAGTTCAAATCCCAGACATGACAACTGTAAAACTCTGTGTGTGTGTGTGTGTCTGTGTGTGTAGGAATCAATGCTTTCAAGGCCATTCACAGTCACTACATCTCCCATTGCCCTACTTTAGCAGGACTGCTGATGTCACTCACTTTGAAATACACCTTTGGAGAAGGGCTAGCCCTATGAGCTCTGTGGTGTGTGTGATAACTGTGTAATGTTATATTGTAATGTAGGAGTTCTAATCTCAGACATGGCAACTGTGGAACTCAGTGTGTGTGTGTGTGTGTGTGTGTGTGTGTGTGTGTGTGTGTGTGTGTGTGTGTGTGTGTGTGTGTGTGTGTTTGTCATCAGTATCCTGTGTGGATGTTGCTGTAATTGTGTAATGACAGGATTCATTGTGGGGTGGGTTTTGCTAAATTATTATATTGAGGACCTACTATATGTCACAATGTCTACCTTACAAGGACAACATATGTCAAACAGCAGAGAGGCTGGTATAGACAGTCCCTAGCCCTACATGTGACATTATGGATCATTGAACAATATAAGCAACCCTTGTACTACCAGAGAACACTCTCCACCCATGTCTCATAAACAAACACACTTGGCTAGGCAACAGCCACTATATTGGCAGTTCCCTGCATATTGCCCACAGATAGTAACCACGGTATAATTGCAGTGGACTACATGCCTGTTGACTATAACACTGCCACTGACATCAGAATGTACTGTGATGTGTAGCATGTCCTTGACTGAGTGTGTGTTATCCAGCAAGTAAGAGGACATGACACCCTGTTCCATCCCTACAATAGGCAAATAATTACTTACAGTGGTCCGTTGCTCTGTTCCCCACTGGACGCCTGCAACAACTGTTGAGTCTGCAAATGTAACCCACAAAGGGAAAACCATGCCGTATACACATGCCCTGTATAGACATATGCCACTAACTCCAGTGAATACCTGTCAATGTAGGTGCAGGTGCAACCTCAGTTCCATAGACAGGTCTCACCACATGAGGTAAGAAATACCACATCAGATGATAACATTCTGTCCACACAATATGCCCAAGAGACCCCAGGTACACTTCCACACGTCACAGAACATGCATGTGGAACATGTGCACAACCCAGACATTGTGCATGTTATGGAATATAGATCACATACATGACAAGCATTGCACAGCACTGGCCACCCACAATAGTAACCCAGATGACTGGATAGTGAATACAATGTCCACCTGTGTGGGCTAATCCAGGGACTACACCCCTGAGCCACACTGGAGACCATTGTTATGTGGCCTGATGCCAAGGTATTCCCTTTGCCTAGCCTTGTACAGGCTTCTGGCACAGTCAACTAGAACAGACCTGTGAAGCAATAAACGCATGCATGCCAGTACTAGGAAATGTGTGTGTGTGTGTGTGTGTGTGTGTGTGTGTGTGTGCGCGCGCGCACGCATTTGTGGAGTTTAATGATTTTGAAGTAATTCACACTCATTACCCTTCCCATTACCCTACTGTAGCATGCCTTCTGATGTCAGTCACCTTGAAATAACCCTTTGGCCATATATCAGCCTGAAAAGCTTTGTGGTGCATGCGATAACTACGTAATACTGTAGTGTAGCAAACTAGTTAGTCAAGAGTTCTAGTCCTGACCCTGCCAACTGTGATAATGTGTGTGAGCCCCTGAGAGAGTGTGGTTGTGTCTTTCTTGACACCAGCCACATGTACTACCCTTCCCTTATCCTTTCTTTATCGCTGTTGCTGATGTCACTCACCTTCAAAAATACCTTTGGACAGCTCTCCAACATGTAAGCACCGTGGCACATGCAATAACTGCATAACAATGTAATACAATACAATACATAGGTAGGGGTTGGAAACTCAGCACTGGTAAGTGTGTGTTTGTGTGTGGTATCAGTGTCCTGTTGGGGTGATTGTGTAATGACAGGGTCCATTGCAGTGTGGGTTTTGCCACATCATTATATTGAGGAGCTACATGTCCCATTATCAACATTACAAGGCCAACATTTTCCAAACATTGTAGAGATTCTAGTCGACAATCCTAAGCCATAAATGTGTACAGCCATGTGCAATTACCATGTGACGATATGGATTAGTACATAATATAGGCAACCATCATAATGGCCAGATACCTCTCTCCACCCATGGATCATACACAAACATGCTTAGCTCTTACTCTCCTACTCCCTTCCTTTCTTACTTTGTCACTGTCTGTCTTTCTCACTCCCTCTTTCGTGGATGTGGAAAAGTACACCTGCTTTGCTTAGGCAGCAGCTTGTATTTTGCAAGTGATGCACATGATCAACTGATGGTCTGTGCATGAATTGCAGTCCCCCACTAGCTGATTGCATGTGGAATAGCTGTGGTATCATTCCTATAGACAATTGCAAGGAAACACACTCGTATAACTAAGCACTTAATGTGGTTCTTGGCCCTTTTCATTCACTGTGAGCAGGACTTCATGTGGGTGTTTGACAAACAGCATCACAGAGGGTAGTTGGATATACCTCTTAAAAAATACACTGGAGAGAGGCCAACAAACAGGAGGGGGATGTTGCAGACATGAGGACAGAATGTAAGTATTGCTCTTCTACATTTGAAGTAATGTTGGTACTGTACTATGATGTTCTTATGATGTCCATCAGTAACTGATGACGTACATGTCAATATCAGATGTGACTTCCCACACATTTCTGTTAAGACAACCCCTGTTACAGTAGCAAAAGTTTACATTTATACCTGCAATACTTACATGACATCCCCTTGCACTAAGAGGTTGTGAGACATCCCCTTGCACTAAGAGGTTGTGACTATTGGTGCTCAGGTATGACTCCACTACATGTTATGGACATATGTTATACATATATGTATATATATATATATATATATATATATATATATATATATATATATATATATATATATATATATACATACACATATACATATATATATATATATATATATATATATATATATATATATATACACACACACACACACACACACACACACACACACACACACACACACACACACACACACACACACACACACACTCACACATATATATATGGGTTCACTACATAATCTCGAACTTTTGAAATACTGAATTTCAAAAGCTCGAGGCCATGTAGCCGAAACCCCAGAATACCAAAAGACCAGAAGCGCAAAAGTCAAAATTCCAATGTTCAGAGATATTGAATTAGCGCTTCTGGTGTTGCGGTTCTACTAAGTATGTGTGTGTAAGTGTGTTTGTGAGGGGATTTAATGTGTATAAGTGTGTTTGTGAGGGGATTTAGTGTGTGTAAGTGTATATTGTCACTGTGATGTGTGTGTGTGTGTGTGTGTGTGTGTGTGTGTGTGTGTGTGTGTGTGTGTGTGTGTGTGTGTGTGTGTGAGAGAGACTGTGACATGTGGGTGTGAGTTTGCCTTGTGTGTCTGTTTGTGTGATCTTGGAGTTAGAATATTTAAGTGAGGGGGTGTGGTGGGTGCAGGGGGTTGTGTGATATGATTGATTGTGGGGGGAAGCTGTGTGTATATATGTGCTGTATGTGTTTTAGATGTTTGGGATTTTAAACTTCGCACTTGTGTAGTTTCGGTATTTAGGGGTTTTGGGTTTATAGTCTCGAGCTTTTGAAATTTGGTATTTCAAAACCCATATATATATCTATATATATATATATGCAGATATATATGTATATATATATATATATATATATATATATATATATATATATTCATATATATATATATATATATATATATATATATATATATATATATATATACACACACACATATATACAGATAGATCTATATATATCCATCTATAACGCAATATACACATGTATAGCAATACATATTTAAATATATATGTGTTTGTACATGCATACATATATCTTTATATATATATATATATATATATATATATATATATATATATATATATATATATCTTTATGTGTAAACATGACTGTTGCATATATCTTCCCATATGTATCACACCATATTTATCTGATATGTGTATATTTAGATACAACAACATACTTGATTCAACAGCAATACTACTAACAAGTACTACACAAATGTAGAAGTCAGAGCAGTTGTTCACCACTATTCCGTATGTGTACTGGGAGATATATTGGAAAAAACACATATCTTCAAAACTGTGATGGCTTAGTGGTTAACTGTTCTGACTATAGTGTACAAGGTTCTGGGTTCAAGACCTACAATGACTGTCTATTTTGTTGCTGGGCAGAACAAGGGCTGCTGAATAAAGAGTGGTTAAGGCAGATTTGAGCAGCTTTAAGCATGTTTGTGTGGGTTTGTATGATGGTAAGCTGTACTAACATACAGTTAAACAAAAAGGCACTTACACCGTGCAAGCTTTGCTTAACACTGCGCAAATCTGCTTAGCATTTATATTTAAGCAATGCTGAAACCTGCTAAGTATGGATCAGCCCTGGTAACCAGTGATCACATTCCAGTCTGATAAAATAGCAGGGTAATGACATTCTTAATATGTGTATTTAACTCCATGTACATAACATGCATCTATGTGCTGTCATTACAGTAGCATGGGGTGTGAGTCTACTGTCTGGGACACCTGAGTATATATGGCTTGTACAACACTCTTTTTGATTTGAATGTGTTATGTACATGGGTAGTATACCAGGTTATATGCAGTCACACTGGCATATAGTGTATCATTACATTACTACTGTTGACGGTGATTTCCCACATAAGAGTAGATTGCAGATTGTAGTACTGGAACCAAACACCCCTGCAGCAAAGATGGACTCTGAGTCCTCACTGTTGTATTCTTGGTGTGTCATTAAGTATTTCCTACTGGATATTGATCTGACATGTGGATATTAACTGTAGACTACAGTGTGTATTGGACATGTCATTGAGGGCTATTGTCATGTAGTAATGGCATACCTAGTAATATCAGATGTCTATCATCAACACAGTCATCCTAATGCATAACCAGTTGGTTAGCTGATGTCTGGCTGTCCTCTGTACAGATGTGCAGATGTCAGGTATCCATCTTGGCTGCTTACAGGCAATCTATGTTTGAGTGACACTGATATGTTTGCCCAGCTGTGTTATGAATGTCACATCTAGGAATCCCCACCCTGAACGCATCACATGCCATGAATACCTCAAGTACACTACCACAGTCAACAGAAGATGCTTGGCTACAGGTCTCCAAGACAGACACTGACCATGTTATGTAATACATGTTGCATACAAGTCAATTGGAGCACCTCAGTGGCCCTCTGCAAGAGGCAACCAGATGATTGGATGTTGCATTTAACACTCACCCTGAGGATCACTCCCGTGGTATCAGTTGATAGATGGCCTGCTGGCAAATGGCAGGTGACATGATACCACTGTACCCACATCCCCTACTCTTCCTATCTCTTCATGGACAATATCCTGGTACACACCTATGAACACCTGCACCTCTGAACTCCAGTACTGACAAATGTGTCAGTGTGCATTACTGAAAACAACAGTGTCTGTGTGTTTGTAAACCTGTAGTTGATAATACCCTGAGGCCCTTCACAACCACCGCAACTCCCATTGCCATAGTTAGATATGGCTGCTGCTGTAATGGACATTACATGTACCTTGTTACACTCTTCACCCTATGGGCTACCTGGAGCTTGCAGTACCAGCAAAACACTGTTGTACAAATGGGTAGATAGGCATGGGTTACCCTCTGAGTTCTGGCAAGTGTGTGTGTATGTGTGCAAGTGTGTATATTTGTAGGATACAGAATTCTGAGACCACATGCTCCTAATACAATAAACCTTGCCATACAGTAGAAGGGATAGTGATATTGCTGACCATAGGAGAGCCATGACAAAGCATCACCCTACTATCCCTGTGGCATGTGCAATAGATGCATATCCCTGTAGTAGCAATCTTGCGATAGACAAGGGGTTGTATTGCAGTCCTGTTCAATTTGTGATGGTGGGTATGTCAGAGTATTATCATGGGTTTCAGTGAGTACAATATTCAATGTGGGATGTGGCTGCTGGGTATATTGTCATTACATCCTGGTACCCCCAGTAGATGTCCCAAGGCCCACTGTATGGGGACCACTGTCACCATCATTCAGGTAACTGATTACACTATCCTGCCCAGTGATGCATGTGCTGTGTGCAACTTATCTGTAACAGAATGGACACACTGACAAGGTAGTTAGCATTGATAAACCCAGGTCTCACAGATGTGTGTATGATTGTTATGTATTTGTCAATGTGTATATGACAGTATGTGACACTAGGTATTGTTCATAAACAACCAGTACATCCCCCATTACCATACCGTACTAGGCCTGGTAATGGTCTTCACTTAACATGTAACCTGGAACACACCTCGTCTTAAAAGCTGTGTGGTGTGTGCAATTAAGGCCACACACATTAGTAGCACTACGTACCTAGTTAGGGGTTCTAGTTCCAGTGTTGCCAAGTAAGAGTGTGCGTGTATGTGAAGGGATCTACTTAAGTTTGCAAAATATACATGTCCCAGTAGATCATCTGTCTGAGAACTGACTGGCAAATGTTAACATTTCACAGGTATATTCCTGTGGAGGTTCATTCCATCAAAACTAGTAGTAGATGTGTAAATGCCCTCTTTCCCACTGTACAGCTGTACAATGATACTGGGGTTGGTATATATAGCTGGCTGTGGATCTTGTGGACACAGCCACTATCATTGCGGTTTTTGTTGAGTGTAACCCCCGCCTAGTTGGCTGTAATACTGTACAGCTCATGTTAACAGGTTAAGTAGTTGTCAATCACACTATCTGCAGTTCTACACCACCCCACACAATCCAAAGGGTAGGGCTGTGCCACCCACACCTACGTTTACCAAGTTGAAGATTGCACTACATTGGGGAAGGGGACATACACCCTGTCAGTATGATCGTTAATGACATTCAACTAGCAGAATGATTATTTCCCAATGTGATGTTGTGTCTGTTCTGTCTTGGTGGAATTACATAGGCTAAAATGGATTCCTTTCAAAAGTGCATCCATCCATGTGTACAGTATTCTCTGTGTATTGCATCAACACCAAAGCCTCTGTGTGTGTGTGTGTGTGTGTGTGTGTGTGTGTGTGTGTGTGTGTGTGTGTGTGTGTGTGTGTGTGTGTGTGTGTGTGTGTGTGTTATACACAAACATGTGGCATGTACCACCCAGTACACTTACCATTGTCCACTGTAGAAGGGCTGCTGACATCAGCCACCATGCATTCACCTGTATACACCCCTCAGACCTATCAGGCATGTGTCACATGCAGTAACTGTTATACAGACCTGTGAGATGTGTTCAGCTGTACCCAGGATATGGCACAGTCAAGGTGTCACCACAGTACCATACCCCTTGTAGGATACATTATGAAGACCACAATCACTCAGTGTTAATAACAGCTATAATGCATCATGGCTGGACAGCTACACATCCTCACATGTAAGCATTAAACTTTAGTGCTGAAAACATGTTACACAGCATTACATTGGTAAACTGTAGTACAGTCACCCTGTGCATCAGAACCATATTAGCCTTTCCCTGCATTGATGTTATGGATGACAGGGATGTGGCACAGGTATCATCATACGCACAGGGTGTGTTGTGGGTTTGCCAGAAACCTAGGCAGAGCAATTCATTTGACATCATGTCTGCATGTTAGGGGGTTTTATTATTAATTGGGCTGTGCAGATGTGGTGTGTATAGGTATGGGGTTGCCCTAGCTGTGTTGGTGATGTGTGTGTGTATGCATGCACACAGTTCTGCCATGTGGCTGCCCGGTACAGGGGTTTTGTTGGACAGCTGCAGACTGTACTTGGCAGGGTGTGCAGTTCACCATTTCTTGCCACAAACATGAGAAGTGTGCCTGTCAGGGGTTCCATGGGCACCACCAGGTACAAGCCACGATATGGTACCCTCCCCTGATGATGTCATACTTCAACAATTGGCTAAGCTTCTGGTGTCATTCAAATCGGATCCAGTATTTGTCTGCCTGGGAAGACATGATCGACAAACCACAATGCTTTGCCAGAGATGGTCTGCACCTGTCACCCCTGGAATTCAGGTTACTGACTAAAGCTCTTGCCACCCCTATAGTGCCTTTTTAGGCAAGGTTCAAAGGATAAAATCACCACCGTAACAGATACAAGCATGCAAAATCTGAAGGTAATGCTACTCGATGCTAGAAGTTTAAACCTCAAAATGCACTCTCTCGAGGCGCTCCTAAAAATGGAGAATATCAATATCTCTGCAGTAACTGAGACCTGGTTCAACACTCCAGAGAGCACCCTGCAATACCAGGCTACAATTCTTACCACACTTTTCGGCCACAAAACCAAGACCAAAACACTAAAGGTCGAGGAGTGTTCATATTTACCAAGGATATTCACAGCTCCAGGCTAGTTGCCCAACACAATGCATCTGAAATTCTCCAGGTGCAACTAACACTAGGTAAGACTGCAATATAAATTGTAGATTGCTACAGATCCCCCACCATGCCCCAAAATTCTCACTACACCTTTCTAAACATACTGGAAAATATTAAGATACAATCAAACACCCTAATACTGGGTGATTTCAACTACCCTGCCATTAATTGGGAAAAGTACTCGGGTACCAACTCCTTTTCCCAATGGTTCTTGGAATTCATAAATTCCAATGCCCTGGATCAACTAATCCATTGTCCCACCAGGGGCTCCAATATCCTAGACCTAGTCATTACCAACATGGGAGATAGATGCTCCACACTAGTGGTCACCCCCTCATTAGTCAGGTCTGACCATAAGCAAATCACCTTTGACATCCACATCCCACCCCCACCCCCCAGTAAGGAAACCTCCTTAAAAAACTTCTCCAAAGCCAGCTTCATGCTACTGAAGTCAGAAGTGACAAACTTCACAACACCCACGCAGACGGGATCTGGAAGTTTGACTGCAGAATCCTACGCTAAGGCACTGTTTGAGCACATCCATTCGTGCATGAATCGTGCCATCCCAAATAGAACCAAGATGCTCTTCTCCAAAAAAAGGAAGCCAATTTGGTGGTCCCTTGCTATAAACAAACTATACAACAGAAGGAAGAAACTGTTGCAGAAAAGAGGAAAATCCCAGGATGCAAAAAAACTCCCTCACCAGCCTCAGTAAGAAGCTGAGATCCCTCATAAAATCCTCAAAAGTTAGTTACAAAAATAAAATTTCCAAAGAGCCCAAAGACAACCACAAGGAATTTTATAGTTATGTCAAGAATCTAAATGGCAATGTTCAGATCTGCTCTGAGCTACAACAGAATGGCATTAAATATACTGATCCCAAGGATATTGCCAATATCCTGGCAGATTGATTTAGTGCTAACTTCATCACGTCTGCAACAGCTGGAAAGGCCACAGAAATACCTCACTAAAAGAATCACAGGCCTAAAGCAGATGCCATATGCTGACCATCTAAAAAAACTCCAGCTATACTCTGTGGCATATTGTCTACTCAGAGGCAATCTCTGCTTAACATACAAGGCCATGTTAAACCATGAGCTGTTGGACATGCTCCACTTAAAGAAATCCCAATCCCTCAGAGCCACATGCTCCAGGGATCTAAACCTTGTCATCACAATGAACAAAACATGCTGGAGGGATAGGTTCCTTACCCAGAGACTCCCCATACTCTGGAATAGACTGCCCATACATGTCAAGCAGAGCACCTCCTTGGCCCTCTTCACAAGGAACCTTGATGATTGGATGGGAGATAGGAAATTCACCCCGGGGGTCATGCCAGTTGAGCTGCTAGGCAGGGGTCCAGAGAAGTAAATATTGTGGGAAGAAATATCCAGGGAATTGTTATGGCTAGGCTTGCATAGGCCCTAGGGCCGATAGCCTAGTACCAACCTATGAACCTATGAACCTATATGTCTGCTGGATTCGGGTCCCTCTTGGGACTGGCCAGGGCCATGTGCATGTGGCCTCTATGTTGTGGTGTGGACAGCCCCCCTGCAGTGCTGTGGCTGGTACTGCCACTATGGGTGCGGATCTGACATCCACGTTGACCTCTACCTGTTGGTGTTGTTGGCCTATGTTCACATGGTCATTGCACCACTCCCATCATATGCTCAAGCACAGACATTCCACCATCGAAGATTCCCACCATCTCACCCAACTGTCTATCCAGGACATCTGCAAAATAATGGTGGGCATCTGCAAGATCATGAATGTTGTCAAGAACAGCAGAATGAGTAGCCCTCTCCAGCCCTGCACCCTGTCTGGTATACCATTCCATACATGCCTGTGCATCCATGACAGCCTGAAACATGTGTGCGGTAACACCAGATGTGGCACTTCTGTCAGGGGCATGATGGCCAGCAGCCCTCTTATGAACTTCCCTATACATCTGTCTGTGTGGTACCTCACCAGGCATCTGGCTATGGCTGCTGTGTCCAGACACATGCCATAGACACCATACTGTCCTGTCCCATGCCACCACCTGCCAACTGTCCCTCATCTCTTGCCACTGGTGATGGGGTATGTATAGGCAATGTGAATGCTTGCGGGGATGGGCTGGATAACATTGGGATGTCAAATGATGGCACACCTTCAGCCCCTGACAACCCTGCCTGTGCCTCAACACACCTATCATCATTGTCAGTGTCTGTATGGACACTAACGTCGGTTTGCCTGCAGGAAGGACCCTGACCAACCTCACCACCTGTGAGGGGTAAACAAGAAATGCACTTTAAGACCTGTATGTCATTGCTTAACTGTACACACACACACACACACACACACACACACACACACACACACACACACACACACACACACACACTTACAGATGAGGTTGCACAAAGATATTACACACAGACCTCTCTTTACCCATATGTCAACATGCATGACATATGGCACTCAACAGCATACACTGCAGCTATAGTCAATCCCTGTTACCAACATTATACATCTCTGTGATGCATGGGTTGTGTTAGTAGGTGATGCGCCTTCCCCTGGAACACACTGCACCCATGTACACAGTATTGATGTGGACCTGTTCAGCACCCTGCCATGTACTGTGCACCATACCTCATAGGTGTACACACCATTGCTGAATGTGTATATGTGTATCAGTTATGTTTGCTCTTCTGCTCACAGCCCCAATTTGTTTGTCCGACACATACCTGGGATAATATGTGGACGGATTTCAACAGTAAATGCCTGATGTCTGATTTGCAGATCTCATCATCAGCGGTGCATGTAAGACCAATAAAATCCAATTACAGTGACAACCTTCAAAGCTTACTGTGGCTATGAGGAGTGTACACACCCTTATTGACATAGCACCCTCTTCCCTGTTATGCCTTTGGACCACAATACTGCATATGTTAACATTACACAAACCTGATATGTGACATATGACCTGTGCAATCAAATGCAGTATCAAACAAATGTGTTAGTTGTGCAGATGCTGATTCAGATGCATACAATCTGTGGGTGCATAAGTGTGCACACCCTTAACATGATGGTTTGTTGCAGCAACTTTTAAGTATACTACAGCAGTCACTATTCCTTGAAGGGGTATACTAGCATGGGCCATCTGCACTTGCCAGTATTTGGTCACTCTGCCCTACAAATGTCCCCCAACTCTGCAAGATTGCAAGGTCAACTCATGTGCACAGCCATTGGAGGTCACACAGTGCTTTCACTATTGCTGTAGAGTTAGTGTTATATCTGCCACAATTCATGACCTTGACTGTGTGCAGATACAGCCATTCCTAGCGAACTTTGTATGTCTGCTTCAGTTCATTGCTGTGTTTCAGGATGACACCCCCACATCCTCATCCTTTTTGCAGATGCTTGACAACTATGGGCTACACATGGGTGTCATTTTGCAGTGCCCCAAATTCATAACACCATGTGTACTGGCCTAGTCCCTGCTAATGAATGGCAAACATACAGTTGTACACCGACACCAGCAAGGTACAGTTGGGGATGGTGGGCCTGAGGTGGAGTGAGGTGTTGCTTGTGCAGCACATGTATCTTAATTGATACTGTCTGTAGGTTTTGAACTGGGCTTGGTACACCATTACACATTGCAACACGTGCCTTGGGGGACTTTTGATGTTATGCATATGCTACCTGTAGAGAGCCCTGGCTGATGTTTCCTGTAGAACAACTGTCCCATCTGATTACCATAAACCATGGGCCACACTTATGCAGAGTACAGGCGATTGTCGACACAGGTACTTCACAGCCAGTACTTGCTAGACATTCCTGCAACTCCCTCAGTGTTGCAGCATGCTACTATGCAGCCTGCATGACCAGTTTGCAACATGTGTTGTCATCTGTCTTGGATGGCCACCCGTTTATTTTCTACATTAATGTTGTCCCATGCATCCTCGTCACATACATGACTGTCTGCACTGCTTGCCATGGTATACGCAATGGTGAGGTAAGGCTACATGTCCTGCTCCTGCATGCTACCTGTTGGGTAATGTAGCCATTCCGTGGCTTGTAAGATGTGTGCAAGCCACGGCTGCTTCTGTTGCAGGTGAATGGGCAAATTTGATGGACATAAGTCTTGGACAGCAGTCCATTTTTAATGGACATTGAGGACCTGAACTTGCTGGAAGGTGCATACTCATGAAGAGTGAATGCTGTCAGTACCTCAAAAGCTGCTTCCACAATATGTTATTTTGAGTGTATGCACACATATGCTTACAGTTTTTGTTAAGTTATGTATTCCCCATATTTGCTGTCCTAACATAGGATTCCATATTACACATTCATTGCTCATGTTGGGACCACATTCCAGGTTGTAAGGGTTATGGAATGCGGTATTGTGATATGCCTTTGTGTAGATCTGTAACAGTTGCCATTGTAATAGTGGTACATACAATGTTGTAGCACTGTATAAGGGTTATGTTTCAGATCTGTTCCTACTATAGGCCATTTGTCCCACCCTTATGTTCATCTCTGAGCACACATCTTAGGTTCATAGGTTCATAGATCAGTACTAGGCTAATTGCCCTTGTGGGTCATTTTAAGCCTAGCCAGTTACCCCATGAGAGAATCAAACCCTGCACCTTGGGTCTGCAAGGTAAATGCTTTAACCATTATGCCAACCTCCCACCCCTCTTGCAATGTCAGTTTGTTAGTTATATTGCAGGTCTCTTACATACCCTACAGATATGTCACCATGGTGACCATTGTGATGCAGTGCAGTTAACAGCAACAATAAGTGAACATGTACAGCATGCATTATGGGTAGGTGTGTTACATGTGTGCATGGCAAATACCATGGCCATAACATGGCCAGTGTATTGGCAAACTTGAACAAACAACAACATACACTCCAGCTACAGGCTGCTGCCCCAGAGGTATACCAGAGGGACCTACATAGTTGTGTGAGAGATGTGATGTCAGTAGCCACACCTGTGGCATTGGTACAGGGTGGTAGCAGCATTTCAGTACAGCAACAGTACAAACCCACAATACTACAGATTATGCACATCTGTTTATTACTACAATGCAGCAACAGACTATATATAGTTTATCTCACATATACATGATTAAACTCTACAGATGCAGATGGATAAGCAACAGTGGTCTACTGATGTGCCCTGGGGTCTTACTTGCATGATCCTCGTCAATTGTGTGGGTAGCATCCACCTCCACAATGCTATCCGCAGGGTCTTGACTTTGCTGGTGGGCAGGTGCCCTGAGGTTGGTGAGGAGCTCCTCAACATGTGTCGGGGCGGCTGGATGGCATGACCCCCCCATGGCTAGCTGGTCCCTCCTAACTGCAGCAGCACTCTGATGGGCATGGCGGAGTAGGTCAGTCCAATGATGTCAGACCTGCTCATAACTGAGGTTATGCAGGCTGACATTGTTTACCCTGTGGATGAGCTCATTCCACAGGGCGGACCTCTTCTGCAGATCATGGGATGTATGGCCAAACAGGGTGAGGTAGTGCTGCACCAGGTGGTTTATTATAACCTCATTCATCTGGGGGGAATAGACTGGCAAACCCTCTCTTGACATTGTGCCTAAAATACATAAAGAGGAAAAAAGGACTGAGGATCTCAAACTGCAAGGATATAATAGTTGTTAATTCACATCTCTGTCTCCCCTCCCACCATATCTGCAACAATAATCTGAACACACAACTCAACGGGTATGTTTACAGCAAGCCTACTGTTGGGACATATATCATATTGTACAACAAATTGTGCAGTGTGTTTCTAGTCATGTTCCATGTTGAAACACTATCATTGGTGGCCTGTTGCTAACAATGTCATCTGCATGCCATTGTAGGGGCCACTATGGTTCCATATATGCATGTGTTCTGTTTGCTATGTGACTGCTCCAAATCTGAAGTTTTGTGTTTATGGGGATATCTATGCATTCTGTTAGATGTAATCCTGGAATGTGTGGACTATTGCTACCCACATATGATCTATAACTGTGACACAGTAGCACATTTGGGAAGACAGTTCCCAGCAGAACCACCTCTCCCACCTCATCTAGCCATGTTAGCAAGCCAGAGCACATCTGAGATCCACCCCAGGACCTCATCATCTGCTGGTCCTGCATTACCTTCAGGTGGAACCACTTCAGGGGATGGTGTTCATTCCCCCCTGGGAGCAGACACAGACAGGATCCTGTCACCTGAAGTCAGGTCCAGGGTCTGGTGCATAGGAAGCTCCACAGAGACATGGGGGATGTGCTACACCACCTTGAGGCCCTCAGTACACAATTACAGGGTCTGCATGCTCCTCCTGCTCAGCCCTCAGCCCAGGCACCTTCAGGGCAGTGAAGGTGCAGTTGTGACTGCCCATGAGTGGGGACCTGGATCCTATTGTTTCCATTTGGTTGCTCATGGGCTTCCACATTCCAAACACCACTCCCCATCCAAGGTGCTTACCCACCACATGTGTCATATACCACCCCTGTATGCTGTCTAGTCTCTCTTCCAATCCAAACTACCTCCCAAAATATACCTACTATCATTCCCATCATACCAGTCTCACCTTCACAAACATGAGCAATGTGTTTACAGTATGCATTTCACACCAGACATAACTGTCCATTTTGCACCAGCTTACTACTGTTTGTATAGATATGTGTGATGTTTTCTCACACATATCGTGCAACACTGTCATTCAGCAGTAGGGGAAATGTATATATATATATATATATATATGTGTGTGTGTGTGTGTGTGTGTGTGTGTGTGTGTGTGTGTGTGTGTGTGTGTGTGTATGTATGTGTATATATATATATATATATATATATATATATATATTTATATATATATATATATATATATATATATATATATATATATATATATGTGCATGTGTGTGTTTGTCTTTATATCTTTAGACATACATGTATATATATATATATATATATATATATATATATATATATATATATATATATATATATATATATTGCATTCAAACATCGGGTCCACACTCTCTAACTCTCCTTCCTCCACAGTTGCACTGTTCTGCCTTGCTACAAAACAGACAGGTGTCACATGTGGACACAACCTAACAATATGGGGGTATATATAGGGACAGATTGCAGATAAGCCTATTACAAACCTATGGCATTTGTACATGATACATTTCACATTAACATGACTGTCCTGCAGGTGGTGGGGTCTGAAACTCATATGTCTATGATATCTTCATTACTTCCACCACCAGGTATGTGCCACACTAATGTACATGTCTTGAGGTACAGAACACCACTATGATGTCTTACATCTTGTCATTCAGTGCTGATTCTCACAGTTGACAGGTACGGCCCATTGCCCACAGGGCCAGTCACTATGTCCACAGCAGTTGTTCAGCAGGACATCATTACAATAAATCTTGATGGCACATATAAATCTTTCCACATCATCTAATCCATTATTACAAACCGAGTACTACATTCAATTACATGCATATATGTTTCACATACCTGTTGTAGTATTATCCTCTCTTCTAGGTACACTTTTATGTGTCCCTTGTGTTATATACATTTGGTTTGGTTTGTAGTTTTAGTTATTTTATTTTTTTATTTATTTTTTTCCTCTTTCTCCTTCTCTCTCTCTCTTCACTACAGGGACTGAGCTGCTTTGAATAGGTTGCAGCATGGATTTTGTAGGTGATGCTCATGATCAGGTGATGGCCTCTGCATCAATCAGTGTTTACTACTTGCTAATTGCATGCAGCCAGCTGTGCAGTACTTCCAGGTACCACTGTCATGACAACCCACTACTATAAATTACTACATCATGTGGGCGTTGTCCCTTTACCTTTCCTGTATGGAAGAAATCCTTCCTATGTGTCGGCAGCAGTGTTACAGACAGCATGTAGCAATACCTCTTTACAAAAGGACTTGAGGACACAGGCCAACTTCATATTTGTATAAGGTTCCAGACCTACAGACAGTGTGAGTATTGTTGTTATATGCAATGTATACCACTAGTTTTACAGGGTTTGTGTGTACATGCTAGTTTAGCATGGAATGCAGTCTGTCTGCATAGCTCTCAACTGTGGGTCTATCCATATGATGGCCAGAGGATTGGCTGTTATGTTTTGTCTGTTCACCACACATGTCTTGTCTCTGATATATTGGTGGCATTCTGTCTGTTGAGTGCTATCAGTACATGTCTACATCCATTTGTGTTTCTGACTTCATATTCCTGAGTAACGGTATGTTGCAACCATTCATGTAACACCAGCAACTTCCACAGTGTATAACAGCAATATTGCAAATATGGCCCTGTGGTCCAGCCTTTGTCCTCCACCTATATACCAGGCTTTGTCCATATGTGTTGCAGTAAGTGGTAGTGGCCTATCATTATGTAGTGCCTGCATTCCTGCTATCATTCCAGTGATGTTGCAGACTCCCACACATATTGTAGGGTAGGGTCCATATATATGTGGGCTACAGCTGGACAAAATGTGTGTGACCTTGTACAGTCCAGAGGTCAGTGTATGTAACACTGTTATATGCCCTTGTAAGTCATTCTATGAGGGAGTGGTATGCACCTTTTTTAACCTAGACTGATACAACATGTGAGGGATATCAGTAGTACGACATATGAAGGTATATAGCTGTACATTTTCATACACTTCACCATGGGAACAGTGGTGGGCTAGTGCTTACTGTCTTACAGACAGTTCTGTTTGTCAGTGTGATAGTGATGCATTAAGTTAAGCATTGTTATGTAACAGATACATTTTCATTGTGACAACTTAATACTTTTCCTCCTAGGGTTTGAATACAGAGTGTAATTGGAGGCTGCTGTTGATTGATTCTTATCTTCCAGGCTATTGTTTCTTTACTGTTATACTTCTTGAAGGCCTTGGTCTGGACAGCAACATATGTTATGCTTTCAGATTACTGTATCAAATGTTTTGCATGAGAGTTGCATTACTCAATTATTATGCATTTCAAACACCTAACTGCTATATGAAATGGCATATACATCTGAAACAGTACACAAATAAACATCTCTATGTATGAAAACCTGTGTGTGGTGTCATATTCTTTGGCTTGTCTGTGAGTATCAAACACTGGCTATTTTAAAAGGTGGCAACTGTAGGAATACTGGCTGTTCAATATGCTGTGCACCCTCTAAATGTATATCCTCTTATACATATCTATACATAGTAATATATGTATATGTATGTGTATATACATATATATCTATATCTATATATATATATATATATATATATATATATATATATATATGTGTGTGTGTGTGTGTGTGTGTGTGTGTGTATGTATCATTGGAATGTTTACTGCTTCCACATTGTGCATTAACTATGGTAGACAGACTGTTCTGCATGATATGTTATTGATATCATCCTGACATCGAACAGCTGAGATGAATTACTGTTAACTTGTGGCTATGTTGTGTGGGGTCCTGGGTATGGGACTTACAAGTGTTGGTTATTGTGTTATAAGGCAGTTCTGTTCTGCTGTGGAGGAGGGAATAATGTCAATAATTACAAGAGGTACTTATTTTGGGCCCCCTCACCCCCATTAACGGTGCCTTTGGTCATATATTTGTTTGTTGTGTTTATATATATATATATATATATATATATATATATATATATATATATATATATATATGGATTCCTATTACATTTGTTGACCGGGATAGTATATTCTAATAATAAACATTAAAAAAAAAATATTTATACAATAGTGAAAATACAAAACAAGAACAAAAGTTCACTACTTCGCACTTGCAATAGGAAGCCTCACTTCTGCAAAAATTCACTTTAATGAAAGTGAACTTTTGCATAAGTGCATTTCACCAAAAACACTGCAGCACAGTGAAGGACATATAAAACAGCTATGTCCTCCACTATGGTGAGATAGTCATGGACCTTAGGGTTAGGGCACGGGTTAGGGTAAGGGGATAGTTAGTAAAGCTATCCCCTTACCCTAACCCATGCCCTAAAAATAAGGTTCGTGACTATCGCACCATAGTGGAGGACATAGCTTGTTTTTTATGTCCTTCACTGCGCTGCAGTCATCACAGACCTTATGGTTAGGGCATGGGTCATGGTAAGGGGATAGCCCTATGGGCTATCCCCTTACTATGACCCGTGCCCTAACCCTAAGGTCCATGAGTACTGCACGGAAGTTCAGTACAACACCCGTTCGTTGTACTGAACTTTGCATATGTGCACTTTCGATTAAGTGCACTTTCGCTGCAGTGAGCATTCCATGCACTATTTCGAATTAGTGAAAATTTGATCTAGTGTATATATATATATATATATATATATATATATATATATATATATATATATATACACATACAGACATCTACATATATAAATACATTTCCCGTACTGTTGAATGACTGTGCTGGATGATATGTTTGAGAAAACATTAGAGTTATTTACATCTGAAATGGCTTAGTAGTAAATCAATTTGGCTATAGTTTCCAAAGTCCTGAGGTTAAGACATGCAAGGGCTGCTTGCTGGACAGAATAGGGGCTGATGGAGACAGAGTGATTAAGGCACTTTAAAGCAGTTGTAAGTGGCTTTGCGGGGGTTTGTGTGGGTTTGCACGGAGCTAACTGACGCTTACATGAGCTTAGCTTTGCTTAAGGTTGCTTAAACCTGTGCTAATTTCAAATAAAGAAAAGAAAAAAGGGAGATAGGAAGGTGGTGAAATTGGGGCAAGCAGGGGGACAAACAAGAGGAGAAACAATTTGGGATGTGCAGGATGGGTGTAGGAAAGGACCATTGCTCTGCATTTCTTTGGCAGCAACAACTGCTTTCAATGTCGACAATTTAGAATTTGGAGCCTATCAACCCACAGGAAGGTGTGTGGGCATCATACAATATGGATGATTGGTAGGGTTAGATTGTTTGCTGGGTACATGTCTCTGGGCGAAATGCAGAGCTATGTATGGGCTGTGATTTTTTGTGATACAAATGCCCTTTTTTATTTTTTTAAGGTGAGAGTGGGATGTTAAGGAAGGATTATTGGAAAGTGTGGTGAGGGAGGTTTGGTAGGAGAGGTTGCATTTGCAGGCAGACAAGACAGACAAGACAGCAAACAGGGCAGTGTATGACACATGGGGGATAAACAACTTGACGGGGTGGGTGGCTGGGAATCTGAGGCTCATGAGCCCCCAGATGGTAGTAGTGGCACTGATGTCCCCACCTGATGGCAGCAGTCACCACTACTCCTTCACAGCCCAAAGGTGGCTGTGCTGGGGACTGGGCTGGAGGGGCTGCCTGCCCTTCTAGCTGTGACAGCCTGCCCTCTATCTGGCATAGGCGGTCATCCAGCTCCATCTGGAGGACACTGTGCACCATGCCACAGACCTTCGTCTGGGTGACAACGTCCTTACCTTGCCCACTTTTGGGGGGTGAACCCCATCCCCTGCAATGTTTTCACCCGAGGGTGGTGCATGACCAGCAGATGAGGGAAGTATGGGTTGGGTCCCAGACGTGCTAGGACCTGGTGCCTCGGCCAGGTGGGGTGGGAGAGGCAGATCCTCTGGGATCTGCCTTCCATATGTGCTATGGTGTGGATATTTACAATGAATATTGGTTAGTCATGCACAACACAACACATTACAACATTAGTCAAAATAGCATGCATGGATATTCCCATTTACCCAAAACAGTGCACTTATAACAGTGCCATAGCAAACAGAAACCATGCATGTATGGAATGGCATTCAGGGTTGCAACAGCATGCCAGTTAGTGGTATATCAGGCAGGCAATAAGATGATTATTCAACAGGGAATATTAGTATGCACACAGTTTAAACAATGATAAACCAAATGGAACAGGGGTCCTAACAGTAGAGGTTTGTTTAGGAACATACCCATGTTGGTTTCAGTGTGATGGTTGGATCAGCTGAGTGGTGGGTGAAGGGAACAGATTCAATTGACAACTGCTATGAAGTATATTTGTTGGTACACTACTATTCACTACTCTACATTCTTACCACACTTACACTTTACCTGGGCCATGGGACTGCTACAGCACATCAACAGCTATAGATATCAACAGAGCAATTGTACCCTTATTTTAGTTATACACATCAGACCTGTTTCTATATCAATGTCTTTACCTGTGGGCCTGTGCAGATGAACTGTGTGCACGTTACATTGCTGTTTCTATACATATTTCAGATTCACATATTAGTTGCAGGTCCTGGAGTGTATGTTGTGTCTTTCACATGCATCTACTGTGACATTCTCTGTGTGCAGGTCTCTTGGCAACTCAGGAAACTATCTGTGACAGCTTGATACTTGAGGGGCTTATCTGGGCCAGACTGAAGAGTGTGGCTGTTTAGCTTGCATCTATTTGAAGGACTGGGGCTGATCAACACAGCAATTGTACACCTTCCATAGTTATACACATCATACTAGTATTTCTCTTCAGATTTCTTTGCCTGTGTGTCCTGCATGGAAAATGCATGTGTTGCAGTACATTATTTTTTTTCTATTCAGATTGCAGTTTAAAACTGTAGAACCAGACTGAGATGTTAGTAGTGGTCCCTGGATTCAAACCATACTGTGTGTGCAAAATTGAACTACGTGCCTAGTTCTTATCAGACTGAGCTACAGGGGAGGTAGTGCATGTTGTTTGTGACATTTCTATCTAATACATATTTTTGTGCACAGTACTGTTATTATGACATCTTGCATTGTTTGTTTCCCATTTTCACTACAAATTATGCATACACAATAGACATTGATGTCACTGTTTGTGAAACATGCACATTAGCTGGATTGCACATTTGACTGTTTTACAACTACATACTGCAATTTAGATTCCTGAGTACACAGTGTAGGTTTTAGGTCTGCACCTATTAGCCATATACCTTTCTCAGTACATTCACCACGACATATGGCTATAATTGAAAGGTTAACACAGGACAATGCTAGCAGACAAACAAGTAAAACACATTCTGATGGAAATATGTACTGTTGCTTTTTTCCAGTTATTTGACATGCCCATTCTAAAGTATGCAGACAAGCAGTGCTAAAACAGTTCACCTCAGTTAATGCATTCTGCAGGACATACACATTTCTATTTATCAGGTACAAATGAGATGACACACACCACTGTTTAGGATCACCTTTATCAGTTTGACATACATGTCTGTGTACAACTCAGAACTCCACAATTACTATTCCTGCATGATCTGCATAGGATAATGCTTTTCATTTCTAACCGTTACAGTAGCCCTGACATGGCACTTTCTTGGCAGGTTTACTCAGACACACTCATACATATTCTAATCTTCATCTCCTGCATATTGTACATTGTTTGCTACTGATATCTGTATTACACAGCAACTGGGAATACTTCATTGTAACACTGGCAGTTTGACACAGGCATTTATTCCTGAATTTAAAGCACAATTCTATATTCAGGCAGTACTACCATTACTATAATTTTAATTTATTACTGCTAATAGTAGCGTTATTCTGTACTCACCATATTGCCAATGCAGCTGGGCCAGTCGCTGGACATGAGCCTCCACATTCTGGGACCTCTCTGCAGCAGCTGTATGGGGAGACATCACACATTAATCACACCTGCACAGTCACAAGTTGAACTTTTTCCATACTTAGAGATACATACGACTGCATACATACAGACAGGTGGGACATCCTGTGCTTGAGCTTCTTGGATCCACTGGTCCAAGAGTGCACCCCTCCTCTGCTTTAGGTTGTTATGGTGATAACGTACCTGCTCACCAGTCTGGGTTATGCCAGTGGCACTGGTGAGATCACGTACAAGCTGGTCCCAGGCCTTCACTTTGTACTGAGAGCCCTGTTACTGGCCCTGCAGCAGCCTGTCATGGTTTTTAACTAGGAGCCCAACCATGACCCTGGACATTTGGATGCCCCAATGTTGCTCTCGGAAGCACACACCTTCTCCAACACCAGACATTTTGGGCCTGCTGTGTGCAATCCCAAATGGTTATGGCTGTATTCCTGCCTGTGCTGTTTAAATAGGGCAGTCTTCCTGCACTGTTCCTTGATTGGCCGGTTGTATTATGCTGCACTATGCTTAGCTCTATGCAAATCCACATAGCAATGCTTACACCAGCTAAGCATAGCTGAACGCAGGTAAGCAATGCTTATACTAGCAAAGCATTGCTTAAATCTATTTTTTTCATTAAATTTATAAATTAATTTTTACATTTATATTTTACATATTCCCACCCTTATTGTGCGATATGTGAATCATATGGTTGACATCTATCATTCACATTCCTTAAAGGTTTATCAATCAGTTTGTCAGAGGGGGGATTCGAACTGAGCATGTTCTATATGCTATACAATGGCAGTACCACTACACTACAGCAGTTTGATGACAGTTTCTATCACAGTAGCACTTGTATATCATTTTCAGGATTTCAGCCAGGCTAAGCATAGCGCACCATGCAAACAAGCTGTGCAGCACTTAAACGTTGGATTTAGTTCAAGAAAAAAAAATATTATTACAATTTTTTATTTTGCATTCCTTTCCTCTTGCCCTACTGCTTCAATGGATGTAGGACAAGAGTGCATACATTTGGGGGTGTGCACTTGAAGGCTGCTGCCTTCTAGGTGTTTGTGGGTTTTATTTTTTTTTTCAGTGTCCGCGGACACTGTGTGTTCATTAAAGAGTAAAAAGGGGGAGATGGAAAAGATTGAACATGGGGAAACACAACAAAGAGGAAACACATTGGGAACACTTCAAGAGTGTTGGCAGATGTGAGAGAGAACTGGTATGTACTACATATGTGTATGTAATAAAAGTAGTTAAAAACTGTATACTACATTTATTATATATTCACATTTACCAGCAGCTTCAACCAGTTAGTTTTTCTCCTACTTTGTTGAGCTTGATTATAATTGCTCTCCACTTCAGTTAGATAGAAAGGCCATAAAGACATTGTTATTTACCTATGTTTCACTTTTTTCCTTAAAATCTCTAATATGGCTACTAATACTCTGCAAGGCATTTCAGTTACTCTTGCAGTGTTTAGTATATACTTGTTTAAATAATAATTTATATCTTAATTCTCATACTGGTCCAATATTTCTTTTGATGTCAGTTTTATATATATATACATATATATATATATATATATATATATATACATATATATATATATATATATATATATATATATATATATATATATAGGAGGACTGTATCTTCCTTCAAATTATTATACTTTTATATGTGTGCACAGCTTGTCTGTCTGGGGGAGGGGTGTTGTTTGAAATCTTTCTATACACTTTCAGTCCAGGCTCTACTTTAAATTGCTGTGGTTTGCATACTGAAGTTGCAGTTTTCATGTAATAGTCTATGAATTTTCTTAGGCAGAAGCAGAAATTGCACACACAGAAAACTATAGTAACTGAAGGAAGTTTTCACTTCCTTTCAATTCAGACTTCAGTAAACAAAACATAATGTTACAGATGGGTGCAGTACATATACTTTGAGGCAATAATGCATGCTTTGATAATTTTCTGCTTAAAAGCTGTAAGCATTTAAGGGTGTTGTTTAAAATGAATACAGAAGTAATTCAATGGGTCATTTCTCACTAAGCTATGTGCTGTTCATTCACTTGACACTACAACCCCCTTGCACCCTTCTGTCAACCTCCACTCTGACTAGGGTTTGGTACCTGACTGAGTATAGCCATCTTGTACTTGCAGTTAATACTGTGGAAGAAATGACTGTATTATACAATTATTATACTGATAAATATTTTCTGGCCTATAAAAATCATTTCTTTACAAAAAGTGCCAGCAAGTACTTCAGCTACTAACTAAGGTAATATATGCTATAAATGAAACTATATGGCAATGCATTTTTTTTACTACAAATGCATATTTATATACATGAAAAAAATAGGTGTAAGTACTCATGCAAGTGTATTTCTGTAATATGCAGACATATATACGGCTACTTATATATATTTCTTTACTCATATATTTACATTGTAATTATACAGAGAATTATGTTATCGCATAAACATTCCATATTTTTGTATATAGATACTGTTCTGTAAACAGAACTATTTATGTATTCTTTTACATTATTATAAAAACATTGTAGATACATGTTTGCAATTAGTTACATATATATCTTCTAGCAAATATGTTCAAATATGCAATTTTCTTAGAGTTTATTTTTTTAATCTATGTTTAATATAACCAAAAACAATTAAACATTATACTTACTAAAGATCACTGGCCTTCTTGCCACTACACCGTCTACCTACACAATCAGCTCATCAGGCCTATGCATCTGTAGTTCTATGTACCTGTGTCAGCACTGGGGACCAGAACATATGATTCATGTCAGGGATGACAGGTAGTCACCCAATTTCTGCCAGATGTTGATTGTTTTCCAGTCCGACTCTGTAACACTGTCTTAGATCTTATCCAGTAATGAAACACTCAGAAGGTGTAGCATTATATTGGTCTCTTTATCTGACCACCTCAGAGTATGACCTTGTGCCTTCACAAGTGCTGCCATCATTCAATATGAGACTACCAGAATGAAGAAAGTACAAGCATTGCTGTGGATCATTGTCTCTGGGGTGTAATATCAGAGTAACAAAACCCAGTTCATAGGTTCATAGGTTGGTACTAGGCTGTTGGTCCTAGGGCTTCTACAAGCCTAGCCATAACAATTCCCTGGCTATTTCTTCCCACAGTATTTACTTCCCTGGACCCCTGTCTAGCGGAATGACTGACATGATCACCGGGGTGAATTTCCTATCACCCATCCAATCATCAAGGTTCCTTTTGAAGACGGCCAAAGAGTTGCTCTGCTTGACATGTATGGGCAGTCTATTCCAGAGTCTGGGAAGTCTCTGGGTCAGGAACCTAAGTGCATTAGACCTGCTACTGTTATTGTTGACAAGTCTAGTTTTACCAAAAATGCTTTGTCAGCTACATGTTTCTCTAAGGAATACATTCACACTTCATTTATATGGAGAATAAAAGTCATTAATGAAATCTTCCATTTTTTTATATTACAATTGCAACTATTGCTCTCCATTGTTTTTTTCTACATTTTTGGAGTATTATATCTGAATTTCATTTATACATTCCTCATGTAGTATAACATCAGAATAAATTTTTTTTAATTGAGAAGGATGCTTTTGCAGATATAAATCTTTATGTCCACGTGAGTAACAACTTTTAGTAAATGTTGAGGACATAGAGGTGATGAGTTGTACCAGATGATATCAGATTGGCAGGGTTGAAAATTCATGGTTGTGAAAACTCATATGCATATGATTTCATTTTGTCCTTTCTAAACATTGTCAGGTTAGGTACTAAGTGATGCTATTTGGGCATTCCATGAATACTCTGGGGACTGCTGAGAGATGATGTGAACAGTTCAAAATTATTTAAGATTATTGGGACCAGTTCAAGAAATGTTTATTTTCCTGATATGATGGGCATACTGCAACGTCTTTAGTGAATACTGTATTAGTGTAAGATTATTGCGATCACTTCAAGAAATGTTTGTTTTACTGATATTATAGGCATATTACAATGGCTTAAGTGAATACTGCAAAGCTTTAATATGTAAATTTGAAGTTATTAAAGCAGCAGTGGAAACGAATAATGATCCCTGTGAAGAGCATTTAGTTTGATGTCATTTAGTGACTGTGCAAATGTGGTAGAAATGCAATGATTTCATTGTGAAGTACTGTAGTCGCAAGGTGTTTTTATTCAGAGATTTCTGAGTATCACTGCTGAATAAAAAACAGCATTATAAATACAAGAAAGTATTAGGGCCTAGGGGAAGGATGGTTCTGTTTATAAACTGCTTTTCCTACTTTTGTGATTATATTTATGATCGTGATGAAAACTGAAGAAAATATAAGGCACTAAAGGTCCCTAGTAGTACAAAACAAATGAATAAAAAACAAACAAAGACTACTCGGTCCACCAGGCTAAAAAGTTAAAACTTTAATAAAATAAAATAAAATGCAAAAGCAGTAACAGAAAGTAATCACTTTCAGGAAAACTCCTTTCATCAGACAAAATGCACCAATACATTGTTGCTTTTTAAAAATGAATGTAACCAATCAAAGAAAAGGTCTATGCCCCTTCAAAATAGGTTTCAATGGGACAACCCTATTCAAGCCTGGGCTTCTATCTGCCCTTAGCTCAAGGATCCACCTGAGTTCACAAGACTCTGTATAGTTAATAAGGTCTCCACCCCTAGGGTTAGCTACAATTATCTGCAATACCATAAAACTAAATGTGTGGTCATTATATTACTTAGCATGTTGATATAGGGTATTGTGTTCTAAGTTAAGATGTATAGCTGAGCAATGTTGTAAAATTCTGTTTCAGCTTACAGTTAGATTTTCCTACATAGAATGAAGTATAAGATGAACATCAAGCTAAATAAATAACATTACTAGTTTGGCAATCCGCATACAAATCAAGTGAATAACGCTTATGATTAACTGAAACATCCCCCACTAAATCTCGTAAGGTATCATCTGTCAGGAATATCATCCAGTTGTTGCTCCAGTTCATATGCCAATATAGTACCCTTCCTTAGCTTTAATTGAAAACAAAAAAGAAAGATGTATTATTATTATGATTGTATTGCTTGAGATTTATGCTTCTATAGCGCTGCTCACTTTCATTGTCATTTGTAAAGAAAATTGAATGTGATCTGATGACGCTGAGTTCGATTAAATATTATATTTTTTTTATTTTTTGAGTGTAATAATATCATCCAGTTGTTGCTCCAGTTCATATGCCAATATAGTATTAGCTAACTGGAAAGAAAAAGTTATGATTAAGGCTGAACATGAATTGAGAGAATGTATATTATATTACTCACATTTTGTGGATAATGTGTTCTTATTATGGTCTGGAACTGAGGAAGCTTTAAGTAATTTTGTATCTTATCTGGAAACAACTACTTGTTTTTTATGTTTTTCATTGAATTTTTCTTATACTCAGATCAACTTTATAGATGTGAAGCTAGACTCCAAGTTTTTTAATAATATAAATACTTCTATTTTTAGGAAACCTTGCTGTTGAAATAATTTATTAATGAAGGACAGTATGCATCCTAGATATGTATTTAATAATATAGTTAAAGGCCAAACTTTGAGGATGTCAAGACTTTGCATGGAGGATGAGACTTTTAAATTAGAGGCTAAAGACTTCACTTACAGGTTGGCAAAAAAAAGCTAACATGCAGGTGACATGGATCATGTTATTGAGGAAAGTAGAGTATATAGGACGACTAAAGCAATCCCTTGGTTTTCTAATTGTGACTAATGTAATAGGTCCAATCGTATTACTAGGCCCTATAATGATAAATTGAAGTTACATTTGAAGTATAGTAGTGATACTTATGGTATCAGCAACATTATACACAGCAACTGGAAGATATTATTAGCAGATGATACCTTACAATATTTAGTGGGGGGTTTTCCTAGCTATACGTTTAGACATAATACGAACTTGAAACAACTGTTATGTAAACATAGAAACAGCATCAGACCTGGTGCACAAATTTCAAATAGGGTAGGCACCTACCCTTGTAAACATTGCAAAGCATGTGTTTACATATCTCATAGTAATGAGTTTATCCATCCAGTTAATCATAAGCATTATTCACTCAATTTATATGCAGATTGCAAAACTAGTAATGTTATTTATTTAGCTCAATGTTCATCTTGTACTTCGTTCTATGAAGGAAAAACTAATTGTAAGCTGAAACAGAGAATTTTACATAGCTCAGCTATACATCTTAAATTAAAACACAATGCCCTATATCAACATGTTAAGCAATATAATGACCACACATTTAGTTTTATGGTATTGAAGGTAATTGTAGCTAAGCCTAGGGGTGGAGACGTTATTAGCTATACAGAGTTTTGTGAAGTCAGGTGGATCATTGAGCTAAGGGCAGATAGAAGCCCAGGTTTGAATGGGGTTGTCCCACTGAAACCTATTTTGAAGGGACATAGACCTTTTGTTTGATTTGTTACATTTATTTTTAAAAAGCAACAATGTATCTATGTATTTTGTCTGATGAAGGAAGTTTTCCCAAAAGTGCCTATGTTCTGTTACTGCTTTTGCATTTTATTTTATTAAAGTTTTAAGTTTTTAGCCTGATGGACCGAGTAGTCTTTGTTTTTTATATTCATAATCATGCAAACATTACTTCAGAGCAAAAATTGTACACAGAGCGGTCTGGTGGATAAAAACACACAATAACACAAGATTCCACCTGGGTAAACCTTCTGTAGCCTGAAATGAAATCTCCAAATGTAGTTTTCCACTCAGTTTATTCTCCAAAGTTACGAGAAGTTCTTAAAATGGCTAGTAAAACAGCCAAAAGCACAATAGCAGCAATGTTAATAGCAGCAAAACAAATCCAGCCAGAACAGTCCCAATGGTAAGCGCTTTCGTCCACTTAAAATGTGGACTTTTTCAAACCAAAGTGTCTCACCATTTAGGCTGTTTAAATAGCAGTCCCATAATCCCCTTAATTAAACAACACCCAATGCAATTGAATCTATTAATTACATACATAGTAAACCCTTCAACAAACATTTACATTACTTAATACTTTTGTTTAAAACCTATTAAAACTCATAAAATCCTTACAAAATGTGCAGCATGAATCAAAGTATATGTCCTTTATCTTTTAAAATAGGTGCTAAAGAAAAATGTTCATTCATTCCTTGTGGGTACATGGCTCCTAATTTAAGCTGCCATTGGATTTCACTATTACTAATTCTATTACCCCAATCTCCACCCCTGGGGTCTCTCAACACATTTTCCAAAACTCCAAACTTATAACTAGCTTGCCCTGTACAAATCAATGTGTATTTAAAAAGGGAGATGTTGGGGTTCTTGGTTTCTATGGCATAAAGATGCTTGTATATATGCTTACGGAGCACACATTCCATTTTTCTAAAGTAAAATCCTTGGCAACCTGAGCAAATACTTAGGTAGACTAAACCCTTTTTATTACAATTTCTGTTGGCTAAATGGACTCTAATCTGGAATTCACCTATAGTGACAGATGTTGCCTCAATAATATGTGGACAATATTTGCATGCTCCACATTTCTGGGTCCCTTTATCTCTGTCCTTTAAGGACAGGGGATGTTCCAGATAATCCTTCATACTATGCCCAACACTGTGAATAAACAAAGGTGAAGTACCCAGGAGACTATACACCTTGCAATTACCTTCGATAATAACCCAATTCTTAGAAATAATGTTCTTTACTGTTTGCCCAAAATTACCATAGTGGGTGACCATAGCTTTAGAAAAGTGATTGTCTGAGTTTTTTCTCGGTTCCTCTGGGGTCATATCATATCCTAATAAAAGTAGGAATCCCCCCATTCCTTCAGAATCTCTTCACCCAAGGACTAGACCATTTCCTCAGGGTATCCCCTGTCCAGAAACTTCTGTGTATGACAACTCAACTCACGTTTAAAGTCAACCAGAGTAGAGCACATTCTGGCCCCTCGAATCATTTGCCCCCTCACAAGATTTTTCTTAATGTGAAAGGGGTACCTACTATCAAAAGCCAATAAGCTATTAGAATATGTAGGTTTGCCATAAACCCTAGATGTAAAGATTCCTGCAGATGTGTCAAATGAGATAGTCACATCCAAGTAATCAATTAAATCAGGGGAAACTGTGTGCGTAAACTTAAAATAAGGAGAAATTTGGTTAATATATAAGAAACAGTTGTATGCCACCATTTTGCCACCTTTCCAAAGAGCAAAGACATCATCTAGGTAATAGAGGTATAAAGTCCATTCCCCTTCAAACCCTGAGGTGAAAACATACTTCTTCTCCCATGTCACCATGACCAAATTCGCAAATATGGGGGCACTGCTAGACCCCATAGCTATCCCCTTTAATTGCCTAAAGTATTCATTTTCAAAAGTGATAAAATTATTTAATATTACCTCCATAACATCCACCACAAAGTTTGTGAGCCCTGTATCCAAATTGGTATAATCATAAATGGCTTCACGAAAAAACTCAATACCCTCCCTATGAGGGATGGAGTTAAAAAGATCCACTACATCGAAAGCAGAAAACCCCACTAAATCACCACAAACATTTTGTTTGATTCTCATTAGGAAATCCCACGAATCTAAAAGTATGTGGGGTATGGGTTGCATCGAGTTCTTCAACAATTGGTCAACAAAAACACCCAAATAGTAGGTTGAACTGTTTTCAGCCGCCACTATCAATCTATATGGTGAATGTTCAACACACTTGTGAACTGTGGGGATAACAAAAACAGTGGGGATATATGGGTATTCATTCACCAAAAACCTGTGTATCTCTTCATTAATAACCCTCTGAAGAAGACTGTCTTCTATGAATAACTGTATCCTCCTATGTGCAATATCTGTCTGGTTGAGGGAAACAGTTTCATATCTGTCCATGTCATTTAACAGGTTTGCAATGTCATTACTGTAAACATTTCTGTCCGCTATCACATTCCTTCCCCCTTTATCAGGCTTCATAATTCTCAGGTGGTCTGATGTCCTCAAACTTTTCAATAGTACTTCCTCATCCCTCGTGAGGTTAAAAAAAACTATCTTTTTGATAATGAAAGGCCTCGTATATTTCCCTGGTACATACCTTTTCGAAACTTTCCAGAGTAGGGTGAAGGGGGGGTGGGTTGAACACACTTTTTTCTTGAATAGCCCAGATCTACCTGCCCTGTCATTGTTCTTGAAGTATAAGTCAAAGTTCAATTTTCTCAAATAAAGTTTGAACTTGATCAATACCTCTGAAATGTCAGTGTTCCTATTAGGAAAACATTTTAAACTGCTTTTAAAGAGAGAAAAGTGCGTTCGGGTAATGACATCCTCTGTGTAGTTAAAGATGTTGAACCCCAGGTAGCTCAACATCTTTCCCCCAAAGGATGAAATGTTTTGACATTCCTGTAGATTGGGACTTTAATACCTGTTCCCCCTGTTGCTGCTCCAAAAGTTGCTCTGTCCTCTGTCTCTGCCCCTTGGGCATCTCCTGCTGACCTAAAAAATGAGAACCATTTTGATTCCTGTTGCATATTCTCTCAGACCTTCTTAGGGTGGGAAAATTCTGTTCAAATACTTCTTCTTCCTTATTGCAATAATGTGATGTAGGATTCATGAAGCTTGCACCATGCACCGGAGTAGCGTTGGCGATCTAGCGCCAAATATGGATGTCGAGCGATTCAGATAAGAGCTGTTTCCACATGCACTACCAGCATACGCCAGAGTTGTGCATCTCCCGGTGCATGTATGTTAATTACCCTACGCGCAGTAGTGTAGCATGCAAATGAAGGTATATAGCAATTCATGAAGTTGTGCAGGCATAGCGTAAGCATGTAGAAATGTAAAGCAAAAAAAACGATTTACATTTTGTCAATCATAAAATTGAAGTAGTGAAAGCAGACCAAACTTACATATTATAATGTTAATATATGCCAATGGCTAAATATATAGCCAATGGCATAAAACAACATGCACAACATATAAAAAATAACATTTAATGTCATGGCCACACCAATGCAAAGTAAAACTGCAGTGCATCAGTGCGCAAACGGGATCACAAGGAAAATATATTTAGATGTCATAAAACTGTAATGTAATGCAATACATGATATCCCCATAATAGTCAATGGCATGCATGCATGCTACACCACAACCATGGTGCAAGATTTGCTAAGGGTCTGTGACAGTGTTCCATGCGGTAACTAGAAATTAGCAGTCAATGCCATGCAAATGACTCAAGTAATACTGAATCGCAAACGGCCCGCCGGCGTAAGGATGTACCACACGGCATAGCATTACAACACCGAGGAGTGGCCTGGAGGTAAACATGACATCAAGAGAGGGGCGCGCCACCGTAGCTGTAAGCACATTGGATCATTGCTAATCCATGTTGCGTGTCTAAGCAAAGTCGCAGGATAGGGGTGTGGAAGTAGCCATAGCTTTGCTTAGCTGAGAGCACACAAGGTAACCAAAAGTTCATGTGAACGTGGATGAAAATTCGCATGAAACCCGGTAAACGGCTGTGCGCGGTGCGCACTACAGCTGAAACAGGAAGGATATGGGAAGACAATAAAGAAATGCTGCAGCATGGTAATTGGAGTACAAATGAGTAATTAACACCTAGAAACTGACAGCAGGCCATAGACAACAGCTAATAAGGCTGCTAGCAGCTACCTGCAGAATAGGAAATGGGGAGGTGCAGTACAGCAAAGAAAAGAGAACTGTCACAGCAGAACAAAGAAAACTTGCAGTAGATCAGCTACATAACACATTTCCCAACACAATCCTGGGTTGTGGAAGCACAAAACAAGACCGGTGGCAGCTGGATGCATGCCCGACAATGGGAGATGAATCAGGCAATAGATGAATCATGGCAGACAAGTGTAAGTCAACACAAAAGGCCCCACAATAGCAGTACCTGCTGTAAAACCAATAATTAAGATACCCTACAGCTGGAATAGCACACACACACACAATTACACCAGCATCATCCATTAATCAATAATATAAGGTGTGAAAGCCCCACACACACACACACACTCACTTGTGTATTCCCAGACACTCTGCATCATTGGTGTATACAGACAGGGAACTTTTAATATGTATATGTTGGGGGCTGCCATAGCTTTGATTCACCAGCATGTGTTGGAGACTGATGGTGGTGTAGAGGATGATGCTGACAACCATCTCAGGCACCGGAGGAGGAGACGAGTGTTCAGATCCAGGGTAACCTACCAGGGGCTACATGATCTGGAGATAGTAGAGCATTAAAGGGTGGACAGGGACATCATACAGCAACTTGTTGAGCTGTGCTGACCACACCTCAGAGCCAGAAGTAACAGAGGGGAACCCATCCCAGTTGACACAAAGGTATGTGTAAGCTTGAGAATACTAGCCACAGGTACCTTCCAAAGGCCAACTGGGGATATCATGGGGATCTCACAGGCATCAGTATCCAGGGTACTCCACCAGTTCATGAATGCCATGTTACCACATGCCAATGAGCACATATAATTCCCCCGAATGCAGGAGGAGTTGGCCAGCAATATGCGTCTCTTCCACCATGTGGCAGACTACTTGGAAGTACTGGGTGCAATAGACTGCACGCACATGCACATCAAGTCACCACCCAGTGAGCAGGGTAGGCCCTACATAAACAGCAAGGAATTCCCCTCCATCAACTGCCAGGTCGTGTGCAATGCCCAGGGCATTATCATGGATGTGTGTGCTGGCAGCCCTGGAAGCTATCATGACTCCCACATCTGGCATGTCTCACAGTTGTATCAGGTATTTGCCAGGGGAGATATCCCATATGGCCACCTGGTGGGGGATGCTGGCTATGCACTGGAACCGTGGATGATGACTCACATCAGAAATGCACACACAGCCATGCAAAAATGCCATAATGAGGCACACACAGAAAGCAGAATCATCATAGAGCGCGTGCTTGTAATGCTGAAATCATGGTTCTGTTAATTGGACATATCTGGGGGAGCCTTGCAGTACTCTCCAGGAACATGTGCCCACATCTTCATAGTATGTGCCATGCTAAACAATATGATCCTGTGGAAACAGCTGTAGCATGGACAGAATGGTGAAGGCCCTCACAGCCCACCACCATTGCCAAGGGACCCACAGGCACAGGGGGACTCAGACCATGAGCACCCTGTGCTAGCCCCAGCATGCAGATGGAGGCATGCCCAGTATGCCCATGCCTTGGCAAAGAGGAAACGTATAGCACCCACACACTGACATTTGTAGGCACTCATGGACTGACACCCTTCTCCACCTGCACACACGGCAAACATAGATGGCACACACACACACGACCACCTGTAAATTGTCATGTATAGGTGGTCTACTTTGTGCATCCTACATAGGTAGCCCTCAGCTATTGTACACACAACCGCCATTGGCACAAGGTAAGTCAATACCTAAACATTAAATTAAGCTATCAGCATGTGTCTATACTGTATGTACAGGTTCATAGATACATAGGTAGGTACATGCCCAACCGTCGAGGCCACTCATTAGCATAGGCAAAATGTGTCTGCTGTTGCCACCCCATTGATCAACTAACTATCCCTCTGTGGAGCAGAGCCACTTGCGGGATCCTGGGGTGTAGCTACTGTTCACCACCCACTCTGAAAGGATTCCCCGGAGTGTCAGTGAGGGGATTTGTATAATGTAATCAGGGATGTAGTTCCAAATAATGGGGAGTATCCCTGACAGGAGTCTTCACAGATGTGTACATGTTACATAGTATACCTTAAACACAGCTTGCATATATAGGTAGTTCTCCACAGAATAATAAACATGTGGAACACACAACCGCTGAAATGTGCATTAATCACCTTGCACTACCAGTGCCTGCTCTGAGAGGTAAGATATCACTGCCAAGATTTGAACACGCAACCATGTACACATTCATCACAATAACATACCACTAAGCTACCTGAGATGTACCAATGGTAGTCATGCATACTGACAGGATAAAACACAAAAGGTAGGAATGTGTTGAAATAGGACAAGCCGACATGTAACCAATGAAAGGTGTATGTTTTATATATATATATATATATATATATATATATATATATATATATATATATATATATCATTATATATAGCGAGAGTGGGAGAGAGAGAGAGAGATATATGTTGATATATGGGGATATAGATAGATATGTAGATATATAGATAGGTTAACAACATCTACATAACCATGAAGGTACATATAAATGGGATACCTACCACATGCCGACTGCTTTAAATACTGATGCGTGTAATCCCGAGGCTTAAGGTCCGAAAAAACACAGTACCGAAACACCAGATGTGCGAGGTGTAATCTCACGATTTTAATGGACAGTTAGTCAGTGCTTCTGGTGTTGCGGTTTGGGTAGGTTACTGTGTGTACACAGGTTTCTTAGGGCTGTAGTGTGTGTAAGTGTGTGTTCTGTGTGTGTTCTTGGGGGACTGTAATGTGTGGTTGTGGGTTAGCTTTGTGCATCTGTTTGCGTGACCTAGGAAGTAGAATATTAAAGTAGGGGGTGGTGTGGGGGGCACAGACACCTACATGGGGGGTGTAGGGGGGCTTGGCCACCTGCTCATATGTAGTGTAGGATGGATTGTTTGGATGTGTTGGGTAGCAGTGTGTTTGTGTGTGCATGTGTCTGTTCCATGTTCGTGTTACCTTCGCAAGTTATTGTCAATGTCGGTAATGTCGGGTATGGGAGTCTGGTCCTGGTACTGTGTGCATCGGAACACTGTTGTTTCGGGAATCCATAGGTCTCCCATATACAGTGGTTGAAGTGTTCATATATGTGTATAACATAGACCATATTAATCACACATTCCGCCACTACCAACCTATATGAACAAAGGATATGGAGAGTATATGCCTATACACTATTACAAATATGTGCTATGGACATGAGCCAATGATAGTGTTACCACCTGTCCCACTTTGCGAGGAGCACTCCCTCTTTGGACGGTTGTGTCATGACCAAATATATTAAATGTAGCAAATGTCCTGGGATTGTAGGACATAATTATGTCCCATATGTACTGTAATAATTGCATACAATAGTTATTTCTGTATCTAAAATACCTACATGTTACAGGAAACAGGATAAGCAACTAAACTGCTACAAGAATAAGCTTATAATTAGGCAAGAAAGGAAAGTTCTATCCCTTGTACTGACTGTGGGTTTGTGTCGGCCTGTAAAATCAGATGTGTGTCCCGAAAAGGACCCACTATGGCCATATGAAAAATTGGCAACCCTAGCCAAAGAAGGTCAGTCACAAACACAACTACAATGACTGCAAATACCTATGACAGAAATACACAGCTATCATGTAGCAACACATTATTACATTCAGATGTATTACCGAAGGGATTCAAGGACTAACATCACCTGCATGCTATACAGGAACCACATAACAGAGCCTTAATGAATCAGCCTGCAATTACCATTGTATTAGTTCACAAAAGGATAGGTGCTCAAATAGGGAAGGAACCCTCACGCACATAGCGATTATGTATAAAAGCAATTCCTACACACCTGCATCTGCTAAGCACACCCACCAACATCACCCCCACACCCAAACATATTACAATACAAACTGTAAACATCTGATGAAGCGTGGATGGACCACGCGAAAGCACTCATTTTTTATCTCCATTAAACGGTTTATTATATTATAAGAATTGTCAACGTGTTCCTTCTGCAGCATTTTATTTTGGATATTGGATGTTCCTATGTGTTTTGGTACTACACTTCACTCATACAGTGTTTCCAGTTTTTGGTGCAGTACCATTCAGCAGGGAAGCTGACTTTCGTATACGTTTGTACAAACTGTAATAATATCACAAATCATTCACACACTGTACAACATCTGCAGAAGCCTTAATATACCTTGTCAGAGACACACTAACCTGGCCCTATATAAAATAGCTGCTGCTATGCAATGGAACAGCTGCTGATGTAATAGGGTTTGTTTGCACTAATCCCATTTCAGAGGGTTGTGCGTACACTGGGATGTGTTAGCAATTAGAGAGTAACAGCACAGTATGCTACACTTGTACACCAAATCAAGGATGTCTGGTGAGCCGACTGTACACCACATAACAGTTCATGCATAGCCATATGGCCTTGAGCTGGCCAGACATCCTTGCCAGACTTAAACATCTGCAAAAGTATCATGTACAAACAAACCCTGCATAAGTAGCACTGTTCCGAAATATAACAGCTGTACTCATTTGTAGAACTAAATCATCTAGCCATTACACACAGTCCATGGGAGTTATGAGGCTAATATATGTCTGTGTGTCTCCATATAGCTGTTGAAATATATTGCAATAACACATCTAGGCCATCTCCCTCGAAAGTAAATCAAACGTACAACGCCCAAAAGGACTACTCACTTACACACCACTGTTGCCAAGGTATCAGCTAATGGAGTAGCTGCACAGCTGATGTGCATCCAATTAACTACTTTGGAACAGCAATTGGTGGACAGGATACCACATGTTACCGATATGTAACTAGAAAAGGATGTGTTATCACACATTCAAACCATCCATATATACCAGCGGAACGTTACAAAGAACATTAAAACACAAACTGAAAAGGATTGAATCAACAGTTAACGACACCTCGGGTTACTAATAAGGTACGTAGAACAGTCAGTATGTCTGTGTATTTAGTACTATTCTGTAGTATTTAACATGCACGCAATCCCTATAGTGGAAACAGTTATCTTGCAGTGATGTATTGCTGAGCATAGTAACACTTGTAGTATTTGTGTGTACTGTTGTAGGTCACAAGGCAAACACCGCATACACTTCAAGGGATGCTATATAAGGGGTTTGAACAGAAATACTCCTCACCAGCCGATGTCAGTGGCAGGGCTTGTTTAACAAGTATGTGCTATAACAGGGGATAGTATATGTTGATATTTTGTAACTGTATATGTATGGGTGTATTACAGAGAATAACATGTGGAAGGTTGGTCCACTGTGCAAGTATGTTTTGCATTGTGGGATATTGTGCTAATAACTGTGTAATGTACAATATTTTAGGCAGATATGCATTACAAGCTACATAGCATTACTGTAATGTTAGGCAAACATTAGTTATGTCAATTGGCATTTACAATACACAATAACAGGACACATATGACTTTTAGTGAGCCGACAGTTTATCAGCATGATAGCAAAGTAAAATGGAAGAGCTATTTAACTATCCATGCACATAATACATGTAATATGTGCAAAGGTAGATACTAGGCTGTCTTACCAATGATATCTGTAAGCCTAGCTAGCGTGTGTTGGCTTTCGCCAACTCCAAAGGTTGGTTCCCTGTGCCTCTGAACAGCAGAGCCAATAGTTCCCTGTGACTCTGTCCAGCATAGCCACTGCAGTGATCCCCAGGGTACATGTTTGACTTCCATCCACATATCAAGGTTTCCCTTGAAGAGTGCTAGTGAGGGGCCCTGCCTGATGTACATTTGAATCATGTTCCAAAGCATGGGGAGTGTCCGGGTCAGGAATCTATCTGTCCAGCATGTCCTGCTCATTGTTGTGGTTAGGTGTATATCCCTAGAGCATGTGGCCCTCAGGGGCTTCTGTTTAGGTGGAGCATATCCAGCAATACAGGGTTGGACATGGGCCTTGTTTGTCAAGCAGAGATTACCTGTGAGTATGCAGTATTCAACTGAGTACAGCTGGAGTTTCGTAGGTTGAGCTGCATATGTCATCTGTTTGAGGTCAGTAATCCTCTTGGTGTGGTACTGGTGTGATCTTCCAAATTGTCTTGTAAGGTATATCCCATATGGGGTGTTGTATCCTTTAATGGGTCTAATATGACATGTGTAGAGTCACAATGGCCCCTCTAATCTGGATGTGAGCCCATTAGAGATTAGGGGGGCCATGTAGAAGGACATTCTGACCACATTGTCATTATGGGTATCGAAGGAGAGATTGCTATCTACTGGGGTTCCCGGATCCCATATTACCTTTTCTGTATGTAGGGAACTAACAACTATGTGGTAGTCCGTGGGTAGTTAGTTATATCCAAAGTGGATGACTATGCACTTTTATGCATTCAGCTTGATGCCATGATATTAACACCAGGTATCCATCTCAATGCAACCCATCCAAAGGGTGTCTGTATCAGCTGGGGAAACAATTATGTCCCCTAGTTTGCAGTCGTCTGCAAACCTTTTCAGCCAAAGCCCTCCTGTGCTTGTCTGTATGTCAGAGAAGTATATACCGAACATGAGGGGTCCTAGGACTGAGCCCTGGGGGACGCCAGTTGTAACTGGTATACAGTCGGATCTAGGGTATGCAACTCCCACTGTGTGGGTTCTGTCCATGAGCCACTTTGCAAACCATCACATGACATAGGGGTTAATGTTCAGGCGGATGGGTATGTTGATAATACCAGAAGTAGGAATGGTGGTGAAAGCCTATGAGAGATCTAGGTAGGCTGTGTGGACTTCCTTACCCTCATCTAATGCCTTGGTAACTGTCTCTAAGAAGTCAACCAGGTTTAGGAGGCATGGTCCGCCCTTAACAATGCCAAACAGGGAGGGGTCAAAGTTTGGGAGGCACCCAAAGTCTCTGTGACGGTGATCCATAATGTGCACCATAGCCTTGCAGACCAGGCTAGTCAGGCCTATATAGGGAAATAGGCCCCATGGTCCATTGTGGTGCCACCTTTATGGAGTGGGATAACTGTTGCTGTGCACCATTCAGGGGGCACTATGCCTGATGTGAGGCTTTATTGAACATGGTGCATAGGTGGGGAGACAGTAAGATCTGATGTTTGTGTAGAACGCAGCCTGGGATGTTGTCCGGTCCCATGGATGCTGTGATATTGCCTTTAGAGTGTGCAGCTTTGAGAGGGATCTGCCAGGATGTTACCAATATCAATTGTTTCTGTAATGTTTGTGCCTTTGTGCTGTAACTCAGAGCAGATCTGGTTGTTGACATCGAGATATGTGACATAGCTATAGAATGCTTTGTGGTTGTTGTTGGTATTAGTTGCATTATAGTTTTCATAGCTAGCTTTGGAGGATCTTATAAGAGATCTCACCTTCTTACTGAGGCTGGCCAGGGATCTCCTCTACACATGGTATTGTACTCTCGTTTGCAACAGTGTCTTCCTCCTGTAATACAATATGTTTATGGCAGGGGACCACCAGATTGGTTTAGTTAATTAGGAGTATAGCTTCCTGGTTATGTTTGGGATAGCACAAGCCATGCACTCCTGTAAGTGCTTATAGAGTGCATTTGTGTAGGATTCAACAATTGTAACAGTACTGTCCATCTGCATGGGTGTTATGACGTCCACCGCGTCTGTCTTAAGAAGCATGTAGTTGGCCTTGTAGACATATTATACTGTGGTTCCCTTAATGAGGGGTAGGTGCAGGATATGGATATCAATGGTGTTCAGCACATGGTCTGATCGGACCAACGAGGAGTTGGCTTCACGTGTGGTGCACCAGTCACTCATGTTGGTAATGAATAGGTCTAGGATATTGTTGCCCCTGGTGGGTGTGTGGATATGTTGAGTCAGGGCATTGGTGTTTATGAATTCCAAAAAACATTGAGCTAATGTGTTGGCACACGAGTAGTTTTCCCAGTTAATGGTGGGGTAGATTCAGTGAGACTTATGTGAGACTTATGTGATGAGTGTGGTGTTGTGCGACTGCGTACCTTCTGCACATGACAGTCAGGGTCAGGCTTGGTTGGAGAGACCTTTACCTCCAGTTTGTCTAGATGAGTGCATCTCTCACAGGTTGTAGTGTTGGGTGGTAGGCGTGGAGACTTGTCTGTGTACATGAGGAAATGTGTACATTGCCTCAAGATGTCCAGATTCATCAGACAGACAGGTGAGAACACTGGCAGTTGACTCTTGGACATGCTTGAATATGAAACTACATTCACCTAGATAAGTGAGGAAAGTGAGTACAAGAGCTACATTACTCTACGCAAGTGACAAAAGTATGTACAAAACCTGTTCACCCTTACCTGTAGGTAATGAGGAAGATTGAGTGCTATAGCAATTATTAGCTTACGTAGTGTTTACAAGTCCTGAACAAGTGCTTAGCATGAATAAGCAATACAGATAGGGTCTTGGATAATATAAACACATGACCCCCTTCCCCCAACAGGTACACAAGCATATATCCATGTACACCACAGGGCCCCTGTACCCACAACTATGCAGGTACAAGCTGCACACAGTCTGAATTGGACCTGCCCACATCATAGGTTGTAGCATACACATATGGCAAAACAAGATGCTCTCCACATACACATCATGTAAAACATAGCTCCATGTCAGGTTGTGTACACACTGAATGATGCACACCAACAGGTATCACAACCCACAAAGGGGGAGACACCACTGATAATGAGAAGTACTGCGCTACTACCCGGCTGAGTCTGGTCTGGAAGGCCATGAACCTTGATCACTTAAGTGATGTCAGCAGTACAGATGTAGATGACAGTATGGTTGATGTCACACTGCATATCATAACCTTGCCAGGTCATAGGACATCATCACCCATACTGTGTACCACCTACACTCAGTATACTAGATGTACATTCCTATGTCACAGGAGTGTTTTGCAACAGGACTGCTGGCAGAACCAACACTACAGAAGGTGCCTGAATAATACGTGATCATCACACCAGTGGCAGCTACAGTATGTCAGGGTTAATGAATTTTATTCCCCCTCATTGTAGTCCATACCTCACAGACAAACAGAAGGCATCTGCCTATTGAAGTATGTGAATGACTATTACCTAGGAGAAATAGCTGACTCGCATTGTCACCACCATGTTAATAACCCTGTACCCATGAACTACTACCTAGGCAGTGGTCAACATAATGGACACGTGTGTGAGGGATGCAGCTGGGCAGTTGTCTTTCCTGTGATAGCTATGTCACCATACCTGTCAGGTAGTCATATGTGGCAACCCTAATAAAGATAGGGTGCCATTCATGAATATAGAGATCATTGTCCAGCCATGCAGAACACTCAAGTGACCCATATCAGATCACATATTTCCTTTAAGGGGTATTGGCTATGTGCAGATGGCCTACATCAGCCTTTCCATTCCCCATCTACACTATGTAACATGATGCATACCCTGAATACATCCATGTCCAACCCAGTGATGTTGGACATGCTACACATACTCATCCTGATCTCGAACACATACTTCATGGACATCCACCTACCACATGCTGGACAGATCCTTGTCCCATACATTTGACATAGTCCTGCCATACTATGCATTCCTGTCCGTCAAAGCTGCACATCGCTCCCCTCTCAGACATGGTGTGATGACCACATGGTAATACATGGTATATGTATCATTAACCCTGTGGATCAGTAATGTGGCACTGCTCCACTGGGCCCCAGAGACCCACCTGTCGGCTACTACCAGGTAAACTTTCATCCTAGATTCATTCATGGCCCATGGCATATAGCCCACTAGTTGACTTTGACTGTACATGCTATAGTTGATATCCATCCCTGCAAATACCATCTGGCTAGCCAGTGTCCCATGTGTATCACATGTGCAACACAGGTGATACATGGCAGGATGTTGAATCACAGTACAGTGCCGTGTTGATGTATATGGCAGAACACATACATGTAAAACCTTATGTGAGCATGTCTTCAGGGTCACAGGTCATGTCTGTTAAGGCAGTGTAAGTCCTTATATGTGACATATACACTGCATCAAGGTTGAATGCATTAATGTGGACATATCCAGCCATGTGCTGATAGGTAAGAACACCAGTACAGACAAACAGACATCCCCATATCAAGACAGCAACCACATGGACTATGAGCAATGTAATCAGGTGACACATACACATATATGGTGATAATATCCACTCAACATTGAGTGCCTCATGTGTGTGACACAAACACGTCAGTGTCATGTAGGTTTGCAAATACAACTATTTAAACTGAATTAATGCGATACACATGTATGTTCAGCTGTAGCTCTGTATGTCTCTGTGAGTTACTGTGTCCTGTCTCCATCATTATGTCTTTCAGGTATGCCGGGTGCAAGTCTTCCCACTTTTACACTCTTGGAGGATGAGGCCCTCATCCCATACCTACTCGACAATCACAATATCCTGTTCAGCCATGTGCCACAGGATGCACAGCAGCGGGATGCCCTGTGGATGGAACTTTGCAGGAGGGTTAATGATGTGCATGGCCACAACGCACATACCAGCAGATGCGCAGACACTGTACAGACCTCATTAGATGGGCAAAACGGCATGCAAATGCAATCACCAGGGAACAAGGTGCAACAGGTGGTGGACCACCAACCTAGTCCCCACTCACACGTACCGAGGAGCTACTGGTCAACCTGGGTATACCTGCAGAACCACATCCACAAGCCTTAGCCAATATTGTGGAGGTGGGTGTCTCTCAACCACTGAGCCTGGAGTTGCCTGGTAAGTCAGTACTGCATCTATAACAGCTTTATTCCCTATAGCTGCATGTGTCACTGTACAATATGTAATGTAACATCATATACAAGGCATGTATACACACATGCCACGTACTGTAGTATGCACTATGTGTATGCACACATGTGCATACACCATAGTATAGTGTAATGTACTGCTCTCTTTAGCCTTTACACAGGGGTGGATTATGCTCATACTGCTGTGTTACTCCTATTTAGGTACCTCAGTGTTCTGCTGCGACAGCAGCCCGTTGCAGGTGAGAGTGTTATTATTTATCAGGAACCGTAATGCACAAATCTGTCTGCCATGTGGCCATTCACAACATGTACACATAATGTATGGTCCTGTCACAATATACAAGTCGGACCCGCAATGCATCACAATGACTACCCATGTGCAACACTTGCAAACTATGTGAATCATCTCACCAACATGAATCCTCACAAACGTTATTGCCAGATGTGTTGACAGCTGTACAATGGTGGAGGTGCTGTTTACTTTAGGGACGTACAACAGATCTGATCTACACATATGGTGAATACAAACAGTACTACACAGTGGGCTGGAGTATGGCCAGCACACAGGTTTCACCAGTGTGGATCATAGCCCTGCTATGAATGTCACACAATGTGATGTGCTATCTTGACATGTCCATGACATCTATTGGCCTGGCTGCTACACTGCCTACCTAACCTGAAAACATATCCCATATACCACTCTTTATCTGCATAATCCTGTTGTCACTGGAGCATATATGTCATATGGGACAACACAGACATGTGAAATAGATGCCCATCACAATAATCTGGACAACACATGTACACACATGGCCATGGAGGATGGCCAGAGAGATGGAGCAACACACACAGTAGACGTGTTGTGCTTGTGTGTATACCCTGTCGTACAATGGCCTTTGTATAATGGTCATAATGTAGATGTGGAACACTAGACATCCTATAGGCCTGTGCACATCTTGTGTAGGTGTAACATCAATCCACCGCATAAGATGTGTTGAACATCTTGAGGATGTTGCAACATGACAGCAGTCACCTGTACAGTATCCACATCAGGCCACAGATACAGTACATTCCCATTGCTGGTGATGGACATAAATGCCATACTAGCTCCTCGTGTGTGTGTGTGGTACACAGATGTCATGTGGGACATGGTGTACTGATGTGTTTTCCATGGCTGGCCAAAGTTGCCAGGCTGCAGCAATATGGTTGCAGATGTGCAGGGGTGTCATCTGTATACCCATCAGTGACCTGTGTCACAACTTCCACATCATGGTTTAGTGTGTATACACCTCAGTGATGTGGGTCACATTCCACAGTATATATGTATTGTATCTGGACACAGTAATGGCTATGAACCCTGTCTGTAACTCACACTGTATAGCACTAGAGACACCTCATGATTCCCTGCAATGGCCATGCACATCACCTAAATCTGCAGTATATCTGTAGGGCGGACACACAACACTGAATTGGTACACCATTGCCCAACTGTATATTTGACAGGACACCATTGTGTTAAACATGTATGCATGTCATTGCGAATGTCAGCAGATCACATGTCATACTACATGTGATTATCCAGGTCATATGCCACACATCAGGCAGGTGTACTGTTAACCTGTGCTGGTCCACATGGTGTACCACAGGGATGTATGCTAACCACTACTATGATTGTGTAATTTGCATGCCATCTGCTATGACACATGCATGCTGTTGTGTGCAACCTAGGGATGTATGATAACTACCACTATTATTGTCTGCGCTGCATGCCGTCTGCTGTATCACATGCATGTTGCATGCCTTCTGTCATATCAAATGCATGTGTGTGCATGTCTGTTGTATAGATTGTAATGTACAATTCTTGTCTGCCATCACAGGTGATGCAGGTGCATTGCCCTCCTGAGGTACATCAGATGTTAGTGTCCCCACAGACTCTAGCAGTGATGATGAACATATGATTGGGACACAGGCAGAGTTGTCAGGGGTTGAAACTGTGCCATTGGTTGCCATTCCATCTATATCCATCTCATCCCCGCACACAGATCCCATCCCTGCACATACCCCATCACCAGTGGCCACAGAGGAAGGACAGTTGGCACATGGTAGCTTGGAACAGGAAAGTGTGGGGGCTATGGAAGGTGTGCCTGCACACCATGGTGTCAGCCAAACTACTGGTAGTGCCTCATACAGGTACGTGGTGAGTGCTGCTCATAGGAGGACCTGTGGCTAACATGCTCCTGCATGACAGAGCGCAGCAGCTGGTGTCACCAGACACATGTTTCAGGCTGCAATGGAGGCACAGGCACCTGCTGAATGGTGCAACAGAGAAGCTCAGAGGCTACAGAGGGCTGCTGTCCGTTCTTTAAACAACAGCATCCAGGCAATGGTATATGCTCAACAGCAGATTGCTAATGCTTTGGATAGATGGATGGTGACATGATTGGAGTCCGTGACCGTGGCATGACAATCCACGAGCGTGAGCTGTCTGTGTTGTAACATCTGATAGGAGTGAGGCGTCGGGCATGTGGACGTAGGCCTGCTACATCACCTGTGTTAGGTCTACGTGTATGAGCTACCTCACATGGCTGCTCCCATAGTGGTGGTAGCAGCAGCAGTGCATCTGGTGCTGTGATGTCCACACTGTGACACAGCAGGCCACGTGAACATGGCCAAGGACGGTCCCAACAGGGACACAGTTCCGGTGGACAAGTGACATCAGGCAGTACCCAATCTGCACCTCTCTCTGGTAGTGCCTGTGCAACCCCTGGCAGGCACAGGTTACATGTCCATGGCTGGACACCATGAACTGTAAAACCTCACCTGTACAGTCTGCAGCTGTCAATAATACTCCGGTGTAGGCCAGACACATGGGAGAACTGTGTGCAGACATACACGCACACACTGGACACATATGTAGGGCACCACAACACACACATGCATAACATCCACACACGCCCAATTAGATCAAAGGCCCATACCCACACACATGATGTCATCCCATGGTGCAGCCTAGGCCTCTGGCAAACATTAACACCCTGTGCATATGATGATGCCTGTGCCACATCCCTGACATTCACACCATTGGTGCAGTGACATGCTCATATGGTCTGATGCACAAGGTGAACAGACTAGGATGATACGTGTAGTTCACAAATGTTGAGGACTGTTGACAGGCAGCAGATATACCATGTAGTACAGGTGTACAATACTGTTAACAGTATGTGTCATGTGTAACAACAGTAAATGCATGTTGGTCATGATGTTCTGCTCTCCTTCTTCAGGTCTAGTTGCACGTGCCGGTGGATGTCAGTGTTTGCAGTTAAGTGTCCCATATGTCAATGTGGACTACTCGCAGGTATGTATGAATATACCAGCATGCACTGTGTAGCTGCCACATACCAGTGAGACTGTCCCATGTTACAAACACATCTACCTTTCCAAGAGGATGATAGCTGTGTAAGCTACTGTGGCCACAAATGTGACATCCATAAAGGGTGACATCACAGGTACAGTTACATGGAGCAGTGAGATAAGAGAGTGGTCTAGCTGATTACAAGGTTAGAGGCCAGTGGGAAGTGTGATGCCTCAATGGGAATCAGTAATACATGTTCCCATGACAGGATGCCAACACACAACTGCACCCACATACTCAGGTATTGACACACGTATTCAGTGACACTGTAACACACACACACACACTCACGGCTTCACCGACACAGTAACACACACTCACAGACAGTTGCTACTGGTGGGATGAGGACCCCTGCCTATGTGCAAATCTTCATTTCAGTACTGTGCACCTACATGATGCGCCACAGAGAATACACATGTACAGGTACGGCCTAAGATCGAGGACATCAACATGGATAGTAGAATGCATTGCCTGGATGGTGGGAGGGGGTCTTATCAGTTCAGTATGGTAACATACATCCTCTCCCCAGGGACCAGTCAGCCCTACATACACAGACTGTGGCATTCAGTAATTAATACACCTATGTTATGCACATACAGATACCTCATATGTGTGAGATACATGTCCCTGTCTATGTCCTGCTTTCTACATTGCAGTCTGTACAGATGTGTACACTAATGCACAGGAGAGTGAGTAACAATTGAGATGTATTCCTCACAATACTTGACATATATGGACACACACTCAACCACAGATGCCAGTATTGTGAATCTCAGACCTGCTTAGCACATGTTATGTATGTTAGACGTACAATAGTATTGCACGCGTTAAAAATGTACTGACGCTTCCTGTGCCAACAGTGCTGATATATGCACTAGGGACATCATATCTATTAACAGGTATCAAGTGATTTACCTTCACTGTCACCCTCACTGCTGTCCAAGTTGTGTGTTATGTCCGTCAATTAATGAAACCATTGCTTACCGGTTGCACAGGGTATTGTAGGACTGCTTGTGACACAACTGTGAGCTGTCCACAGCAAACATCCATCTGCAAAGATGCCCCACCACTTAGTTATTTCAACGCATGTCCATACCTGTAGGACATCTTTCTGTACATTCATCATATCACCATATACAGTCGGCAATGTTAAGGCTGCATTGCAGCTTCAAGATGTACTAGGATACATGCCACCTGCATACATCAGCAACTGCACACGCATGTTATCTGAACGCACAACACTACATGTACAGGTGTGTAAGTCCTACAATCCTACATTTGGTCATGTTTGTAGATTGCAATTGGTGGATATGTGTAATGACATACATGACACATGGGCTGTTGTATGATATGATGGTTGACCAGTACAGAGGGGATGTTACCTCTGTCAACATTGATATCACACCTTATGTACTGTTAGCATTCAGCAGCCATGGACCTACATTCCATGTGCATGTGTGTAATGGCTGTAGCCACCTGTTTGCACAAAGGACTACAACAGCTATGCTATCTACAGATTTGTTTTGTGTATGGCATTTACATACCCAGGGCAGGTACATGTATGTCATATCCATACATGAGGGTGTGTACTGGTGTACAGCAATAGACATCTGTTAATAGTGGAAAGTACCAAGGGCCCCTGGTATATTTACAGCTAACCTGGTCACAGACAGTGGTATCATTGCATTGCATAACACATGATGCAACTGTGTCAGTACATGTGTACTCTCTACAATTGATGTAGAGCTTAATACAGTTCTCAGGTCAAGGGTCACATGGTGGTGTACTCGTCTATGTCATACAACATGTATGGTTGCATGTTGGTGGTCCGAGGGCATGGTGGTGTCTGCAGTTTACATCTTAGAATGCAGCATGTGACACTGTGTCCTGCACATGGCTCATCTGTGATGCCTTTTGTGGGGGGACTGGTCAGTACATGTGAGTGGCCTTTATGTGTGTGGGTACACCACATGGAGCAGTTTGTGCCTGTGTTATGGCCCACATGCCTGGTTCTGAGGTATATGGTGGTAGTGCTAGGTTCTGAGGTATATGGTGGTAGTGCTATTGTGCACTACAGAGACATCAGCCAGGTGTTCCTCATTGCACAGAAGTCAGTATTCCCTATTGTTAGATCTACACTGACCAGCTGTGAATATGGATGTGGCACATCTAGCACTGGTTAGCATAAGAAAACAATGCAGTTGCCCTGTAGGTGTATGGGAGTTAACCTGTGTTTAGGACATTTGCCTTGGAATGGCACTGTGTGGTTGGATGCAACTTGGGTAATATCCACACTCCTTTGTATTATGGATGCATGTGATATGTGACAAAGGCCTGCCTACTGTCAACCATGTCATCCCAGAATGACAGCTGATGTTGTGTAAAAGACTGGTGTCAAATATATGTAGAGCAGCGTTCCCGCTAACAATGACAATTACTAACACCAGAGCTCATTACAATGTGATATTTACGTCTAGCTGTAATAGCATTGCCACTGTGGCCCTCCGTGTTTAGCATCAGAGTGCATCCCAGTCAGCCCTGTGCTACTAGGAGTATGGTATGAGCATGCCCAGTATATCCTTGTGTAGATGGACACATAGTAGTGCATTCTGACCAGCCCTGTGCTACTAAGTGTGTGAGCATGCCCCCTGTGCTACTAAGTGTATGAGCATGCCTAGTATATCCTTGTGTAGGTGGACACATAGTGCATTCTGAACAGACCTGTGCTACTGTGTGAGCATGCCCAGTGACACCTTGTGTTGGTTATGTGCCTCTGTTTATGGGCATGCCATTGTAACCCTGTATAGTGGTAGCAGTCGTGCATTCCACAGATGGCTATACTCCAGGTCAGGATGGATTCCTACTTTAAACACACAGGTTCACAGGTATGTACATCTTAACTGCCAGCATCCCTGTTGATGTCCACATTCCCAGATGGTCATAATGACAGCCTTGACATGTGTAGTCTGTGTGGCACGATTCAGAAGTATGTAGTATTATAATAGTAATCTGTAAATAGGCAGGTGTTCTGTACCTGCCACTGGTGTGTGTGTGTGTGTGTGTGTGTGTGTGTGTGTGTGTGTGTGTGTGTGTGTGTGTGTGTGTGTGTGTGGCCATCCCCATTTGCCGGTGGACTCTAAATTGCTTTTAGAATGCCCACAGTCCATACATTTCTTATACCCACTGTTAGCAAGGCCGATGATGTCACCCATCTACAAATACACCTCTGGGAGGACTGTGTCCCAGTAATCTTGGTAGCGCATTCTGAAACTGCATAATGCTGTAGTGTAATAAAGTATTGAGGTCGATGTTCTAGTCCCACACTTGCCATGTGTGTGTTCCCGTTTGCCTGAGGACTGAGTAATACATTTATACTGCTCACACTCCATACATTTCTTATACCCACCATTAGCAAGGCCGATGATGTCACCCATCTACAAATACTCCTCTGGGAGAGCTGTGTCCCAATAATCTTGGTAGTGTGTTCTGTAACTGTGTAATGCTGTAGTGTAATACAGTAGTTAGGTTGGTGTTCTAGTCCCACACTTGCTGTGTGTGTGTGTGTGTGTTTGTGTGTCCCCGTTTGCCTGATGATTGAGTAATACCTTTATACTGCTCACACTCCATACATTTCTTATACCCACCGTTAGCAAGGCCGATGATGTCAACCATCTACAAATACACCTCTGGGAGGGCTGTGTCCCAGTAATCTCAGTAGCACGTTCTGTAACTGCGTAATGCTGTAGTGTAATAAAGTAGTTAGGTCAGTGTTTTAGTCCCACACTTGCCGTGTGTGTGTGTGTCCGTTTGCCTGAGGACTGAGTAATACCTTTATACTGCTCACACTCCAAACATTTATTATACCCACTGTTAGCAAGGCCGATGATGTCATCCATCTACAAATACACCTCTGGGAATGCTGTGTCCCAGTAATCTCGGTAGCAATTTCTGTAACTGCATAATGCTGTAGTGTAATAAAGTAGTTAGGTCAGTGTTCTAGTCCCCCACTTGCCGTGTATGTGTGTGTGTGTGTCCATTTGCCTGAGGACTGAGTAATGCTTTTATACTGCTCACACTCCATACATTTCTTATTACCCACCGTTATCAAGGCTGATGATGTCACCCATCTACAAATACACCTCTGGGAGTGCTGTGTCAAAGTAATCTCGGTAGCGCATTCTAAAACTGCGTAATGCTCTAGTATAATAAAGTAGTTAGGTCAGTGTTCTAGTCCCACACTTGCCGTGTGTGTGTGTGCCCCCATTTACCTGAGGACTGAGTAATGATTTTATACTACTCACGCTCCATACATTTCTTATACCCGCCGTTATCAAGGCCGATGATGTCACCCATCTACAAATACACCTCTGGGAATGCTGTGTCCAAGTAATCTCGGTAGCACTTTCTGTAACTGCGTAATGCTGTAGTGTAGTAAAGTAGTTAGGTTGGTGTTCTAATCCCAGACATGCCAACTGTGTGTGTGTTTGTCTGCTGCATGAGACAAGTACAGTGCTTTGTAGTATTCGCTGTAGCGGTGCCCTATATGCATGTTGCTGCAGTGTGATACAGGAGGGGTTTGTATACAAGACATGGCAAGTGTGTGTTTGTCTATCAGAGCCTTTGTAGAGGTGGCCTTGATTGTCTTACCATTGGACATGTTTGGGAGTGGGTTTTGTAGTTTTCCTATATAGTATCCATCTTATGACACATTGGCCACCTCAGGAGGAGTACAGCTGTCAGTCAGCCACAGTACTGTGTTGGCAAGCCATACACATACATCTGGCAAAAGGGCTGGTGAACTAAGTATGCAGCCCTACTAGTACCCGGTATATGTCCTGCACCCATGTGAAATGCACATACAACCTTGCCTAGGATATCCCACTATGTTGCTAGTAACATGCACATTGAGGACAGATAGTAGGCATGGTGTGACCGCAATGGCCTGCAGAGGACATGACACCCTGTACAGTGATACAATAGGCACATATAAGCAGACATTGTGCCTTCACTATGTTCCACACTGAATGGCTGCAACATATGTGATCCACTAAGGCCAGACAATGCTGTGCACATGTGCCCTGTATGGACCCATGCCACTGATACCACGGAATACATGTTCATTCTATCCATGCAGGTGAAGGGCCGACCTGCTCACTATAAGCAGGTTTCGCTATACCAAGCCAGTATTGGCATATCGAGGTATAACAGGCTGTGTACACTATATGTGTCTGCCAAACCAGGTACACCTGTACATGTCACTGTACAGTGTTGTGGGACATGCACATCCTAGGCAATGTCCATGGGAAGGACTATTGAAATACAGACATGGCATGCATTGCAAAGCTATGGCCCTACACATTGGTAACTAGGATGTCAGGCCAGATAATGCAGTACCCATCTGTGTAGCACATTGCAGATACTAAACCCCTGCACTGCACACCATTGTCGGGTGATGTGATGGCAAGGATTACCCCTCACCCAGCCTTGTACAGCCATCCTGCACAGCCAAACACTACACACCCATGGAGCAATGCGTACCTGCATGACAGCACTGGCAACCTGTGTCTACATGTGGGTTGTGATGCTCCCAACCACGGTCACTCCCAGTATAAACCTAATTGGCATACCAACAGTTGACAAACACTTTCACATGCCCTAGCCCATAGAACCTCCAGATATCCCCTGTGGTGCATGTGGTCCTGTGCATTACTGTGGTGTGGCAAACTAAGTAGTTACATTGTGTATTTGCCACCCTGGCAAAGGTGTCAACGTGTGTCCATTAGAGCGTGGTTGTGGTGACAATGGCATCCGTTCACATGGACTGACGTGTGCCACACCTAATGTAGGTCTACTATATCTGTTGCAGATGGCACTCACTCATCTACACACATGTTCTTACAGCACTGCAACATGCCGCCTCTGTGGCACATGTAGTGACGTCATGCTCATGTAATAGTAATGAGTAGTCAGGGGTTTGCCCCTTTACTATTCAGCGTGAAGCAGATGATGCTTATGGTTAAGTCTCCAAGTCCTTCCCTGGTGTACATTGCCTGTCCCTCACACACACTCTGTGGTGGATGTGAAGGTGTACACCTGCACAGCAGCAACATGTGTGTTGTAACAGATGGAAATGGTCAGGTGATGGCCTCTGCACCTATTGCAGTCCTCCTCTAGCTGATTGCATGTGGTACAGCTGTGATGGTGTTCCCATAGCAATCCGCATGATAAACAGTACACTATCTAGGGAAACATGTTATTATCTAGCCATGACAGTTGCTGTGAGTGGTACCTGGATGTGGTGTTCTGACACGGCATCCCAGATGATATCTGGATGTACCTCAATCATTTTCCACAGTGGGAAATAGCCTAATGACAGGAGGGTGATGTGCCACACAACTACAGCATGTAAATGTAGCTATGCAGCATTGAGACTACTGCCTGTTTAATGTGTGTGGCAATGGCTATTCTGCATGTTAAAATACAGACATGACAGCACTCTGTTCATGAGGCAACCCCATCTGTAGGGCCATCTGTGAACAGGTCAGTGTGTGCAACCATTTGTTTCCTGTGTTACACACTGAACACAATTCTGTGCACAGCAGAAGCATGGTGTGGAGATTGCAGACAGTACATGATGATAGGGATGTTTTACTGCCATTGCATCCCTGACTGGACATGTGTCACATGAGACAGTGGTATGACTGACACTGTGCGGGATTCCGAGTGACAAGCCAATGATGGGCAACTGTTCATAGCTGTGATCACACGTCTACTCCACATTGTACAGTTGCCATGCGGTATATATGCATGTGTCATGCTCCCTCTGCAAATGTATACCATATGTTGTGTTGGGTTGCTGGTGAGATCTATGCATACTGTCGTAGGTAATCCTGTATGCTGTTGTCTATCACTAAGCCATATGTGGATTTAAAACGCAACACCATAGGTTGAATAGGTTGGTATGTCCCGGCAGATCCTCCTGTCCCATTTCAGCTGACCATGGCACCAGGCAATAGCACATCTGGGGTCCAGCCATTAACATCAACCTCTGTTGGCTCTGCACCACCTCGCCTTTGGAGTGGGATCAGACAGGTACATATCTGCTGTTGTGCAGTCCCGGACATGTTGCGTAGGTGGCTCCCTAAGGGGTTATGAAGTCAGATAAGCCAGTTCAAGGGCAGAGTGTTTCATTTACAGGGGGAGGCTGCCCCTCCTGGACAGCCCCCAGCACTGCCTTCTTTGCAATTGTGTAGGTGCAGTGACAATTGCCCATGGCTGAAGACATCCGTCCCACTGTTCCCATGGGCTTTTGAATGCTGAAGACCCATCACCATCCAGGGTGTATCCCCCCCACATGTGTCATATGCCAACCCTGTATGCTGTCATTTTTGTGCTCCTACCTATCATCCACGGCCATACCTACACTCCTTCCCCAACATCTGACCCTCACCTACGGACACATAAGGCCATTTGGCTCCTAGGACACCATCTGCCCTATACATAGCTGTCCATGCCACACATGTGCCCACTGGACACATGAAACCCTTGTAATATGCATCATAACATACTACTGTTATCCTGACCACTGTCTCTCAGGTGCACGGTCCTGGTATGCACATCACTCCTACATGGTCCAGGTACACATGAGGTGGATGACCCCATTGTACACAAAACACTACCAGTCCATCTATGGTTACCCCATTTACCTTTATCATGATGATGATGTTGCACACAGCACATTGCAGGAGTACTGTTCCCACATAATGATTGGACAGGTACTGTTGTGTTAATGTACATTACATTCACAGAGTGATGTATACGGCCAATGTACAACTATTTGCATGTATGACTGACACATGACTGTCTGAGGGAGTCTTGTGATCACATAGAGCAACACCACTGCATAATACAGGCATCGCTGGTGTTTCCGGTTTCATTTATTTGTAATGCTTTATTGCCACATGGTATGTCCCTGATACAGCTCTATATATGTATATACCTATATGCTGGATATAAACACTCACATGTACATCTACATGATGGGATACATTCCTATACTGTTGAATGACTGCACTGTATGACATCCTCTGGTTACAGCCTCTTACACTCGATTAGCCTTTACATTGCTTAACCAATGCAATACTCGCATACTGGTAGCCAAACACGCTTACACCCGCTCGATCCCACACTTGCTAATGCACCGGCATTGGTGCTTGCATCTGTCACTCACACCCTTGGGTGTGAGCAAGGACCACAATATTACCTTGTGATGCCTATTACATCGGAATACATGAATACAGTATTGGAAATGGCTGCCTATTAGGTGACGGTATGGCGTTCGACTGTATGGAATCAGTGGCCTAACTGAAGAATCATTCATATTAGTGTGTTCCTCTTAGGCATACCTTGTGATGCCTATCACATCAGACTACATGACTACAGTCATAGCCGGCCTTAGGCATAGGCCAACTAAGCAGCCGCCTAGGGCGCCGCTTTAGTGGGGGAACTTTACCAGTATTTATTTGGTGTAGGTAGACCAGGATGGGGGCACTGGGTGGTGTGGTGGGGGGGTGCCATTGTGCCCTCTGCCTAGGGCACCAGTTGACGTAAGGCCACTCCTGACTACAGAATCAGGTATGGCTGCCCATTAGGTGACCTCATGGTGTTCGACTGTACGGAATCAGCGGCCTGTCCAGTGAATCATTCATAATTGTGTGTTCCTCTTACAATATGCTCCCACCTTTTATTGCCTATCACATTGGACTACATGACTACAGTATCAGGAATGGCTGCCCATTAGGCGACGGCATGGCGTTCGACTGTACGGAATCAGCGGCCTGTCCAGTGAATTAATCATATTTGTATGTTCCGCATACACTCTGTTCGCATCTGACTGATACCCTGCATTACAAATTAGTAGTTGGGTTGTGGGAGCCACATCCGTCGGATGGGTCATGCTACCGCATACCTATTGTAGGTTTGCCACCTGCTCAAATTGCCAAGGTAGGACTTTAGGGTTACCACCTGCCCCACTTTGCGAGGGACAGTGCGAAAATAATCAAGACATAGCACATGTCCAGACTACAGGACATTATTATATTCTACATTTCATTAATAATATCATACAACAATTATTTTATATATGACACTTTCATATGTTATGTGAAGTAGAATAAGCAATTCAAATGCAACTAGATTAAGCTTTTATTTGTGCAAATAAGTGTAATCCTGTACTATGCACGGCTGTAGGTATGTTTAGTCATGGAATGTCTGACATTTCTACAGAACATATCCCACTCTGGCCATTTGGAAAGGTGGCAACTCTATGGGTCCTGTGTGTAGAGGGGTCTACTTTAGAACACCGACATGCCAGTTCACCGACACACAAACCACCGACACCAAATAACCGACAACACACAATACCGACAACGCAAAACACCGAACACCATTACACCGACACACTAAACGTAAACAACACATTACACTACATTACATATCCACTAGCCCTAACCCAAACCCTAACCCTAAGGTCCGACACTACCGCACACTTAGCCTACCTGCACCCTAACCCTAACTCACTTAACCCACCCCTAACCCTAAGGTCCGAGATTACCGCACTACCCTACCTGCACCCTAACCCTAACTCACTTAATCCACCCTAACCCTAAGGTCCGACACTACTGCACACTTACCTACCTGCACCTAACCTAACTCACTTAATCCACCCCTAACCCTAAGGTCCGACACTACTGCACACTTACCCTATCTGCACTCTAACCCTAACTCACTTAACCCACCCCTAACCCTAAGGTCCGACACTACCGCACACTTACCCTACCTGCACCCTAACCCTAACTCACTTAACCCACCTAACCCTAAGGTCCGACAGTACCAGACACGTACCCTACCTGCACCCTATTCCTAACTTACTTAACCCACCCTAAAACATAAACCCATCACTAACACACACTTACATTACCCAAACCCTGACTCCGACACTACCGCACACTCACCTTTCACACACTCTAACCCTAAATCCCTCACTATTGCACACTTACCTGTCTGCTCCCTAATCCAAAATCCCTCACTATCACATACTTACCAAGTCGCGCTTACACGTTCCCCTTGTCGGTCTTCCAGCTGTCAGGATTTCAGTATGTCGGTCAACTGCATTGTCGGTCCTTTCGCGTTCCTCTTCCGCGTGTCGGCGACCTGACATTTCGGTAATTTGAAGTAGACCCGTGTAGAGACATCAGACTTTGCAGGGCAACACACCCACAGCCAGTAGAAAGGGCTGTACTTCACTGTTTTGCCTAAATAAAAGGTTACTCTTGTAGCATTATAGTTGCTTATACTGTTACCTATAACATTTAGGTGTTTCAGAGGAACATAATTGTTTTATGCTACTACTACAGACAATATAGGTAGTCTTTGCCCTAAATCACAGGACATTTGCCTTAATTACAGTTATTATGCAGGACACAACTGCCCACAGGGGAGTGTCCCTCGCAAACAAAAACTATTATTCTATCAACTTTCTAAGGTAGTCGGCGGAACATGCACTTTCTCTCACTATCAGACCTTTCATACGAATGGGGAAGAATAAACACTGAATCAGGGATACTGCATAATGACCTCAGGGACACATTTAGAAGGTTGGTGCTATTACGCTGACACATTGACAGACACAGAGCACATATGTATTCATATGCATTGTCTGAGGTGCATGCAGTTTATGACTCTTACATGTTGTCATTATTCATTATGTGTATTCCGCCACCTTTCCTCCTAATATCACTAGTTCTAGGATGGTTTAGTTGGGACTGTGTTAAGATTCTGATTCTTAATCACAGATGTACCTGGTAATTGGGGACAGTTCAATTATATGGTCCCTATGTATTCCCCCAATGGTTTACGGACTGTCCAGTAGATGTGCTCTTAAGGTTTGGGAGGTATGGGCATCTGCTATACCCACATCAGAATATTACTTACACCCATGTGGCAGTCCTAATATGTGTCTGCCAGCCAACACCTGCATGCCTAGCCCCATAATCGCATACCCATAGTTCCCCCACCTGCCACTACTCTACAGCACTCATCCTTACTATGGGTGCAGGTGGATGCAGGTGGGATATGAACACACCCCTACACACTTCCCACTCTCCCCATGTTGGGACACATGTTGTACATTGTGTCAACTCATGTGTTATCAGGCTTGCACAAGCTACTGTTCCGTGTACAGCTGCATCCTGGTCCTAATGGTGCTCCCCCATTGGTTGAAGGTACCAAATGTTTGATGTCCCGCAAGGGATGTCGCTGTCCATGTTTAAACTGTAGACCTTGTAGACCACATTTATTTTCTACCTTGTAGATCTCTCCCACTGGTAATTTCCTGCCAGTGGTCTGGGAAGCAGTGTTTTATTTATCTTTATTGCATGTCTGTAGGTATCACCAGCCTAGCTTAACCTCAGGCTGACCAACCAACAACCCCTGGTAAATTTAAATGTTCTAATCCCTTTAGGTATTCTTTGTAACTTAATGCATTCAGAAAGGTACGCATTGTCAACTTGCAAATTACGTACCTTTCCCATTTTTAGTTCAAAGTGCTGGACCTTGCTGTGCAAATCCTTCAGTTTAATTTCCCTTTCCTGATTATTGAAGGACAAGTCCTTATTCAACCACCATTGAAAACGCAAATCCCTATTTTCAATAACCAGAGATTTAGATGTATTTTGCGTACAGGAAATACTCCGTGAACCAGAAGTAGATGGTAAGCCTGGACTTCCTGAAGATTTACACAGCAACTCCAGGACTTTGAACTAAAAATGGGAAAAGTATGTCATTTGCAAGTTGACAATGCGTACCTTTCTGAATGCACTAAGTTACAAAGAATACCTAAAGGGCTTAGAACATGTTGAGGAACTTTTAGCTATGTTTGACCGACATGGTATTGAATTATTGCATTTTATTATTAAAATTAATTCTAACAGAGTTAATCAGTTGTTTGAGGAAATTAACAATCTTAATGGGCAGCTGCGGTGGTACAGGTGTTAGCGTTGCCATCTCACAGCAAGAAGTTCTCAGGTTCGATCCTCAGCTGGGGTGCCTTTTGTGCAAAGTCTGCATGTCCTCCTTGTGGTTGCATGGGTTTCCTCTGGGTGCTCCAGTTTCCTCCCACATCCCAAAGATATGCTGTAAGTGGATTGGACACTCTAAATTGGCCCTGTTAGTGCATGCGTGTGTGTGTGTCTGTGTGTGTGCCTTCTGTGGAAGGTTGGGTGCCGGGATAGCAACTTGACACTGTAAAACTCCACTGCCAATCATGTGTGGACAGGTAATCTGCTGTGGCAAACCCTAACCGAGAAAAAGCTGAAAGAAGAACAATCTTAACAATGATATTTTAGCTGATGATAATTTTGGTAGATATGAATTGAAGTATGATAATGTGTTTGACAAAACTGAACAACAGGTGAAAGAAAATGTAGTAAGGAAGCAAAGGAAATTAAAAAGAGATGAACTTGAGTATAAGCAGAAGATTGCATACCCATTGCCAAAAGGTTATTTAGAACCCACTACAAGTATGGTTCGTGAAGGAGGGTTCAAAATGGGGATGGCTTCAGTGAACTTTGATGGGGGGGGTTAGAGAAGGCAATGTTACATCACATTATTACAATGAGGAAGAAGAAGTGTTTGAACAGAATTTTCCCACCCTAAGAAGGTGTGAGAGAATATTCATCCAGAACCAAAATGGTTCTCATTTTTTAGGTCAGCAGGGGATGCCCAAGGGGCAGAGACAGAGAGGACAGAGGAACTTTTGGAGGAGCAACAGGGGGAAAAGGTATTAAGTCCCAATCTGCAGGAATGTCAAATCATTTCATCCTTTGGGGGAAAGATGTTGAGCTACCTGGGGTTCAACATCTTTAACTACACAGAGGAGGTCATTACCCGAACACACTTTTTTCTGCTTAAAAGAGATTTAAAATTTGTTCCTAGTAGGAACACTGACATTTCAGATGTATTGCTTGAGTTCAAACTTTATTTGAGAAAATTGAACTTTGACTTATACTTCAAGGACAACGACAGCGCAGGTAGATCTGGGCTATTCAAGAAAAAAAGTGTGTTCAAACCCCCCCCTTCACCCCACTCTGGGAAGTTTCGTAAAGGTATGTACCAGGGAAATATACCAGGCCTTTCATTCTCAAAAAGATAGGTTTTTTTAACCTCACGAGGGATGAGGAAGAACTACTGAGAATTTTGAGGACATCAGACCACCTGAGAATTATGAAACCTGATAAAGGGGGAGGGATTGTGATAGTGGACAGAAATAATTACATTATGACATTGCGAACCTGTTAAAAGACTCGGACAAATATGAAACTGTTTCCCTCAACCAGACAAATATTGCACATAGGAGGATACAGTTATTCATAGAAGACAATCTTTTTCAGGTGGTTATTAATGAAGAGATATACAGGTTTTTGGTGAATGAATACCCATATATCCCCACTGTTTTTGGTATCCCCAAAGTTCACAAGTGTGTTGAACATCCCCCATATAGATTGATAGTAGCGGCTCAAAACAGTTCAACCTACTATTTGGGTGTTTTTGTTGACCAATTGTTGAAGAACTCGATGCAACCCATACCCCACATACTTTTAGATTCGTGGGATTTCCTAATGAGAATCAAACAAAATGTTTGTGGTGATTTAGTGGGGTTTTCTGCTATTGATGTAGTGGATCTTTTTAACTCCATCCCTCATAGAGAGGGTATTGAGTTTTTTCGTGAAGCCATTTTTGATTATACCAATTGGGATACACTGCTCACAAGTTTGTGGTGGATGTTATGGAAGTAATATTAAATAACAATTTCATCACTTTTGAAAATGAGTACTTTAGGCAATTAAAAGGGGTGGCTATGGGGTCTAGCAGTGCCCCCCTAGTTGCGAATTTGGTCATGGTGACTTGGGAGAAGAAGCATGTTTTCACCTCAGGGTTTGAAAGGGAATGGACTTTATACCTCCGTTATCTAGATGATGTCTTTGTTCTTTGGAAGGGAGGGAAAATGGTGGTGAACATTTTTTTCTTACATAGTAACCAACTTTCTCCTTATTTTAAGTTTATGCACACGTATTCCCCTGATTCAATTGATTACTTTAATGTGACCATCTCAATTGACAGGTCTTCAGGAACCTTTACATCTAGGGTTTATGGTAAACCTACATATTCTAATAGCTTCTTGGCTTTTGATATTAGGCATCCCTTTCATATTAAGAAAAAGCTTGTGAGGGGGCAAATGATTCGAGGGGCCAGAATGTGTTCTACTCTGGTTGAATTTAAATGTGAGTTGGGTTGCCTTAAGCAGATGTTTCTGGACAAAGGATACCCTGAGTAAATGGTCTACCCCTTGGGTGAAAAGATTCTGAAGGAATGGGGGGGGGGGGATTCCTACCTTTATTAAGATATGATAGGACCCCAGAGGAACCGAGAAAAAACTCAATCATTTTTCTAAAGCTATTATCACACACTGTGGTAATTTTGGCCAAACAGTCAAGAACATTATTTCTTAGAATTGAGTTATTATCAAAGGTAATGGTGAGGTGTATAGTCTCCTGGGTATTACACCTTTGTTTATTCACAGAGTTGGGCATAGTATGAAGCATTATCTGGAACAACCCCTGTCCTTAAAGGATAGGGATAAAGGGACCCAGAAATGTGGAGCATGTAAGTATTGTCCACATATTCTTGAGGGAACATCTGTCACTGTAGGTGAGTTCCAGATTAGAGTCCATTTGGCCAATGGGAATTGTAATAGTAATGGTTTAGTCTACCTAAGTATTTGCTTAGGTTGCCAAGACTTCACGTTGGAAAAATAGAACATGTGCTCCATAAGCATATTTATGAGCATCTTTATGCCATAGAAACCAAGAACCCCAACAACTCCCTTTTCAAACACACATTGATTTGTACAGGGCAAGCTAGTTATACGTTTGGGATTTTGGAAAATGTGTTGAGAGACCTCAGGGGTGGGGATTGGGGTAATAGGATTAGTAATAGTGAAATCCGATGGCTGCTTAAATTAGGAGCCATGTACCCACCAGGAATGAATGAACATATTTCTTTAGCATCTATTTTAAAAGATAAAGGACATATACTTTGATTCATGCTACAAATTTTGAAAGAATTTTATAAGTTTTAATAGGTATTAAACAACAGTATTAAGTAATGTAAATGTATGTTGAAGGGTTAACTATGTATGTAATTAATAGATTCATTTGTATTGGGTGGTGTTTAATTAAGGGGATTATGGGACTGTTATTTAAACAGCCTAAATGTTGAGACACTTTGGTTTGAAAAAGTCCACATTTTAAGTGGACGAAAGCGCTTACCATTGGGACTGTTCTGGCTGGATTTGTTTTGCTGCTATTAACATTGCTGCTATTGTGTTTTGGCTGTTTTACTAGCCATTTTAAGAACTTCTCATAACTTTGGAGAATAAACTGAGTGGAAAACTGCATTTGGAGATTTCATTTCAGGCTACGAAAGGTTTACCCAGGTGGAATATTGTGTTATTGTGTGTTTTTATCCACCAGACCGCTCCATGTACAATTTTTGCTCTGAAGTAATGTTTGCATGATCATGAATAGAAAAAACAAACAAAGACTACTCGGTCCACCCAGGCTAAAAACTTAAAACTTTAATAAAAAAGAATGCAAAAGCAGTAACAGAATGTTGCTTTTTAAAAAAATAAATGTAATCAATCAAACAAAAGGTCTATGCCCCTTCAAAATAGGTTTCAATGGGTCAACCCCATTCTGATGAAGTCCACATTATAGTGGATGAAAGCGCTAAATCTGTAACAACAATTCTGTTTTAAAATCTGTTATTAAACCTGTGGTATTATAGCTAGCTGGTACGTGTTTCTTCAAAGGAATCCAACACTATTAGCGTTTTTTTTTTTGCTTTTGGATTATTCACTGCCACATAGAGTCAGATGTAAATTGTCAGAGCCATTCAGGCTATATTTGAGGATTTTGAGCACCACAGGGAAATGGCACCGAGTAGAGATAATGCCATGATCACACTGTTACATAGTATGGTGACACAGCAAGCATCCTTGTCCTCCTCCATTCAAACACTACTTAGGAATTACCAGAATTAAGTAGGAGTCAGTCTTGGATGGGGCAGAGGAAGGGGTACTGCCCAGACATGTGGTGGCAGATCACATAAGACTACAATTGCTTCTCAAGAAAGAACAGTAATTAGTCAGAGGGGGGCAAACACAATAGATTTCATAAAGGCCACATCATTATTCCTCTACACCTAGCAGAACATCTCATCCAAAGTCTTGGTCCGGCAGCACTGTCAGATCAGTGTCTGTAGGATCACATGCATCAAGTAAGTCACACATTGAACCAACTCACCTTTCAGTTTTCAAGGCAGCTCATCTTCAAAATCACTTGCACTATCACCTAGTTTATATTCACAAGATGTGTATGATACATTTGACCTCCTTAACCTATTGTGATTCAAGTGTGATATTTCTGTTACAATTTGTACAATTTGACCTTCACACACATCAATATTTAACTTGAAGGAGCATTCATTTTTAAATCAAGTAAAAAAAAAAGCGGGGAGACTTTGGACATTTTTCAACTGTATGCATTTCATTCCTTTAATGGTACTATTTAGAACCTCATAAGGTCACAATAATTAACCCATTAATGCTGTATGCATTAACACTACTGCTGGCAATACTACAACATAAAAGCAGTAATAGACAATTATTCAAGGAAAAGCTAAAAAGAAATTTAAGATTAAAATGAGTATCCTGGCATGTAATCAAACACTACTGCCACTTCACCTTCATCACTACACAAATGATAGTTTTTGTTTCTGCAGCTCCAATAACTGCATACGATAAAATGTACAATACCTTAGCAGACAACATACTTCATAATGAGGAAGCATTGCATTATATAAATAAAAAAATATATGATGTGTTTGCATTCAATTGCATGACACATTAAGTAGTGAAGTAACATTTTTTTACTACCTGTACTACTTTAGAACATTCATTACTTGCATTCGTAAATACACAATCTCAGCAGAATATGTTGAGGAAAACACTTAAATGTGATTATTCCTTATATGATGCTTTACAACATCACTAAATAAGAATCGGTGACCACATAGGCATGACTTTTACAACCAATAATGAGTCCCTGTTCTGAAATACAAAAAAAAAATAAGATTATTTAAAGATGAGGCATAATGTCTGATAAAATTTCAGGTAGATCATGCACCACACAGCATAGCCCACAGATATTACTGCACGCACCAGTTATACTGGATGGTGGAGATTTAATAAACTCTGTGTAGGAATAGTGGAAAGCCTACATGGAGTGTACTGTGGCCATGTCTATGGCACCCTATCGGCAGTGCACCTTGCATATTAATGAAGGTGCGCTACTGAGACTGCCATGTAACATGGTTACAGAATCAGTATAGGGGGTGTGTTACAGCAGTGTCTGGAGATGAGTAAAATACCCACTGCACTGTTAAAGTGCTGAATGGTACTGAAATATAAAAGTTATTTTTTTTGTCTGTGTTTGTGCGGCACAGTGCTTAGCAATGGACATGTGCCAGGTATCTAAAAATAGAAACTGGATAGTTTTAATTTTAGCTTAACGGTCATGTTTAAGCATAGCTGAACATGTCTGCTCGGTGCTGTGCAGTGCTCAGCAGTGCTTAAACATAGCTGAGAATTATATAAAAATGTATAGGAGTAGTAATTATATCCCTGTAGCTGAATGGTTAGAGTCATGGCCCAGTAGGTACATGGTTTGTATACACAGGCAGGCCATTCAACATTTACATTTGATAGCAAAGTTTTATAAATTAATTTTTATTTTATTGATGCATGTATTGACATATGTTAACCATGGTAGTCCAGCATGGCCAGAATCCCATTATCAGTGGAGACCTGAGGAGAAAATATTCAGTTACACACAAGTCTCCAATACCTAAAATACGCACTCCAAGATAAAGAAATTAAAATACATAAGTACAGCAAATATAGAAGTGCAATACATGTACATAATAATAAAGTAGTAGTAATGAACAGATAATTTAATATTTTTTTATTATTTTTAAATGTAGTTTGCCTTTAGCTAAGCTGTAAGTACTGCTAAACCAAGCCAAGCAGTGCTTAAACTGGACCCGTTTCAGAGACTATTATGTATTTATTTATTTATTTATTTTATTTTACATTTGTTTACCAGGAATGTCTGATTGGACACAGGTCCTTTTTCAGCGGAGGCATGGGGAGAAAAGCTCCAAGGAATGCACATACAGTAAATATACAGCATGCAGTTGTAAAAGTTACAGTAGTAAAAATAAGAATGGACATTACTAAGAACAAAATAATGATTACAATAAATGATCCAGATAAAATTTTGGAGTTAGAGAGGGTGAGTGCTTACGGGTGCAGGGGTGGGGCATTTTGGAGTCCAGGATCATGGTTGGACTCCTTGTGAAAGACCATGACATCTGGCTGCTGCAGGGCTAGTACCAGGGATCAGGATACAAATCAGATGCCTAGGACAAGTTGGTATGTGACCACAGCAGAGCAACTGGTATCGCCCGTATAGGTGAGCAGGTGTGTCACTATTATGATGACCTAAAGCTTGGGAAGGGGGATCTCTTGGCCACATGGATCTTAGATGCTTGGGCTGACAATGCCCCACAAGTTTGTAAGTATTGTATGCATTGTTTTCCCAAATTCTAGTATGAATATGTGATAGACATGTAAGCATAATGGAGTTTTTCTCTCCCAAAAGCTGCAGAGGAGAGAGCTTGCAACCTGGAGGTCCATGCAGGGCGCCTGGCCAGTTTGCGCCATGAGTGTGATGAGTACAGATATATCTTGCAATCTATTACATTATAAATAAAAAAGTGTACAGTAGTAACTGTCAGTAAATATGAGTGTGCTGCAATGAATGTGGTCATAGACTGGACTGATATAAGTGAGTAATGCCAGGTACAGGTCAATATAGATGAATGCATGAAACCTGCTAATGTTAAGGAAAGAAAGTTACAACTGTATTAATAATGTTAAATAAATAAAAGTTTAGACTGTATTAATAATGTTAAGGTAATAAAATACAACTGCATTCATAATGTGAAGGATATAAATTCAACTGCATTCATAACTGTAAGGAAATAAAGTTCAACTGCAGTCACAATGTTAAGGAAATAAAGAGTTCAACTCCAGTCAGAATTGTTAAAGAAATAAAGTTACTACTGCATAAATTGTGGAATGACAGCTGTCTTGCTACACCTGCATTATCTAAAGTGTTCATCAATAAAGATTGTTCGATCTATACCAATCACTGTTTCATGTCACCCCTAATAAAGCTTTGCTGTGGAAAATGTGTGTATTTTGGGGTGTTGGTCAAGAAATCAAGTATTACAAGTGCTGTGAATTAAACACCGGAATAATACCATGAAGTGACTAAATGTTAGCTGATAAAGAACTGTTGTGCTAAAGTGTAGATGTGGATCTGTACTACAAGATACAATGCATTATAATATTTGTTCTGCAGTAAGATCTGAAACTAGAATAGTAATGGCTAGGGTATAATAGTGTGTTTATCCCAGGATTGTCTTGTGTTAACCATTGCGTTTCAGCTATATGCATTCCTGAACTTAGTTATGCTGCTGCAGGCAAATTATGAAACTGTAATAGGTGCATACTGCAAATATACCATCTGCAACTGTATATTGGTCAGGCAGACAACCCAGCACCCTGATATGGTCTGTACACATCACACATATTTCCATCCACTAGGGGTTAAATGTGTATACCTGCATTCCAGGTATTAACGCACAGTTCACCTACTATCTCTATCATGCATGAATACCATGCATGTATACCATGCATGTGTGTTCAAGTGTCACTGCAATCTTGTATGACACTCTATCTCTAGTACCAGGTCACAATGTGTTACCAGGTGAGCTCTAGGAATATAATACTCAACCAATATTCAGCATTGGCTCAGCAGCTTAGTGTGATAAACACTTGGTTTGATAAACATTTTGTCACACCACACCAGACCAGGGATTGAATCCAGGGAGAAGTACTACAAATATTAGTATAAACTGTTATGCATTGTTAACAGATGTTCCCCCTACAGGAATTACAGGTAAATAAATGACTGTAGTAGCTGGGCAAATGGGTTACTGATGTGTGTGTCCAGATGTTCCAGAGTGTTAACAGCATTGCTCAGCAAGGTAGTATGACTGCAGAAAATAAAAGGTAATATGACTGCAGTAAATAAACAGTCAGCAATACAATACTAATACAAGTTATTAAAACAAAACTGTTTAATCTTGGCACAGCTGTATGCCCAGTATGTCTATAAATGTCTGCTGATAGTCTAACCCCATGCCTGCCAAGGACAGCATGATAAACATAAACTCTCTGTACTGTGCATGATACGTGTCTCTCAAGTGTCACACTGCCATGGACTGTGATCTCTTTTGCCAAATCCCTGGGACACCGATTTAACAGCCACATGATTTATCTCAATAGCACAGTCACACTACATCAGTCCACATTCAACCTTGGTAGTCACATATGTTCCCCTGACATGTAATAATCCCCTGTAGTTATGTACCTGTAGGTGTTACAACTTTGCTTATACTGTCCCATGTGGATAGCTTGAGAGGCATGTAGGTGCTACAGAAGCTATAGGACACATGTACATAAAGTAAGGGCAGACCTGTAGATTATATAAGAGTTCTGTTGCAAACAGTATAGCCTGTACTGGTAGTAATGTCATGTATGTCCCTCTCCCCCACTCCTTATCTGCATTATAATTTATTATTCCTGTACATCGTGTATGGTATACTTTTAACATATGTTGTTCTCAAAACGTTATGTTGCGCCTTGTGTTTTATTATTGTTATGGTTATATAATAACATACCTTGCTGAATTAACTATGTTGCTGGCCTAATGCCATAACTGTTACTGGCATGTTGTTACACTACTGAATGTTATCCCAATTACTGTTGTGTTCTATATGCTATGCAATGTTACATTACTGGGTTATATGATTTGTTCTGGCATGCTGTTACAACTAACCACATGTTGTCTTCATTACTAAACTATACACTGTGAATCACCTCAACACCATAGCTCGACTGTGTAGGCCATTTTCACGAATCCACCTACCCTACCTCAACCGGCCATGGCACTGGGTCCTAGCATGTCTGGGACACAACCTGGAGCTGACCCCTCCACTGGTCCTACACCACCTAAATGTGGAACCGCATCAGTGGATGAAGCCCCACCCCCCTGGGAGCAGGCACAGAGAGAGAGTGGTCTCCCAGCGACAGCTACCAGTCATGGTGCAGAGGATCATTCAGCAAAGGTTTGACAATAAATTGTGCTGGATTGATTAAGGGCATACTGGCCAACCTGGAGGGAACAGGCTGGTCCTGATGTCCAGTCCCCAGCACATTCACATTCAGGGCCATGAAGGAGAAGTGGTGACTGTCCATGGGTGGGGAGCTGAGTCCCACTGCTGCCATCTAGGGGCACTTGGTTCTCCGATTCCACAACACCCTACCAGTCCAAGGTGTTTACCCCCCTCATGTGTCATACACTGCCCCTGTCTGCTGTCTAGTCTGTCTTGTCTGTTTGTAAATGCTACCGCTCCTTCACAACTTACTTCCCCACATGTACCTATATCTCATCAGGGAAAATAATTACACCTGACAATGTTTGAACCTGGGACCCTGTCAACTACAGTAGCTCACTAGGCCACTCAGCTCTGATGAAGAGTAGGTGTTTATATAAACATATCCTGATTGCCAGTGGCACACTACATTTACATATAATGGGATAAATGACAGTGTACTTGGGATTGTGATGCAGTCACCAACCCTGTACACAGCCAAATACATGTTGATGGATATACATAAGGCTTACAGTAGCAGGTCCAGCTGACAACTGCACAGACAGTTGCAGAATATCCACAGTTAGATATGCCACCTCCTTTTGGCACAGTTGTCACAAAACCTATTCTGTGTGCTGACGTACTGGCAAGTCAGTGCAGATTGAGGTTAAAAAAGTCATGACAGACAATTCATTGTCACATGTTATACCCATCCAAATTCACATGTTCATGCAAATCCCATGTAACACACTGTATGCATGCACATATATCATGCAAATACACCTGCCATAATATTGCCTCAGTAGCTCTCTGTTACATTTCTAGCATGCTTTACATTTGACACCTACTGTCCTGTTTTCCATTTCAGTCTGTTGCACATCAACTACATGCTTGTCAGTACAACAAATAAATAACTGAGCCCTGCAATTTCCAGCAGAACTGGTTGCTGCTACTGCAGTCACTGCCACCCATATTAGCATGTCAAAGGCCTGTAGGTTGGGACACACTTCACAAACATGTATAGGTGTCCTAAATGTCACCTACCACTCTCTAGACGGCACTATCATATAACATATGTACCAGAGGCACATAACTCACCTGGACTGTTATGGGTACTCTCACCCTGGCTATGCTGTGACAACAGAGCTGACACTGCTCCCTCACTGACATATACAGCTTGTTGCCCCCCCCCCCATTGTGTTTGCAATCCGTGGTATGACTCCTGGCCAGAAAGCAGCAGCTGCAGCTTGCGACATATGCAACAGTATGTTCAGCTACCTGCTACAGACCTACCATACCTCATAAACACCTAGAGCAGGGAATCCACACAACACCCATACATAAAGGGGGTGGGTGGGGGAAGGTCAAGTGACAGGGACGTGTGTCACAGTCTTTCCCTAAAAACATAAACAGCTGATAGACCAGCGGCTACTATAGCAGCAAGCATATTCTGGTGCAAATGATGTGTGACATTCACATCTGTCTGTCTCCTTACTGACCTCAACCCACATTATTAAACAGTAAACTTTGACATAAGCAGAAAGTCTGTTTACAATAGCCAAACATAGTATGCACACCTGTGGACATACCACATAAATCCAAACAGTGGACAGTGTTTCTATCTACCCTTTGTGATGCTGTAGTCCCCACACTCGATAATGTCCTTCTCACGGGCCAGGAAAACGGCCAAGGCCTACATGCAGGCCTGAAATATAGCATTGTGTTGCCATACGATTGGCTAATGAAAATGCAACTCAGGTGTTCTGGATAAAATTAGCAAGTATGAGTCACAGATTGGTGCACAGGAAATCACCTGTTCATGGGCATTTTGTCTGCATTTTGATTTAATATCTCTGTAATCTATACAACTGTACTTATCCTTCTTATTGTGTGTTATAGCTGTATATTCTCTTAGTGTTGACCTCAATTGTAGTGAAATCCTTTGTCTGGAGACCTTGTCTGTTTTCTTAGTGGCAGTAAGTTTTCAGAACTAGTTTCATCCGGCCAAAGTATTCCTGCATCTGTATTATTTGGTTTCTGTCCTGCGTTTTAAATCAGATATACCTGTTGCTCAGACTGCTGCAGAGAACTTGACCTACTGCCAGCTATGATATTGAGAAAAGATAGGTGCTTATTCTCATTTTTTGTCTGCATTTTGATTTAATATCACTGTAATATGTACAACTGTACTTATCCTTCTTCTTGTGTGTTATAGTTGTATGTTCTCTCAGTGTTGACCTCAGTTGTAATGAAATCCTTTGTCTGGAGGCCTTGTCTGTTTTCTTAGTGGCAGTATGTTTTCAGGACTGATTTCATCTGGCCAAAGTATTCGTGCATCTGTATTGTTTGGTTTCTGTCTTGTGCTTTAAATCAGATATACCTGTTGCTCAGGCTATTGCAGAGAGCTTCACCTACTGCCAGCTGTGATATTGAGAAAAGATAACTGTTTATTCTCATTGTTTTGTCTGCATTTTGATTTAATATCTCCGTAATCTGTACAACTGTACTTATTCTTCTTCTTATTTGTCACCACCCACCCACCCTGTTCTTATTTTGGTGTTAGTGTTGGTGGCTCTGGAATTGCCCACACCTCCTGTAAGTCTCTATTTGAACACTCCTCCTGAGTCCATCTCATTTGCTCACTTAACCGAATACAGTGACATCATATTCTGAGTCTAGTGTTCACTCTACACAATACAGAGAGAAGATTTGAGAAGGCCAACCCACTTAGGTTCTTCCTTCATCTCTCCTTGCACTTTACCAACAAAAAAACAACAACAAAAAAAAACAAAAAAATGAATCTGCTTTTACTGTATTTGTGTTTCCTCCTTCTTTATTTTGCATTTGCCTCTTCTTAAAAGTACTCAATTTTATTTATTCTGCTGCACTTATTGCTGCTTGGTAGTAGCCTGATTAAATTGTAACTGTTATTCTAAGTCTTTTGGTTTAAGCACTTGGGCTTCGTACCGGTTGTTTTACATTATGAAGGTTTGTGGTCTGCACTGTTGTGGCAGGACAAGTAGCTTACATCCTTCTAAGCTGGGAATTGCTGATTGAAAGCTCAGTGTGTGCTATTCTAAAAGTGTATTAGTTCTGGTTTAAGCACTTGGGCTTCAGGCTAGTTATTCTACATTAAGAAGGTTTGTGGTCTGCACTCTTGGAGAGGCTGGATTTTGCCCTTCTGAGCTGGGAAGTTCTGATCACAGGCTTATTGTGCCTCCTTATTCAAACTGTTTCTTTCTGAAATTGGTGCACATTGTTGCTGTAGCATATCACCAGATTCAGGCCTGCTGAATCTAGCTTGTTTGTATAACTTGAGCACTGATCCAGGCCATTCTATTTGGAGAAGGTTCTCCTGCACCCTAGTAGTGGGAGTGTACAGTTGGAACTTGTCTGTTTGAAGACTGCTGGAACAGTGCTCAGTTTTGAAATTTTTTCTGATTAATTGGGTAACTTGTTTAAAGCAGATTGTTCATTTTCTATTGTTTTATATATATATATATATATATATATATATATATATATATATATATATATATATATAAATTGCACTTTATTCATCTGCTGTTACTGTATTTGTGTTTCTTCCTACTTTATTACTAGGGACATTGATAATAATTCTGAACTGAGATATATAACAATAAGCATATTTTTATGTGCATTTAAAGTGTTTTTTTGATTGTATCTGCTTTATATTCGAAAAAAAAAAAAAAAATATATATATATATATATATATATATATATATATATATATATATATATATATATACTGGTTTCCCACCTTTCTAATCTAGTATAGTCCAGTTTTCAGGTTAGTGCTGAATTCAGGGCTGTGTTACAAATCTCGTTGTTTGCCCATACCTAACTTGGATAGAAGGAAGTTTCTCTGTTCACCTGTCAGAGAGTGGAACTTTGAGCAGCCTATCTGTCCATGGAGAAGTGGTTTCAGGTCAGAAAGTAGTAGTTTATTGGCCATTTTGGGCTAATTTCTATCTCTTTCATTTCCCTGCTATAAAAAAACACATTTGTCTGGTTTTGCGCCGGGCAGTGCCGGTTAGCTAGTGTATAACTAATCCTGGCGCCACAAAGTCACCTCTTCAATTTTTCCCTTGGAACTAGACAAACGTTCAACTTAAGCACTCAAGCCATTCATTTTTCAGCCTGGCACTTGCTCAAAACTCATAGCAAGCACTTATAAACCTTAGCACTACAGAAGGACAAGGCTCTCTATTTGACCTTACCAGCCATTCAGTAAAACAGTTCACTGTACCTATCCAGGCATGTCCAAAGGGCAGTCTCAGGTGTACTCTTCAGTCCATCTGGTGAATCTGGGCATTTTGAGGCAATATAACAACTGCCTCATGTACACAGACAACTCTTTCCTCCTACCACCAAACACTAATACATGCAAGAGATGCAATTATACAGCCAAACTGGAGGCTAAGCTCTCTCAACCCAAGACTGGATCAGACAGTCAAGAGGAGAAGGGACATACTGGCATCACACCACTAGTCTCACATAGACCATTTAAGCCAGCAACAGTAAAAAACACATGTAAATACACGAAAACATACATGGAGGCTCTAAATAAAAATCTACAAAAGCAAGACAGCCCTCTAAAGCAGACATCCAAGCAACCTCCACCCCCCAACACAAACCATGAAACACATACTTCACAAAACCAGTGTGCCACGCAATCACATCCCTCAAGGCAAAATAACATACCCAACAGACTAGTAATAGGTGACTCTATAGTCAGGCACACTGACGTCCCACTCACTAGGCTGAATAAGGAGAAGGTTACTGTTAGCTGCTTGTCGGGTGCAAGGATCCGCCATATAACACAAGCACTCAGGTGACTGCAGATCAAGTATAAATACGACTCTGTCATTGTCCATGTTGGTGTGAATGACCTGAGCCGTACCTCCCTGGACTACATGAAAAGAGACATGGAAGAGCTCTCTGATCATGTAGCCCAGGTTGGTATGACCGTGACCCTGAGTAACATCCTGCCCTCACCAAGAATGATACCACAGTATAAAGAAAAAAAATATCAATTTCAACAATTGGCTAAGTTTCTGGTGTCATTCAAAGGGGATCCAGTGTCTGTCTGCCTGGGATGACATGCTCAACAAGCCATGCTGCTTCACCAGAGATGGCCTGCACCTGTCACCCTTAGGCTTTCGAATACGGCCAATACTCTTGCCACTCTCCATATTGCCTTTTTTAGGCAAGGCTCAAAAGACAAACCCACTGCCATAAATAGCACAAGTAACAAAAATCTGAGGGTAATACAACTCAATGCCAGAAGTCTAAACCTCAAATCGCACTCGAGGCACTCCTCAGTATGGAGAAAATCGATATATGTGCAGTAACAGAAACCTGGTTTAAGCCTCCAGAGAGCACCCCAGCACTACCAGGCTACAACTCATACCATATAATTCAGCTAAAGAACCCAGACCGAAATACAAAAGGCGGGGGAGTATCCATATTCATCAAGGATACCCACACCTCCAGGTTAGTGGCACAGCATGATGCTTCAGAGATTATCCATGTGCAACTAACAACATGCAAAACTGCAATTCAAATTGTAGTTTGCTACAGATCACCCACCATGTCCCAGGACCCCCATTCCGCATTTCTGGAAACACTGGGTAACATAAAGGTCCTACCAAACACCCTAATATTGAGTGATTTCAACTACCCAAACATTACTGGGAGAACTACTCAAGTACTAACTCCCTTTCCCAACATTTCCTTGAATTTATAAACTCAAATACCCTGGAACAACTGGTTAACACTCCCACCAGAAGTGACAACAAATTGGACCTGGTCATCACCAACATGGGCGACTGGTGTTCCACACCTGAGGTCAACCCCTCACTGGTTAGATCTGACCATAAACAAATCACTTTGGATATCCACATTCTGCCCCCACCCCCGGACAAGCAAACCACTGTGAAAAACTTTTCAAAAGCAAATGTCACATTACTTAAGACAGAGGTGGAAAGTTTCAAAGCCCCTATGCTAAAGGATAACGCTGTCAAAGCTGCAAAATCCTTTACTAATGCATTCTACGGGCACCAACAAGAATGCATGGATTGTGCTATCCCAAGAAAAACCAAGACACACTCCTCCAAGAAAAAGAAACAAGTCTGGTGGACCCCTGCCATAAACAAGCTATACGATAGAAGGAGGAAACTAGTACAGAAAAGAGTAAAATCCCAAGAAGGGAAGACATTCCTGATCAGTATCAGCAAGAAACTATGATCCCTCATAAAATCGTCCAAGGCGAGCTTTGAAAGAAAACTTGCCAAGGACTGCAAAGATAATCACAAGGCATTCTTTAGCTATGTCAAGAATCTAAGTGGCAATGCTCAGATCTGCTCGGAGTTAGTGCTGAATGGCACAAAATATGCTGAACCAACCAATATTGCCAATATCTTGGCAGACAGGTTCAGTGAAAATTTCACCCCCTTCTCACCCTGAAGAAGGCCCATAACCATACCAGAAGAATGTAGAGCCCTTGAAATCACAGACACTCAGGTTAAAATAGCCCTCTCCAAAGCCAAAAACACAGCATCAATGGGACTGGACGGTGTCCCAGGCTGCGTCCTACATGAGCTCAAAGATGAACTAACCCCTCACCTACACACACTGTTCAAACTCAGCCTCTCCACAGGCTATGTACCCATAGAGTGGTGCACACCAACAGTTATTCTGCTCCACAAAGGTGGAGCCACAACAGACCCCAGGAACTATCGCCCTATAAGCCTGACTAGCTTGGTCTGCAAGGCTATGGAGCACATCATCATGGAACTCATTAACAGAGACATTGGGAACCTCCAAACACTGGACCCTACCCAGTTCAGCTTTGTTAAGGGTAGAACATGCCTGCTAAACCTGCTGGACTTCTTTGAGACAGTTACCAAGGCTATAGATAAGGGAAAGGTGGTACACACAGCCTACATAGACCTCACAAAGTCCTTCGACACCATTCCCCATTCTGGTATTATAGACAAGCTCACCAGCCTGAACATAAACCCCTATGTCACAAGATGGGTTGCCAATTGGCTCATGGACAGAACCCACATGGTGAGAGTTGCAGGAGCTGGGTCTGACTCTAAACCCGTTACAAGTGACGTTCCCTAGGGCTCAGTCCTAGGACCCCTCCTGTTTGGCATATACTTGTCAGAGGTACAGACACACACAGGAGGACTATGGCTGACCAAGTTCACAGACGACTGCAAATTAGGGGCTATAATTGACTCTCCGGCTGACACAGATATCCTCCAAAAGGGTCTCACTGAGATGGATACCTGGTGTCAAAATCATGGCCTCAAGCTAAACGCCAAAAAGTGCATAGTTATTCCCTTTGGAAATAGCAAAGTACCCACAAATTACCACATAGGTGGTAGTCCCCTAAATATGGAAAACGCAATAAGGGATCTGGGGACCCAAGTAGATAGTAATCTCTCATTTGATAATCACATTGCCAAAGTGGTTAGAAAATCCTTCTATGTGGCCCATCTAATCACAAAAGGGTTTGCATCCAGATCAAAAGAAGACATTGGGCCCCTCTAGTCATCACTCATCAGACCCATTATAGAGTACACTGCCCCATTTGGGATGTACCTTACAAGACAGCTGCAACAACTGGAAAAAACACAGAAGTACCTCACCAAGAGGATCACTGGCCTCAAACAGATGCCCTATGCAGCTCGACTGAAGAAACTCCAGCTGTACATGGTTGCATACCGCCTGCTCAGAGGTGATCTCTGCCTGACATATAAGGCCATGTCCAACCCAGAATTGATGGACATGCTCCGCCTAAAGAAAACTTTATCACCTCAAGCCACACGGTCTAGGGATCTAAACCTCACCACAACAATAAATGGGATGTGCTGGATGGATAGATTCCTGTCACAGAGACTTCCCATGATTTGGTACAAGATTCCAATCTACATTAGGCAGAGCTCCTCGCTAGCACTCTTCAAGAGAAACCTTGATGAGTGGATGGGAAACAGAAAGTTTACCCCGGGGATCACTTCGGTGGCTCTGCTGGACAGATGCACAGGGAACTAATCTAAGGGGGTGGCAAAAGCCAACACATTCTGGCTAGGCTTATAAATGCCTTCGGGCAGATAGCCTAGTACCTATGTATGAGCCTATAAACCTAAAAGGCAAGCTGCTGCCTATGGTACACAGGTCTGTGACTTTGTTAATGAAGACAGACTGGGGGATCCTAGTATTATACCACTAGATTTCTGCACATAAAGGTGTACAGCACTATACCAGGTATGTAATGGAATTCCCCATGTAGTGGGATGCAGATGGGGGGATGCAGTCATGGGAAAGAGGGATTACAACACTAGTTCTGTAGTACATGTTGTGGAATGACATATTACTGTTAGTCAGCTATCCAGCACCTATAGGCTTCCCTTTTGTCTCTGTATGCTGTGACATACATCACAGCTGTGACCCCTGAGTCCCCCCAACAATGGGCAGCTCATGTATGAATTCTACTGGAATGTGTATTAGACAATGGTGACAGTATGTACTAGTAGATAGAGCTGCCATATAACTTGAAGTACTGTCAGTCTGCTCCTCTCAATCTGTGAATATCACACAGGCATAGTTCAAAAATTGATGTCCCTGATATACTCTGGATAGGTCACTGTGTACTTCACACTTGTATCCCATTGCTTGAGAGCTATGGCTGGCATACCTGTTCACCCCTCTACAGCAGGGCAGCAGGTTTTGGCCAGTAGTAGTGGGTGGGCACAGGCTTCACCTCAGCAACAGAGTATATATATCAAGCATGCAACATACAGTGCCAGATATTAATGTACTACTATGGTTTTCTGAGGTGTCTGGTGTGTGACAGCCAGATTCCCCACAGTCTGGAAGCAAGCATCACATATTGTCCTACTGTTTTCCAGACTTCCACATTTGAAGAGCAGATGGTCCACATATATCAGGCACATGTACACATTCTGCAAACATCTGTGTTCTGTGGATGTTGGACTCCTACAAGGAGGATACCCTACAGCACATTTACAGTGTTCTCTGTAATTGTGTCACACAGATGGACTGTCCCCATACACCTGTAGTACCACTCACCTATTTGACAGATGGTGGTGGTATGATATGATGCTGGAACGTCTCCCACAGAGGACAAACCATGGTAGATGGCAGTGATGGGTGGGGACACATAATAACATAGTCCATCACAGCACAAAAGGCCATAACCAGTATACCTATGATCATACAACATTACTTGGCTATTGGGCCTGAGGCCCTCATAAGTGTAGCCCACAGTTTAGCTCATGTGTATGCAATTCAGCACCCGATGCTCCAATCCAACAGGGACAGGGGTGGTATCACAAGGTTGTATGTCCTATTAACTATCCACTTATCCAGGATTCTCTTGAAAATGTGTAAAGAGGTACTCTACCTGATGTGGACAGGGTGTCCATTGCACAGTTGGTTGAGTGTGTGGGACCTGCCAATAAATCCTGTTGATGTCACAGACCAGATTGAGGGTGTGTGTGTGTGTGTGTGTGTGGGGGTTAATAGAGTGGAGCTTGACTTGCAGTTGTGCAGCAGTCCCATCAAGGTGGAGTCCATGATCACCTTGTATGCCAGACAGAGGTCAACTCTGAGGTGGCTGTATGAAACTGGCCAGAGGGATGAGCTTATAGCCTATCTGTGTATGGTAGTTGTTTGAGGCCGTGGTGTTCCCTTATGAGGAACCTCTGTGATCTCTCCAGCTGCTGCATGTGCTTTGCGAGGCACATGTCAAAAGGGGCATTCTACTCAGTAATGGGCCTTATTTGGGGGGTGACAGGGATGTTATGAACCCCATATCCTTGGATGACATACCCTTATGCATGAGGTGGGCCATGTAGAAAGCTTTCCTTACAATGGAAGAAACATGGTGGTCAAATGTTATGTTGCCATCAACCTGTGTTCACAAATCACTCTCCACTGATTGCATGCACAGGATATTGTTAGTAGTGTGATAATATGTGAGGACATCAAGCTGAGGCCATGTTTCGGGCACCAGTCATGTGTCTGCGTGAGATCCTTTTGGCGGATGTCTACATCATTAGGGAATGTGTTGACAGCACCCAGCATGCATTCTTCTACATATATGGTCGGCCATAGCCCACTGGTTGTGCCCTGCACCTCAGAAGGGTAAATCATACATAACAGAGGCCCAAACACAGAGCACTGGGTTATGCCACTAGTTATGGGTCTAATGCTTGAGGTAGCTTCCCCTATGTGGACTCGGTGGGTTCTGTCAGTGTGCCATTGTGCTACTCATCTGGTAACATATGGACTGATGACTAGTTGTGAGTGTATACCTATTATGTGCAAGTGAGGGATACTGGCAAAGTCTTAGGCCAGGTCAAGGTAGGCACTGCGCACTGTCTGCCTCATCCATGGCTTTGGTGACTCTGTCATAGAGGTCAACCAAATGTAACAGACATGATCCCCCCTTGACAAAGCCTACCTGTGTGTGATCGAGTGTGTAAATGTCACCAAATTCCTTGTCAATGAGGTTCATTATAAACTGTTCCATGGCCTTGCAGAACAAACCTAGTTAGGTTGATGGGTCTATAGTGTGTCAGATTGGTGGACACCTCACCTTAGTGTAAAGAGATGATGGTTGTCCTCCACTCAGCTGGAACAAAGGTGGTATTCAGGCTTTGGCTGAATACAGTGCCTTCTGGGGCTACAAGGTCATGCTTGGGGTCATGTAGGATGCATGAGATGTGCTCGGCTCCCATGGTGTCTGTATACCATGACTATGAGATGGCACTGATGATTTGTTTCCTAGATATAAGGGGAAGGGGGCAGTTACTGGGGATGTCCTGATGTACAGATGGGGGGGCAGGGGTGAAGCTTACACTGATTCTGTCAGGCATCAAGTATGCTATACCTACATCACCTGTATATCTAGTTTCCTTGACCACCACTACTGAGCAGATCTGAGTGCTTCCTGTGATGTTGCAGAGCTATGTGAAAAAGGAGATATGACTGTCTGTAGTGGATGTCGCCAATGTGAGCTTGAGGTTTGCTTTGCAAGATTCCAGTAGTGCCCTTATTTGCTTGTGCAGGCAAAGGAGGCATTGCTTCAGATTGGGCACATACACCTTCTTTGTCTCAGTCAGCAATATGTCATCCCTGTTATAGACACTATTGATTGCAGAGCTCCACCACACAAGTTTATGTATCCTTGCAGAGGATGATATAGTCCTGTTGGGTATACCTGACTCAATGCATCTATAAAAATGCACGAATAGCACTTTTGTGCAGTTTTGGATATTAGTGACAGTCCCTACAGAGGGAGAGGGGGATGCAAAGCTGTTTATACCATCCATCAGGAGGCAGACTGTATTCAGCTATGGAGTTGTTTGTATGTCTGATCCTAGCTAAATGGGTATTGTGGGAGATGGTCACTGCAAACGTGACCACCTTATGGTTGTTTTGACCATGGAGGATGATACTGTAGAGATGCTGCAGTGGTTATACATTTTGCTTAATATCATCTCCAACAGACCTTCACCTTATGTGGGAGTAACACCTAGCTGCTCCAATGTGTTTGCATTTCCACTGTTGATAGATCTCTGGAAATCTGTGTGCTGGCATGAGTATGTCTTACAATGTATAGTTGGGTAGATAAAGTCATCCAAGATCAGGGTAAAGGCTTGAATCCTGATAGAGTTGATCAGGTCCATACAGGCAGAATGGGCTTCCTGGTCACATGTGGGGGACAGTACTTACCTATGCTTTGAAGAGGTGTCTTTGCAATAGTTAACTGTCCTTGCAGTGTCCCCTTTGTGTCTTACTGTTTGAACAGCCTGGAGCTGTTTATGACTTTCATATATAGTAAGACCCCACATCCCATGGCTTTACTGCCCACACCATGGCGTATGACTGTATGATTGGATGGTTGACCATGTAAGGCTGGGTTGCTGTCTGTAGCTATGAACCATGAGTCTGTGGCTGCACAGATGTCACCATTTCCCAGAGTTAAGACTGCTTGCAATGAGAACAGATTCATGTTTACACAGCTAGCATTTAACAGCATGGTCTCCAATGTGTAATGTGCTGACATTTGTATTTTGGTAGTGTTAACCTCACCACTTTTCCTACTAAAGGCACTATGGTGGTGGCAAGTACCATTGCCAGATGCTTGAAGGCCAGTTGAGACAGATAGAGACCTTCTCTGGCAAAGCAAAGTGGTCTGTTCATCATATCATCCCAGGCTGTCAGGTACTGGATCCTTCTGCAATGGCACCTGAAACTAAGCCATTTGTTAAGGTCAGTCACTTCCTGATTGTGTTGCGGCATAATTCTGGGTGACAGTGGAGTGCTGCATAAGGCGAGGGACATACCTGCCTCAGACACACAATCAGTGTGCTCAAGCATGTCTCACTGCATATAGTCGAGGGATGTATGTCTCAGGTCAGGCACACCACCATGGACTGTGACAGATTCATAACAGTACTTGTTGTTGAGTCAGCAGTGCATATGTGATATGACAGATTCTGGCACCTGACAGACAAGAAACTGTGACCTTCCCCATATACAGCCTGGTGAGAGGCACATTTGTGTGTCTCACAGTGGAGTCTCCTATAACTAATATGTTTGACTAATGTTGACGCCATTGTGGCTGTGGATCACAGGCATGTGGCTATGTGAGTATGTGCTTTGTAAGGCTGTGGATTTCATGTGTGTCTTTGCCTCAGAGGCCTCCTTTGCTTGTGGATGTGTATGTTGAGGATGTCCGCATATGTGAGTGTCTGTTGTGTTGGTGTGGGTGGTGTGTGAGGTGTGCTGATTATGTTGACAACATGTTTGGTGCCAGATATGCAGACTTGAGAGGGAGATAGCATGGACTGTAGGTTTCTAACATCATTGCATCTCTCACGAATTGTGTTCCTTGGTGGTGTTTGTAGATGGTTGTCCATGTACATGAGGTAGTTGCTACACTGTGCCAGGATGCCCATATCAACCAGACTGGCAGGGGAAACTGTAGGACATTATCAAGCCATATTTTCCAGAATCTGAGGGAGGAAGGCCAGGGAGATCTAAGGGGTGAGACTACAGCCCAGGTTTTTTAAAAAAAAGTAGGAGGCTGACACTGCTGCATACAATGTAGACAGGCTATAAACAGGCTGTAATAGGTGCAACCAAAAATATGTAGTTGAACATCTTAGAGAACATGCACCAAGTAGCAGGAAACAGCAAGATCAGGTGGGTAATGCATGATGTACTGCCACTATGCTGCTGATAGCGAAATGCATACTGTGGTGATAGATAGGGGGAAATGATGTGGTAGTTAGCAGAGGATAGTGCAGGGAAATGTGGATGTGCAGGGTGTGCACTTAATGGAAAGGAATGTATGTGGTCATGTGATGTGTTCCCCTCTTCTTGTCTTTTAGGAGTGATGTACAGACATAGGAACCCACCATTTTCAGCAGTGGAGAATGATGTCATATTTACGGACTGACACTCCATCACCAGATACTGCTGATGAGGAGTCATCATAATCAGCAACAATGCACTGCACTTGTGGTCAGAACTCATGGCATCTGTAAATCAGGTCAGGCTACAGGAAAGGAGCTATGAGCAGGTCCACAATTGGGCCACAGATATGATAAATAATACACAGCAAAGGGCTACAGCTGTGACCAGGGACTTTGCTGGCTCTGGTAGAGAGCCTGAAACACAACAACCACTCTCATCCATGGAGGAGTTCCTAGCAAACCTGGGTTCGGCAACCAGCTCACAAAAATCCATGACCCCATAAGTCATGAGGTGGGTGGCACAGCTTCCACAGGGGAGGAGTGCCCAGAAAAGCCTCCTGTGGTCATCACGGTAATACTGTAGCAGTTATAATGGCATCCTCTGCATAACTGCACATGGGCTTCACATCAATGTGCATTTGGATGGGGGGTTTGTAATGCACAAGTGTGCACACATAGTGTGAATGTCAGCAATCTGGGCAGTATCACAGTTCATAATGTACATGTTGATATGTGCACATATTATCCTGTACCAATGCCACAGTTGTGTCTGCTGATGATACCTCTCCCCCACAATTCCATAGGTTCCTCTGGTGTGGCCAGAGTTCAACATCCTGTAGCCCATGAGTGTGAAACTGTTTTGTTATAGCTCATCTATACCCTAGGCATGTTTTGGGCTGATAATTTGCCGTGGATACAACTGGGAAGCTTAGCCATATTGCAATACTTATATGTTCACTTATGGAGGGGTTCACTGCAGTGCATTACATCAGTAATCACAGTAGCGTATTTGCAGGAAGCAGGAGCTGTAACATATTTGCACATATTTTTGTGAAGGTCTAGGCAGTCTGCTATAAAGGGGGAATTAGTATGGTGGAAATAGGGGCACTGTGTTTTAGGTGAAGGTCCGTCTCATACACTGACATGTTGCTCATCTCACAAGTGTATAGTACTGGCAACATTAATTGGATGTAGCTGCACTTCATGTTGTTAAGGGGCTGTCTTGTCTATGTCTGTTGTGGTCTGCTTCTGTGTTGTGCATGGGATCAGTAATAAGGTGTGATATGTAGAATGCATTTGTGGCACCTCACGTGTGTGTGTGTGTGTGTGTGTGTGTGTGTGTGTGTGTGTGTGTGTGTGTGTGTGTGTGTGTGTGTGTGTGTGTGTGTGTGTGTGTGTGTGTGTGGATCAGCAGACATAGTGCAGGAATTAATGTAGTCATGTTCTATTCCTCCTCACAGGTGACTATGTAGGTTGGAGTTTGTCCCCCTCTCAACCTGATGTCAGTGTCTCATCATGATCTGATGATCATGGTGACCATAGTGAGGCACAGGTGGGGCTGTTGGGGGCAGAATCCATCCCATGGGGTTGACATCCCACTTCTTCCCCCAATGTCCCAGCACACAGTCAGTATGTCCACACATACCCAGTCCCCTGCAGCCACAGATACTGGACAGTCAGAGGGTGCTGGCATCGAATGGAGAGTGTAGTGGCTATGGAATCTGTGACTGTAGACAGTAGCCATATCCAGACAGCTGGTGAGGTTCCACATAGGCAGATTGACAGGGGTGCTCAAAGAAGGACTGCTGCCCATCCACCTATCAGAGGTGTCACATCATCTGTCACCCAGTGCATGTTTCGGTCCATCCTGGAGGCACAGGCATATTCAGAATGCAACACCAGACAAATGTTCAGGATCATGGGTGCATCACTGCCTAGCATCCATGACTCCATCCATAGCATTGGTGATGCCTTACATCATTTTACCAATGTAGAGGACAGATGGCGGGGTGAGACATTGTCACTCCTTAACCGTGCAATGTCTGTGCTTGAAAGTGTGGTGGGAGTATGGCATCGGACATAGGTCAGCAACAGTATCAGATGAGAGTGCACATGGCCATGCACAGTCACATTCCCGTAGTGGCAGTTCCACCAGCACTACTGAGGGAAGGGTGCTGGCCACACAACACCCTGGCACACCATGGGCACGTGGTACTGGGCAGTCCCATGAGGGGCACACATCCGGCAGACACCAGTCACCATCGGCAAGTAGTACCGCATCTGACCCTGGGCATGGTGGTGCCAGTGCCACTCCTGGCAGACCCAGCTCCCATGTTTGTGGCCAGAGACAGTGAACTATACATTCTGCCATGTATGGTCCACAGCTGTCTAACATGCCTTCATGTAGGGCTAGCACATGGCTTGAATGTGTACGTGCACACACTCACACATCACTGTCTCATGCAGGTCACCACCAGACACACACAGCTCCTCTCCATGGCCCAGCTGATCCACAACCCTCCAGATACATATACATGATGTCAACTGTGTGGCACAGTCTAGGCCTTTGGCATCCCCACATCACACCCTGTTTATGTGATGATACCTGTGCCACATCCCTGTTGTCCATACCATCAATGCAGGAGCATGCAAATATGTGTCTGATGCACTGGGTAGCTATAGTACAGTTAATGATGGTTTGTAGTGCAGTACTACCATGCTCTGTAAAATGCTGTCTGCTGGCATGTGTCATGAGTACACATCAAAGTGTATGTACCTTTCTTCCATGATGCTGCATTGCTGTTAGCATTGCTGACTGTTGTCTCCCAGATCTGTTTCTGTTTGTGTTTTAGGTGTCTGTGTGTCTAAGTTGTGGGGCCTTGCTGCCAATGCACAGGGTGACTGTAGTACAGTTAATGTCAGTTTGTAGTACATTAGTGTTATGCCCTGTAAGGTGCTGTCTACTGGCATGTGTCATGAGTAAGCATCAAAGTGTATGTGCCTTTGTTCCATGATGCTGCCTTTCTATTAGTATTGCTGACTGTTGTCTCCCAGATCTATTTCTGTTTCTGTTCCAGGTGTCTGTGTGCCTACTACGTGGGGACCTGATGCCAATACAGCAGCTTAGGATGTCATGGTGGTAATGTAGATATGTGACTTCACCAAGATACGGCTGTATATGTGCATGGTTACCTAGGTGCGTATATGTAGAATAGTGTGTCAGGCACAATGGGGGGCAGACAGTGTAATCTTGCATACACACCCCTTGACACAGCATGCTACTCTTGATACATGTCACCTGGGAGGTCAGTAGGATCTTTGGTTCACAGGATCATTGAAGGTTACTAGTGTAATGACCCTGGGTCCCTTACAAGGCTAGCCATTAGTTTATTCCTAACAGTATCATCAATTAGCACCTGTTGCTTCTGTCATGGAGTGACACAGGTGGGACCCCTGGGACAGATTTGTAGTTTCTCATCCACTCATCATGATTCCACTTGAAGGGGGTCTGCATGGTACGCTGTTTGTGGTGTATGGGAAGTGCATTCCTGAAACAGGGCAGCCCCTGGAAGACAAACCTGTCTCTCCAGCAGGTTGTGTTGATGTTGCATATCAGATTCAGTCCTGTCATGCTGGTAAGGTGTGAGGAGTTAGACTCACATATATGAGGCAGCTGTTGAAGGGCACGGTCCAACATTGCCTTCTAGGTGTGACACAGACCACCTCTGGGAAACCTCTCCAATACCAAGTGAAGCACTACTGATTCCAGCCTGTCTGCATGGGACAGGTGTTATAGACCATGGATCACCTTTGTGAGTATTACTACAGCCTTTCCAGTTGGTGTAGCTGTCTGGATAGGTACATACCAAACAAGGTGTTGTAGGAAATTAGTGGTCTACTGACTGAGGACTACACAGAGGTAATGACCACATTTTTCTGCATGTAATCCGTTACCTATGAGGTCAACCATGGACAAGGCTTTTCTGACCACTGCCTCTACTTGACGGTTGAATGTGACATTGTTATCAACCTGAGTACCCAGGTCTGTTAACACAGGTTGTGTGTTTAGGGGGTCTCTGTTGCTGTGGCAAACAGTGGGGCCATGTCCTTGCCAAATGGTATGATGGTACAGTTTTCTGCATTTAGCTTGGGGCCAGGATCTTGGTACCAATCTTTGCTTGATTTAAGACCCTGCTGCAGTGTATTAACATCATTTGATGGGTCAATGACAGACAGCACACAACTTACAGATGCCACAACCTTAGTCAGTACCTACAAATGTGAGTGGTGGCGGGCAGCATTCATGCCTAGATACATGTGGGTTATTTAGGAGCAGCAGCTACTCACAGGGCCTCAACATGTATACATATTGCACACACATAGGCAAGACAGACTAGGGTTGCCACCTTATCAAATGGCCAATGTGGGACACTTCTTGTAGTATCATGAGAGTTAACAGGACTTCTTTTTTTTTTGCTGCTATGACAGCTTAGGTTTGTAGCATTTGGCTAGACTATGCTATTTCTCATAACATTAATGTGTTTCTGATGTAAAATGACTGTTTTATGCAACTATTCCACAAATGTCAGACATGTTTGTTGTCCCACAATCTTGGGACATATGTATTGCTTTAGTTGTTTTTACAGGATACACCTGGCCAAACATGGACTGCAACCTGCATGGTAGGCCAGGTAGTCCTAAGGCAGTCACACTACGCACACACACAGAAATAACAGCCACACTGCTGGAAGGAGATATGCATACACATGCACATATACTCACAAAGTTGCTAGTTTTTGAGATTAGAATCCCTACTTATTTAGTTACAAACATTAGAGTGCTACACACTTATTGCATGTGCCACATAGCTGTTATGTTTAGAGAGTGTCTAACTGTGCTTCTAAGGTGGATGACATCAGTAGGCCCTAAATAGGTTGGCAATGGGGGTTTAACAGGTTTGCACAAGCCCTTAAAATGGTATAACAGTTACGCACCCGCAAAGACAGCCACACTGTCACAAGAGGATATGCATACACACACACATACACTCACAGAGTTGTCAGTTTTGAGTTTAGAACCCCTGCCTATCTAGTTGTAAATATTATAGTGTTGCGCACTTATCACATGCGCCACAGAGCTATTATGTTTTGAGTGTGCCTAACTGTGCTAATAATGTTGATGACATTAGTAGGCCTTGAATAGGTTGCCAATGGGGGGTTAGCAGGTTTGAACAGGCCCTTAAAATGGTATAACTGTTGCATACACACACGCACAAGACAGCCACATTGGTGCAAGGGGATATGCATACACACATGCATACATTCACAAAGTTGCCAGTTTTGGGATTAGAACCTCTACCTTTCTTGTTGTATAAACTATAATGCTGCGTCCTTATTGCATGCACCATGGGGCTATTATGCTTAGACAGTGTCTAGCTGTACTTTTTAGGTGGATGACATCATTAGGCCCTGAATAGGTTGCCAATGGGGGGGTTAACAGGTTTGCATAGGCCCTTAAAATGGTATAATGCACATACAGAGGCAAGACAGCCACACTGCTGAAGGGGATATACATACACCCACACACACACATATACACTCACTGAGTTACCAGTTTTGAGATTAGAGGCTCTACCTATCTAGTTGTGTATACTGTAGTGCTATGTATTTATCGCATACGCCACAGAGCTTATGGGTCTGGAGAGTGCGTAACTGTGCTTCTAAGGTGGAGGACATCAACAGGCCCTGTAAAGTAAGCCAATGGGAGGATTCACAGGTAGACACTGACATTGGACACACATAGGCAAGACATACATACTGCTACTAGGGAATATACTTACACATACACACACTTACTGAGTTGCTTTTGCTGGAAGTAAAACCTCTACCTATCTAGTTGTATACACTATAGTGCTACATACTCATTGCATGCGCCATTAAGCTTACGTGCCTGGAGGGTGTCTAACTGTGCTTCTAAGGTGGATGACATCAGCAGGCCCTGTAAAGTAAGCCAGTGGGAGGGGGGGGGTTCACAGGTAGGCACAGGTCTTAAAATGTATTGGTGTTCCACACAAATAGGCAAGACATACACACTGCTGCAAGGGGATATACTTACATACACACACTCACTGACTTGCCATTGTTGGGATTAGACACACTTCATATCTAATTGCATATACTGCAGTGTGACGTACCTATCACATGCACTATGGACTTTGTCCATTTGGAGAGTGTCTGCTGTTGCTGTTGGGGTGGATGGCATCTGCAGCTGTTGACAAGGAGGCCACTGTTGTGGAGGACACTCGTCAAAGCGCCATAAAATGAGTTACCATTGCACAGACATAAGTCTGTTAGGCATGAGTATACTGTTGTATGTGGAATTCCTACACAAAGACACACAAGGTGGCGGATGTGAGATTAGAACTCTTACCTGCTACTATTACACACTATAGCTCCCTGTGCTAATGGCACACGCCACTGGTTAGAATTGATGTACAACTGGCTACAGCAATACATCACTGCGTGTTTGTGTCTCTGTCTCTCTTTCTCTTCCCCTCTGTCTCTGTATCTATATAACAGTCTACAGATCCATATACATCTTATATGTAACACATACTGATGGAAAAGGGCAATGATGTCTGATAGGGATAGGGAGAGACAGTTAGGTATACATACCTGTCTATATGCACAGAGATTTATGGACATCTTAGTTCTATAGTTAGATGTGGCTTCAGAAATGGGCTGACATTAGCTAAGTGTAGGAGCATACCCAGTGTGACCATTGGTACTTACAAGGGGACTACAGGTCAGACCTAGCTGTACTCCAGTCCGGGATTTTGTGTGCTACAGCCAATAGGCTGCTGCACCTGATTACACAGTTCATCACCTCCCTGATATGATCTGACTCATATCTAGGGTGTATACTGGGTGTATTAGACTGCACATGGTTTTTCATCATATGTCTGGTACATTTTACATAGCAATATGATTTCCTGGTACATCGGTGGCACATCATTATAGATTGATGTGAGGAACCACTAACAGAAATTTGGGTTACTGACTCCAAACACTGCTGGGAACCCATGCTACTGCATGAACCATTCTATTCTGCACTTTCTACATGTGTCTGGCCAGTAGTTCCTCCTTCTCCTTATATGTGTGCCTTTGTCCTGTCCTACTCTAGTTCTTAGTGGTTTTCTCCACAGTTGCTGCTATATGTAGTTACAGGTATGCTAAACATACATTGTAAAGTGCAGAATGATATTTATGGTAAACTGGTGAAACTTCTACACAGTTGCAATATTGTCTGGTAATAGGATATTCTAACTAGTTATACTGACTGCTGCTGATTAAGACTGGTTGCAGAGTCTGAATGTATTTCTTTTGATGACTTCTTATTGGCTATGTTCACTTGCTCTGCTTTCTGTACAATATTTATGATGGGTGTGCTTATTTTGATATCCTTATTTTATTGCTTTTAGTCTTGCATTCTTTCCTTTTCTCTTCTTTGCAACTTTTAGAGCCATTGGGCACCTGATTGCTCTGGGTCCCCCCCCCCACTTGTGTGAGCAAGGAATCCTCTCACTCCAGTTAAAAGCAAAGAAAACTCTAACCAGCAATCATCCAAAAATAGACTGCAGCCCCAGGTTTAACTCCAGGAACCTTGTTGTTGCCACTTGTGTAGTGTAGGTGTCAGCTTTTGTGACTACTGTTATGCCTTGCTAAAATCTGTTATAGTCAGCTAGAGTGCATACCCCAGGGGCAACAGCTGCAAACCTTATTTCTCTTAGCCCATCCTCACCCCTTTCATCTGTTTCACTGTTGATAATTTGTTGTATGTTAAGGTACTGATTGTTTTTTATAGTTGCTGTGGGTGCAGCCCCGGTCCGTTCGCCATCGCTATGCTCGGGCTCACTTCGCTCATATTGTACTAATAAATTGACAATATATAATTCAATTCACCTTATCCATAGTCAAGCACATCATTACAGATAAAGTAGCAAGTATCCCCCCCCCCGTATTTACTAACTCACTATCTCTGCTACCCTCTCTTAACTAGTGGATACCAATAACCTGACCAATACTTCTTGGCCATACTGCAGCTTCCTAAACATAAAACAATAGCTCTTGCACTGGCCATACTCTCCATCACTTTTCTGTAGCCGTATACCCAGCATTGCCTGATGCATATATAGCTCCTAAGTCCCTAACATCACTTCAACTTGTAGCTACAGACAACTCCCATTAACAAGTCTTACACTCTCATCCACCTATCACTTCAAATCTCTTATCCCTCTTAACAACAAACTCCCACATACACCTAATACTACACCTTTAATACAACACCAATCTCACTCATTCATAGATAGTACTCTTGCATGTAACACATTCTTTCTGAAACTAGATAACATGGGTTACACATATCCAACCCAACTACAAAAAACATCATTCTACCCATTAATAATCTTCACCCTACTTCTACTTTACATCCTGTCCTCCAACCACACTCAGCTTCTTAACCACACCCATCCCCTTGGCAAACTGATTCCACAGCCAACACCACCAAACTAGAAAACTTCCCTATATCGCCATGTGACGTTATCTCCCCCTACCTTTGGCTTACTCACGCATTAAACTGAAAATCAGAAGTAACCCCCTCTCTTCTCAAAGACAAACTAAAATAATTCACAAATTAACCAAACTCTATCTACACCTACTCCATAAACTCACTTGCAGTGGTGATATACATCCCAATCCAGAACCCAAAACATCAATCAGCCCAAACTTAAATCAACTACATCCCCTACACCACAAACCTACCTCAGCTCTCCTCTTATTAAACATTAATGTACGACGTATACTTAACAAAATTCATGGCCTTCATGCCCTACTAGCTCTATACAAACCAGATATCACTGTGTTAACTGAAACATGGCACAAACCACAACATCACAATAATGAGATTACTGCCCCGGGTTACAACATTATCCGAAGAGACAGATCAGAGAAAAAGGGCGGAGGTGTTGCAATATTATTCCAAAGTCATCTTGCCTTAGAACAACTAGATTACAATAACCATGAATTCAAAGATGTAGAACTAATCCTTGCCAAATTAAAAATAAGTTCCAACAAACATATAATTATTGCAGGTGGCTATATACCACCAGACAATAACATCACTGTAATGGAAAGCCTGCTTAACTGGACCTACAACTCCCTTCCACATGAAACCATACTATTAGGAGACTTCAATATTGATTGTCTTCACTGCTTCAGCCATAACTCCTCTGCCTTCATAAACCTCAACAGGTTTACCCAAACTATAACCACCCCCACTCGAATTGACAAAACTTCCAAACACCAGTCCATCTTAGACTGGATCCTGATATCTGACCCCACTCTTGCACAGCAATCTGGTTGTCTTCCAGATACCCTAAGTGACCATCAACCAACCTACCTAATTAGGAACAGATCCCAAACCATCAACCAACCTATCCTCAGAGTAGTTAGAAACAAAAAAAAACTTTATAGCTACTGATCTCATCAATACTCTAAAAAGCTGTAACTGGACCCCCCCCAAAAAAATGTACCTCTAGACGATGCCATCGAGTACATAAAAATATTAAACCATCATGCACCACCTAGAACCATTAGAATAAAATCTAACTATGCCCCATGGCTAAGAAAAGATACTACAACTATAATAAAAGAAAGGGACAAGACCTGGATTCAATATCAGAAAAACAAAACCACTACTTTGAGACAAAACTATGTAGAGCTCCGTAACAAAGCCAAAAAACAAATCAAACTAGACAAATCCAGTTACTATACAAGCATGCAAGAAAAATATGCTCACAACCCACAAAAAGTCTGGCCCTCAATAAATGGTATACTGCATCCAGGAAAGTCCACGACTCCAACCCCTGTGCTTCCAAATAACCATGAAAACATTCCTACTTAGTTTAACAAATTCTTTACCAAAACAGTCCAGACCCTTGTCAATGCCCAAAATAGTACTAGCAGCCCCACACAAATAACTACCCCAACCCACCCCAATAAACAAAACAATAGCCCCAGTTTTAACCTCCACTCTGTATCCACCAAATCAATATCTAAACTCCTTGGTAAACTTAAGCCAACCTCCCCAGCAGCTGATAAGCTGCCAGCAGACTTCCTTCGGATCTCAGCTGAAGCTATAGCCTATCCTGTCTCTATTCTCATAAACAGATCTCTCTCAGAATGCAAAGTCCCCACCTCATGGAAAACATCATATATAATTACACTGCACAAAGGAGGCAACTCCTTAGAGCTCACCAACTATCGCCCAATATTAATCCTATCACATTTATCCAAAATATTACAACGAGTTGTTCATACTCAACTAGTACAGTACCTCCAGAATAACAACCTACTCTCCATATCACAGCATGGCTTTAGACCTTCCCATAGCACCACAATAGCACTACTATCATTCACCAACATAGTTAACCAGCACAGAAACAAGGGTCTATTTGTTTCTTCCATATTCTTAGACCTATCAAAAGCCTTTGACATGGTAAACCACAGTCTGCTTCTTGATACCCTATCCACGCTAAATATAAGTCCCTCCTCTATATCATGGTTCAATAGCTACTTATCTGCCCGTCAGCAAGCAGTCCTATGGTAGGACCAATTGTCCCCCATGTTACCAGTAACCATAGGAGTCCCTCAAGGATCCATCCTTGGCCCATTGCTGTTCTCTCTATTTACAAATCAGATCTCTTCATCCTCTCCCACTGCCTCAATAGTACAATATGCAGATGGCACTACCCTCATATGTGCTGCCTCTACCCTTAATGAACTGCAAACCCTTACCCAAAATAACTTCACCCTAGCCGAAACTTGGTTCACCAACATCAAACTTCGTCTTAATCCCAAAAAAACAAACTAATTCTTTTTAGCCCTGGCAGAGCTCTTCCCCTAAATAATAATTTCACCATTAGCGCCAAAGAAAACATTCAAATCAGTCCAACCACACACACACACACACACACACACACACACACACACACACACACACACACACACACACACACACACACACACACACACACACACACTAAACTGCTAGGCGTAGAAATAGACAATAACCTGAGGTTCAACATCCACATAGCACAAACTATTAAGAAAGTTAATAAAAAACTTTGTCTCCTCTACAGGAACAAACAGTTTATGACAAAACACATCAAAATAACCATCGCAAGGACTCATCTTCTATCTACCCTCCTCTATGCCTCTCCCATCTTGATCAATCTCCACCAAACTGATCTAAATAAAATGGAATCTTGCTACAAAAAGATTGCCAAGTTTGCTACTGAAGCCTCATATAGATCCCACCACTGTCTATCCCTTAAGCAAATCAACTGGCTAGAGTTGTCTCATATATTTCTACTCAATCAACTCTCTATAGCACACAAACTCTATTACCTTCCTGAGATACCTCCAGCACTTCAGCACCTAATTCAGCCCCACATTCCCTCTAGAGCCTCAAGATCTAGTAACCGGAACCTTATAACTGTCATCAAACATAAAAACAAAGCTGGTAAGTCCTTCTTTGCCAACACCATTGCCAAAACCTGGAACACACTACCAAGACAAATAACTTCCACCACCTCCTTTAGTCAATTAAAAAAACTCCTGAAAACCCACTATCTAAGCAACTGGCTATACTCATGCCACTCACCAGGCTAATCCATACCAAGATAATTTGTCAGGCTACAGCTATGTATAAACAGTTTCTCCCCTGAAAGCTTCCAAACCAGTATACATTTACCTTACAAAACTTATAACTGCAAAAGAAAAATAAATGCACCTCTGCTTGTCTACTGTAAGAAATGATAATCACTAGCATGATGTCCTGTTGTGTGTATATATGCTATATGTATGTTAATCACCAGCATGTTGTCCTGATGTGTATATATGCCATATGTATGTATGTTCTACTTCATTTTACTCTCATGTAATGTATTGTAATGTGGAGCTTTTCTCCCCGGGCCTCCACTGAAAATGGACCTGTGTCCAGTCGGACTTTCCTGGTAAACAAATGTAAAATAAATAAAAATAAATAAAAGGTATGCTGTGACTGGGGTATGTGATGTAACACCACACACAGGGTTACAGACTTTACACCTCTGACTGTCCCTGTTCTACAGGATGTTCAGCCTTGTGCGCCATATGTCTCCTCTAGTCCTCAGACGGTTTGTGTTGTACTGTTATTATAATGATATATGGTGCTCATACCTCTCAACCTCTTAAAGCCAGATATCTGGACAAAGGCATATGTAAAAGTGGGACACAGACACATGCACTAACATAGCAACAGGTTTCTAATATTGCACTTACAAACTTAGACAGTTGGTGGAATAATAGGTTTTGTATTAGCATGAATGTTCTGATGGGTATGAAGTGTGCATCTCAACTGTCTGTCATTATATTCTCATGTCAATCTTTATTGATTTGCCACTAGTTTGCCAGAAATATACAATGGTATGAAAAACAGACCATAAATATGATGTAAAAATGTGGATATTCTGCAACATTCTGTACATGTGGGGGGTATGATGGAGCCCATTGACTTGTAAGTACTGATACAGTTATGTGACTGTCTTGACATCCTGCTGATACTCTGACTTGTTACAACCTGCTGTTCTACGAGCCACCATGTAGATAACTCAGAGCTATCTGTGGCCCCCTGTCCCTCCATTATCTCTGGCATTGTCCAGCTTTCCTGCAGTAAAAAATAGTGGCATATGCACAGTCTGTAGAACTAATACCATAGGTGTAGATCACATGCAAAATAGTAGGCACAGCCAGTCTCAAACTATGAGCACCATTAATCATGGTCATGCACTTAGCCCACTAAGCCATGATAGCCACCAGACAGTGCATGTGCTGTGCATTGCCTCATTGCTTAGGCCAGGGAATACTGGGCATGCCTACATATGTCTAAAGGGATCGGCTCAGGGGGATTCTCCTCCAAGTCCCCCTGTGGCTGTGGGGACCTTGACACTGGTGGGGGGCTGTGTCCCTTCCCTGTGATGATCCTGCTGCAGCTGTTTCCATTGGATCGTATTGTGTAGCATGGCACATACTGAGAACATATGTGATCATGTGGTGGGACAGTACTTCAGGTCTCCACCAGATATATCGAGGCACTGGAACCATGACTTGAGCAGCCCAAACACATGCTCTATAATGTTCCTAGTTTGTAAGTATGCCTCATTATAGCATTCTTTGGTAGTTGTGTGTGCATTTCTGATGGATGTCATCATCCACGGTTCCAGTCCGTAGCCAGTATCCCTGTCAAAGGAAAAAACTTCAAAGACCAGTTCAGTAAGGTTCAAGTATGGCACCCTTTATTACTTGTAGCAAGGAGACAAAGCATGCAAATACAGGATTTGTCTAAATTACTAGTGAGCAGTATGCTACTTTTATACAGTTCTTTCCATGTTACACAGAAATGTTGCTCCTATTGCTGACGTAGTTAGACACATCTTTCTGTATTGTTCTACAGAAAATGTTACTTAGATTTCCTGCTGACATGTTCAGATTTAAAACTCATTATGTGTTACATAGAAAATGTTACTTGGATTTCCTGCTGACATGACTGGATTATAAAAAACATTTGAGAAAAACAACCTGGCCTTGGGGCTTATTTTTAGCCCACTACAAACTTTCTATTCTTCAATTGTGCAGTTCTAATATATATGTGTTACATTTCAAGGTACATTTCTAGCTTAGGTACAAGTAATGCTGACTACGGTTCATACTTTCAAGCAGCCTTTGTTTTCATTATCAATAGCTTCAGCAGCTATGTACCTTCTCACGGCATAAGCAGAAAATCAATAACTCTTTGTTAAGTCTCATGACACTAGTAGAAATGAAACACTTATTATTATTATTTTCATGACATTAGCAGAAATCAAATGCTTTCCTGTTAATTTCCATAGCATAAGCAGATCATAGCTGCACATATTTTAACAGGATTGGAATGTCTTTAGCAACTGTGCATATTCACACAGTGTGAACAGAATAAATGTATTAACCCTTTTAAACCTCGAGTGCACTAAGCATGCATATTACTAATACATATTTTTCTAACATTTCCCCCCTTTTAATACTGTTATTCTACTTTCAGAATAAGCATAAACAGTTGTTTCTTCCCCTAACCTCTTCCTACTCGGGATTTGCAGTTAAGAGAGTCATTCAGTTTAAACTTATGAAAGCATTTTCAATTTTTCAACAATTCTTCGAGTTCAGCACCTTGGTATAAGGTTTCTGAAACTGACAAGTCTTTAATCAGTCTTTTCATGCAAGGGATGTAGCAGCAAACACATACCACCAGTAGGATCATTCCTACACAGATGGAAATCAGGATGTTCATTAGGATACTGCCCCGCCCCCCCAAACAGTCTCTGGAAAAAGTCTGTTAATGGATTTGGTCCTGGCTTGGTCATAGCCGACACGTGCTGAATTACCTCAAGGTGATTGTCTATCTTGTGTTTGTGGTCAGGAATATACGAGCAGCACTCCTCTTGGATTAAAGTGCAAGTACCTCCTCAGGTCGCTAGGGTGAAGTCGAGAGCCACGCGGTTTTAAAGCACTACAGTTCTCATGGCAGTCAGTTCGTCATTCACCAATTCTAGAGCAGAAAAGGTTGCATTGCTCATTAGTTCGAGAAGTTTAGACAGTTTTCTCAGTTCCCACATTGATTTTGTTGCTCCATATGCTGGCATGATACCTGCCCACGATATAATGGTATCACCCAAGTCCATGTGTATCAGTCCATTGTCCACAACTTGGTGGTGTTTCCAGCGTGCATCGATTTGCCCCACTGGGTTGACAGGTTTCTTGATTTCTCGTCAAACATTCCGAATTTTCCCCTGAGGCAAAACTGCTGTGTGTCATATGGCCGGAACCAGGTACCCCAAATAACAACTGCTGGACCAATTCTCAGGTAACCACTTGTATGTCTTCTACTTTGGTAGTAACTTTACTATGTCCTGGTTCTGGATGAAACATTTTTTGTCAACTATAATCAGTTGTTTATAAAGATCAGCATTATGTTTTACTTCATCAGTTGTCCTATGCATCAGTTCAAAAAATTAATCATAGCTTGTGTTGCAATAGGAACCTGTGTTATCACTTTTATTGTAGCATCTATAGGGAACAGTCACATTGCAATTGCTCCAATCCACCTGAACTGTATAATTTTTGTAAAAACACACAGTCCCCTTCTGTCAAACAGACAAGTGCAATGCTACTTTATCTTGTGATGTAACATCTGATGTATCATAGACTAAATTTTCTCAGGTCTTGTTAGCTCCTAGGGGGACTGAAGCTAACAATAACCCCCCCCCCCGTATGCTGTTGGCAAAGCTGTGCAAATCCAGCAATTCGAAACGTTGAAGGTCTCAGCATACACATATTTGATTGCCTGGTAAGTGATGAAGTTTGGGTGCCACTCTACGTGCAACTCTCCACGTTTATTCAGTTCAGTTTGTGTGGCTGGGGAAAGGAATGGCCGCAACAAAAAGATTATTGTCACTAGTACAGTCAACAGGATGATTATGCGATACTTCTGAGGAAATTGTTGTTCTGCATTCCTGTTTTCCCTGACTCTTCCGAATAGGTACATCTGGATCTTACTGGATCCTGTCATCTTTATTTCAGACATGCGTTTTTACTCTCTGCCCTAATAGGACCTCCAGCACCGATGGTTTCTTCACTGGGGTTGAAATGGATCAGTCCTATTGATCTGACCCCCCTTTGTAGCCAGACTTTGTGCTGAGGGCCCGGATGGAGAGGTAAGATTTTTGTCCAATTCAAAGTTCTTAACTAGTTTGCAGTGCGTCAGGTGGATCCACGAAGCTCGCTCTGTGATTTTGACTGCAGTGGGTGTTGAAAGAAGTATCTGGTATGGACCTTCCCACCTTGGTGATGACCAGTTTTTCTTTTTTATATTCTTCACCCACACCCAGTCCCCTGGGATCACTGCCACATCCATTGTTTCAGTTTGTTCTTTATCTGAAACAGAATTTGACTGCAACAGATGTTTAGAATTCAACACATTTTTCATATATTCAGCTAGTGTAAGATCAGCCTCCTGGTCTGAGGGCATGAGAAGTTTCCACTGGGGTGTATAATAAGCCCTTCCAAATAGTTTTTCAAAAGGAGTCAATCCTTTTGCAGTCGGAACAGTCCTCATGCTCAACACTGCCAGGGGCAAACAATATATCCAGTTCTTCCCTGTCTCAGCTATTAACTTTCTTAATTTGTTCTTTAATATAGCATTATGCCTCTCGACTAGCCCTGCAGATTGCGGATGGTATGCACAATGATTTTTTAAAGAAATACCAAAATGCTTACTTAACTCCTGTATGGTTTGGTTTACAAAGTGTGTACCATTGTCACTGTAGATTCTTTCCGGTATACTGAATCTAGGAATGCTTTCTTTGACAAGTACTTTTGCCACTGTGGCTGCATCTGGATTTTTGGTTGGAAAGGCTTCCACCCATCTGGAAAACATATCTACAATGACAAGACAATACTTCTTATTTTCACACGTGTTCAATTCTATGAAGTCCCTACAAATAGTGTGAAACGGATATGGTGGTGTAGGGAAACTCCCTTGCTTGGGCATTAACGCCCCTTGTGCATGATGTTTGTTACAAATTTAGCACATCAAACAAAATTTTTTAGAGTAGTTTGTAAATCTGTATGTTGTGAACACCTGGTTCACCAGCTGTACCATCCCCCCTGTTGAGACATGGCACTGCCCATGGCTCAACAAAGCTGCATATCTAAACAAATTAGATGGTAGTATCGGTTTCCCCTTCTTTAGAGATGTACAGCCCCTTTTTGAGAATTGCTCCTCGTTTTATCCATCTTTGTTTTTCAGCTTGCGTAGTGAGTGTCTGCATTGTTTTTAACATTTCTAGGTCTAAAATCTCAGAGGGTTGTAGTTCCTCATTTAAAAGAAATACTTCTGAAGCTGCTTGTTTTGCAGCTGTATCAGCTCTTGCATTACCTTTTGAAATCTTGTCTTGTTGATTGGTGTGAGCTGTGCATTTGCAAATGGCTACTTTCTGAGGTAACTGAATAGATTCTAAAAGATCTAAAATAAATTGTGCATGATTTATATGTTTGCCAGTAGATGTTATCATTCCTCGATTTTTCCACTGTTGCACAAAAACATGTACAGTAGAAAAAGCGTACTGGCTGTCAATAAAACATTTACCCTTTGCTAAGGTACATGTCCGTGTCAAGGCAATCAATTCTGCTGCCTGTGCAGATAAGTTGTGTGGTAAAGGTTTTGCTTCTATAATCTCAGTGTCAGAAACTACTGCATATCCTACTAGGTTCTGTCCTGCAGGACCCCTTTTGCACGAACCATCCACGTAGTATGTCACCTCGGCATCAACCAAGGGAACATCCGTGAGATCTTTTCTAGGTAGTGTCTTTTGCTCAATTACCTGCAAGCAGCAGTGTGGTGTGCCATCTGCAGGGGTTGGGAGCAAGGTAGAAGGGTTCAAAGTCATGCATCGTTCAATTGTCATGTGAAGTTGGCTCAACAATATAGTCATACAGGAAAGATGCCTAGCAGGGGAAAGATATGCCACTTTTTCTTGTAGTAAAATAATCGCGACTGCATGAGGCACTCTCAAAGTGAGAGGGTGGAATAAAACTACTGAGGCCGAAGCCTGCACTGCCATTGCAGCTGCAACTACTGCTTGTACACAGTGGGGTAAGGACCGTGCTACTGGGTCTAGTTGTGATGAATAGTAAGCAATGGGGCATTGCTTGTCCCCATGCTGTTGTGTTAACACTGATGTCATATAACCTTGCTTACAATCTACAGTTTGGAAAAAACATTTATGGTAGTTTGGTAATCCTAGAACTAATGAGGATGCTATTAACTGCTTCAGTTTGCAGAAAGCAGATTCTGCCTCTGGTGTCCATTGTAACAAATCCTGTGCTGCCATTGGTTTTTATATATCAGGTCAGTCAGAGGCGCAGATTCCAAGGCATAGTTTGGAATCCATCTCCGGCAAAAATTAGTTGTACCCAAGAAGGACATCATTTCCTTCTTGGTAGTGGGTTTTGGTGCTTGCAAAATTGCTACTTTTCTATCCTCATCTAATGTTCTACCTTCCTTGGATATTACATATCCTAGGTATTTGACTTGTTTTTTCCAAAGCTGCAGTTTATTTTTGTTTACCTTATGTCCTTCAGTGGCTAGAAATCATAATAGCGCTATGGTATCTTCTCTACAATCTTGCTGGGTGGGGGCCGCCAGCAAGATGTCATCAACATAAAGTAAAATTTGACTGCCTCTTGGTGGAATAAATCCTGCCAAGTTGCTTGCCATTTCTTGTGAGAATATTGTTGGACTTTCACAATACCCCTGTGGTAGTCGCGTATATGTATACCTTTTCCCCTGAAATGTGAATGCAAACCAATACTGGCTGTCAGGGTGTATCGGTATCGAAAAGAACACATTGCTGATGTCTACCACAGAAAAATACTTCTGTTGAGGTTTTAAATCATTCAACAGGGTGTGTGGGTCTGGCACCGTAGGTGCCCTTGGTATTACTGCGTCATTTACAGCTTGTAAATTTTGGACCATAAGCCATTCTCCGTTTGCTTTTTTAACTGGAAATAAGGGTTTGTTACATGGTGAATCAGGAGATTCTACCAGTATTGCTCCTTTAAGTAAGGCTGCTATAATAGGCTTTATTCCTGCCTCTGCATCTTTTCTTAAGGGATAGTCTTTTCTGTGGTCTAAATGCTGACTTTGGCATGATGGTAACTGGTCCCGCTGTATGAATAAGTCCTACATCTGATTTACCTGTTGACCAGAGAGTCTCTGGTATATTCTGTAAGGCATTCTCTTCCTCTTTAATAGGAGTGCTAATCAGCTGTCCTCGCTAGATTGCAAGTGCACAGCTGGGTTGGTCTGAGTTATCCAATTCAACATCTGTATTTGTATTCCCTGCTCTGACAGTTCTAATTCTGTCTGCTTCTCCCATCTTGTGACTTTTTCTCCTAGGTCTGCCCATTCTATGTTTTTGTTCTCGGTTAAGCTAACATATGGCAATCGATTAGATTTATAAAGTGTAAAGAACTCCTGGGGCAATGAACAGCTGGTTACACTGTTCCCTTCTGTGTCCTAGTACAGGTTACGTAATATCAATCTGTTTGCATGATTTTTGAACAATTCTTGCTCATATTCCTTATCAGGTCCTGGTGTGTTACAATAATACAGGGTACAGTGCAACAGGTGTTGTTTATCAATGTCAAGGGAGGGGAACTTGCTGATGGCTACATTCATTAACTCTTCGGTCACAGTCCCTGGACCAGTCATAACCAAGTCCTGGCTGTACCAATAAAACATTTCACCCTCCAATTGCACTGCAAAAGTATCAATTTGTTGCTGTGCTTCCATACCTGCATGGTTGGGACTACTGCTATACCAAATAGATGCATGAGGTCTCTGCCCAAGAGGTTTACTCGGCATTTTGCAGAAACAACAATTTTGCTTCTCTGAGTCAATCCTGAAACTGGATCAGTTATTGCAATATCACGGGAGAGGGGATCCCGATACAGCTGTCCATTAGCTGCCTTTACCAGTATGTAATCAGGTGACTCTGTGTTTTCTGGCAGTTTGGAAGGTTGTATCAGGGTTCGTGATGCCCCTGAGTCACACAAGAACTTGACTTCCCTTCCTTTTAACAAGAGTGTAACTTCTGGCTTCGTGTCTGCTAAATAGAGCTCTAAGCCCAATAAAGCTAGGTCTAATATTTCATTTTCTTCACTGTCACTAACTTCTTGCACTTCCTCTATCTCTTCTGTCACATCCTCTACTCCCTCTATCACATTTTCATTTGTCCTTTCTCTTCTATCCCGTTCTAGTGATTCCTGACTACCATATAGTCATTCCTCACCCTCCTTGTCTTCCGTGGTGTCCCTTTTTACCACATTTGAAACATTCCCCCCTTTTCTTTCGCCCTTCAAAGTCCTCTGATCGCTGATCAGATTGTTTGTTTCCCTGTGCATTTTTCTTGCCCTTTTTCCCAGACTGTACTACATAAACTTCTGCTCCATCTTCTACAGAAAATATTTGAGCTTTCTTTTTCTTTTTGCTATTAAAATGCCTTTTGGCATGCCTAGCATATTCAAGTAATGACTGTAACCTGCTTGTACGATGGTCTACCATGTGTTTTGTAATAAAACTGCTTATGGGTACAATACTGCCTTTTAAAAATGCATTCTTTAACTGCTGTTCATATGGGGAATCTTGTGTTTGGTCTTCAGGAACCTGCATTCCACAGTGGTTATTAAAACATTCTAATAGTCTGGCATAATACCGGTCAATAGCTTCACCTTCTTGTTGGATGCATTGATTAATGCAAGTCCAGTCTGCCCTAGGCTTCCATTTTTCAGAGATGCGGTCTGTAAGACCTTTTACTCTGTTGTCTAATTCTGTGCTGCTATGTGGGAGGGGTCTTTGTGCAGCGTCTTGGGGATTCCAGTTGCCACTAAGCATGTACCAATCTGGCCCCACAATTTGTCTAACTACTTTTTCTACCTCTTCTCCATTTAAGTTATAACTCAGCCTCATTCCTTGTAAATCTTCTGAGAATTTTCTAAAATTAACTTTTGGATGGGGAATTCCCTCAGTGACTTTCCGGATATCTTCCGGAGTCCAGGGTCTATACACTAAAATAGTTGGGTCCTGATTTTCTTGACCTGCCCGAGGATTGGGTACTTCTATAAGTGGGCATATTTCTTCTTCACTCATAGATCGTGAATTCTTAACCATTTGATATAACTCGATGCCTTCATTTGAGTTACCTGCCCTTGTTCGAGACCTGGTTTCAATGGGATCTCTAATAAATGGATTTATTTTCACAATGTCTCTATTTTCAGTGACAACAGGATATCGTGGGGGTGGACTAACCTGTTCACTTGCTTCATATTCTGGTAAGGGAGGCGGAGGGGCTGATGCTATTACTAAGTTATTGTCCTCCTTGTCTAAAAACATTGTTTTTGAATTGTTGTTCTTTTGTTCCCTACGGTTTACTTCCTAAATCCACCTGTGTGCCTGAGGAATTCCTAATTTACGTTGCTTTTTTACTCGACCTTTGGAATCGGATTTAAGCTGTTTGACAAGTTTGATAAGCGAGGATTTTTCTAATTTTCCGTCGAATTCATATTTATTAACCCATTTTGAAAAATATTTAATGTTGTCAGTGCACTGCAACTGCATGTATTTTGCGTCTTCTGTTAACGGCAAATTTTGGGGTCTTTTTGTGCAATTATTACCCATTTTGTTCTACCCTTTTGATTGTTACATAACTTCTCTTATTTTTAACGTGGTACCATGGATTTTGTTATAGTCTCTTCAGAATGACTGCCTACTTATTCTGTTTCTCTTGATCTATGACAAGACAGTAATCTTTTCTGTCCCTGACTTGTAAAATACAGTCTTGACAAAAACAATACAAATCTAGTCCCTGATCTAAAACAGAAAACAGAAAAAAGTAGATTCACCTTACCTGAGCCTAGGTGATTGATCACCTGATTCATGGAAACCCTTCCTTCAGTCGCAGATCAGAAAGTGGCTGGCCTCTTTTGTACGACAATTCAGTCGGAGGGCTTTTCATATAAGAAGAACCGATTTGGTTTCTTCCCCGTATGGTTTCAACCACCTGGCCCTTCTGATCAGAGGTGAAGAGAGGGCTCCGGCTCGAAGGACCAATCTATCAAAGGAAAAAACTTCAAAGACCAATTCATGTAAAGTTCAAGTATGGCACCCTTTATTACTTGCAGCAAGGAGACAAATCATGCAAATACAGGATTTGTCTAAATTACTAGTGAGCAGTATGCTACTTTTATACAGTTCTTTCCATGTTACATAGAAATGTTGCTTCTATTGCTGATGTAGTTAGACACAGCTTTCTGTATTGTTCTACAGAAAATGTTACTTAGATTTCCTGCTGACATGACTGGATTATAAAAAAAACATTTGAGAAAAGCAACCTGGCCTTGGGGCTTATTTTTAGCCCACTACAAACTTTCTATTTTTCAATTGTGCAGTTCTAATATATATGTGTTACATTTCAACGTACATTTCTAGCTTAGGTACAAGTAATACTGACTAAGGTTCATACTTTCAAGCAGCCATTGTTTTCATTATCAATAGCTTCAGCAGCTATGTACTTTCTCATGGCATAAGCAGAAAATCAATAACTCTTTGTTAAGTCTCATGACACTAGTAGAAATGAAACACTTATTATTATTATTATTTTCATGACATTAGCAGAAATCAAATGCTTTCCTGTTAATTTCCATAGCATAAGCAGATCATAGCTGCACATATTTTAACAGGATTGGAATGTCTTTAGTAACTATGCAGATTCACACAGTGTGAACAGAATAAATGTATTAACCCTTTTAAACCTCAAATGCACTAAGCATGCACATTACTAATACATATTTTTCTAACAATCCCCCAGTAGATGGCCATATGGGATGGCCGCCCTGGTAGATGTTTGGTACAGCTGTGATGCATGCCAGATGTTGGAGTTGTGATAACTTCCAGGGCTGCCAGCACACGCATTTATGATAATGCCCTGGGCATTGCACATGACCTGGCAGTTGATGGAGTGATACCACTTGCAGTTGACGTAGACTCTACCCTCTTCACTGGGTGGTGCTTTGATGTGGACATGAGTGGAGTCTATGGCACTAAGTACCTCAGGGTAGTGTGCTACATGGTGGAATAGATGCATATTGCTGACTCTCTCCTTAGGGGTGCGGGGTAAATAAATGTGTTCACTGACATGTGCTTGCATGGCATCCAGGAACTGGTGGAGGACCCTGGATGCAGATGCCTGTGAGAGTCCCTTTATGTCCCAGGTTGGTATTTGAAAAGTACCTGTAGCTAATATTGTAAGGGCTACACATCCCTTTGTTTCTACTGGGCTGGGTTCCCCTCTGTTGGCTCTCGTTGTGAGTTGAGGGTGGCAGAGCTTGGTGAGTTCTTGTAGTATGTCCCTGTCCACCCTGTAGTGTTCTACAATCTCCAGCTCATGTAGCCCCTGGAAGGTTACCCTGGTCCTGAACACTCTTCTCCTTCTCAGTCTAGGCCTATTGTCAGCATCAGATTCACCACTGACCTCAGCCTCTAGCACATACATATGTAGCAGAACAGCAGAAGCCCCTATCATTTTGTCATTTAAAATTCCCAAGTGTGTACTCCAGTGGTGCAGAATATGTGGGGAACATCCAATTGAAGGGTGCATGCATACTTTATACTGGTGTGTGTTTGGCTCACTATTGTGCATTCCAGCTGACAAGTATATAATCGGGGGTTTGAATGGGCCAGTTTCTGTTGAACAGGTCTTATCAGTCATTTCAATTGGTTTCCCCTAGCTATTTTCTTTTTTTTTTTTTTAATTCTTTGACTGCTAAGTACTGTGGCACAGTGCGTAAACCCATGGCACTAGTATAAATAGTGCTCGGCAGTTTAGACACTCCCACATACACAGGGATGCTCAGCTTTTCTTTAACCAGCTAAAACACACGCCACAGGACTAAACACAGCCTCAGCAGCATCGGACCCACACCCCTACTTAGCTGTGCTTAGCTGAGCACAAAGAGGTGCCGCTGAGCTCCAATAAACTTAAACACACTGTGACACAACCCCTTTTGATGTCAGCTACCTGTTCTACTACTACCTACACATTTCTAGCCCTAGCATGGGTTGTATCTGGGAAAACAGTCAGTGGCTCTTTTTGCTATTCAGTAACCCCAGTTCATTTGCATACACCTAATTGAACATAACCTGGATACTTCACTACTCCAGGGCCTGACTCCTTAGCAACCACTGCAACCCACCATTGTACACACTGCATACTATCACTAATAATACTATCACTAATCACTATCATGCATTATTTTACAAATGTCTTATTTTGGGGTTTTCAAATATTTATTTATTTTTGTCTGCCGAAAGGCATGTTTGCGCCTTGCTGCATGCCACACAAACATAATATATCTATTAAAAAAAATAATATATTTTATTTATGTGCATTGCTTTTTGGACGCACTGTCCATAGTTTTGGGCATTTGCTTGCCTACAGTGGAGGATCCAACATTCTTTTAGGGCTTTTACAGCCCCTATTTCAAATTTACATTCCCGTGCATGCTTTCTTTCTGTGTACATTTCTGGCACCAACATGGGACCTACACGGGTGCATTTCTGCTTCTTGGATTATGAATCAACTTCATTTGCATGGATTTCACCAGCTTATGAGGTGATTTGCATTCCACGGACACTTCTGTGTCTGCACACTCATGCACACCCCTTTGCTCTGTTTACAGGATCGCTTGCTGGCCGGTTTCTGTGTTGGGGCCATGCTACTATGCCTACATGGAGAATCGCTCCATGTAGACTTTATTGAATTCACCCTTATGTGTTTTAACAAAAAAGGAAACTCAAACCAGAATGTCATGGTCTACAATTCTGGACTAGATGTGTCTTCTTTACCTCCACATCTGTATACTGTGCACAAGCCTGAAGCATGGGGTACCTCACTACTGCTACCAACTAGTCACCATTAGTCAAAGTAGGACTGGAACTCGGAGCTGGATTAGACTGAAGGGCACACCTAGACTCATCCAGGTGTCTAATATGACACTTCAACAAGCCAAAGACTCTTTCAGTGACAACAAATGTCTAGAACACTGCTGTGCTACAGTTCTGTTCTGCAGCTGCCCTTGGATTTCTCATTGGTGTTATGAGCCATGGTTCCTGTGGACATCCAGTATAACCTGAAAGAAAAAAAAACAGAGAGAGAGAGAGAGAGAGAGTGTGAAACAGATGGTGGCAAAACAAAGAAAAAGTGGTTTAGTAAGTTGTAATATGTTTTATCATGAATAACTACTTAAATGAAAAACAACAACAACAAATATATATGTATATATATATATATATATATATATATATATATATATATATATATATATATACACACACACACACATATATATATATATATATATATATATATATATATATATATATATATATATATATATATATGGGTCTACTGTTTTTAGTCGAATTACATTTGGTCGAAAATTATTTCAGGCAGCCCACTTCACTGAAAGCTCATTTGACTGAAAGCTCATTTGGTCGAATTACATTTGGTCAGAAATGGAATATAGCCCCTGCCCCACTGCAGTGTGACCCCGGAGTGAGAATATAAAGTTAGGGGGGTATGGGGGGCACCCCCCCACATGGTGGGGTGGGGTGGGCGTAGCCTCCCACATTTTGCAACCAATTTTTACTGACGTTATATGTTTCAATGTATTTTTAATGGATACACATGTATATCATAGTGCATCAAATGTAATTATGTGGGGGTGCTATGCCCCCCCTTACTTACTATTCTCACTCCGGGGTCACACTGCAGTGGGGCAGGGGCTAAATACCATTTTCGACCAAATGTAATTCGACCAAATGAGCTTTCAGTCAAATTAACTTTCAGTGAAGTGGGCTACCTGAAATCATTTTCGACCAAATGAAATTTGACCAAATACAGTAGATCCATATACATATATATATATATATATATATATATATATGTGTGTGTGTGTGTGTGTGTGTGTGTGTGTGTATGTGTGTGCAGGAAGAAGTGGTAATGTGAGCTTGTGTACCAGATATAAGAATCATGTGCACTGCCAGGATGCTGGGCAGAGATGTTGGTGATGCACCCCCATGCATCAGATATTACCTGGCAATTCATGGAATGGCAACCCTTCCTATTGTGGTACCACTAACCCTGTAGAGCAGAAGTGACATTAGTTGCAACATGGATGCAATCTATTGCACCAAGTACCTCAGGGAAATGTGCTTCTCCATATAAGTCAAGCATAGTTTGGGTTTGATTCTTAGGTAATAGATGTATTGCATGCAACAAGAGAACATCCAGAAACTGCTGAAGTATTCTTGAGGCAGAAGACTGTGAGATATCTAACATGTCCCCATTCAGTCTCTGCAAGATCCAAGTAGCAAGTATAGTGACAGCTATACATGTCTTAGTATGCACAGGGATAGGAAGGCCATGCATCTCCCCAGTGCCTCTCTGACGGCCATATATCCTCTCTAAGACCCTTATAATATCCTGTCCACTCTGAACCTAGAAAGTAATTATAGTACATAATTCTTTATCTATGTCTCTGTCTTCTCAGCCAGCAAGCACTTCAGGGCAAATGCAGTTTCAGCTCAAGCAAGACAAGTAACTCACACCAAGAAATAGCAAGGTTAGCAGCAAGTGAAAGTGTCACTACAGATTGCAAAGTAGATTGAATAGCTGTGACTCTGCCTTTAGTACCAAATCTGAAAACATTCACTTTGAATCAGAAGAAGGTGGAGAAGGTTTCATTAACGGTTTATCTTTGAAATGCAGAAAATCAATTCTACAATCGCGCAGTTGGGCGAACCAAAAGTGCAAAAGTGAAGCTCCGAATGTCACTGGAGTTCGAAAATCAGCAAATTGAAAACCAGATTCGCTGATATTTGACCTACAAGTTCGAATACACATTGTAATGCAGGGGGCAAGCCCCCCTGCACTTCCCATACCCTCCTACTCTAATATTCTAACTCTGAGAATGCACTACAGTGGGGAAAGGGACCATTTGCCGATCCCCACTATAGTGCAATTCGCACCAAAAATGCCGAATCTGCAATGAGCGAATGCATAGTGACATTCGCTCATTGCACATTCAATGCATTTTTTTCAAGATTTTGCAAATTTGAAAACGTGCTTTCGACCTTCCTACTTTCATACATTTGTGTTACGCACATGTAATGGTAAACCTTCATTAACATGCGCAGTTTTCATCATTTGCATCTCATTCTGATTTTATATGCTCATGCTTAATTATGGCCTTTTTTGCACCATATATACATATTCTGAAGAATGCAAAGTATGAAACTGGAGTGTCGGGCATTATTGTGAGCCCGAAGGGAGTGAAATCAACAGTGGTTTACCAAAAATAAAAAAAAAATTGAGAAACAGACAAGAAATATAAATGACAAAAATCTGAACATTCTTAACAATTTTGGACAGTTGAGGAACATGCCTCTATTACAACTGACGACAGAGCCATTCTGGTTACAGGAGCAGAGAATGAAATCATTGCAATAAAAGCTGCTCATCAGATATGGGTGGCATTGTATAATGCATTCCAAGTGAGTTAAAAACGTAGGATGTCAGAGTTTTATAACAGTTGCAAAAAAACAAAAAATGTGAATGACGTTTGTGGCATATTTTCCTTGAGTGCTCTTTAGCCTTGTGCAAGATTTCATTTAGCGATCAACATTGTGTGTATTACTCAACATGATCAGAAATGATTTACTGCATTTAATATAGAATATAGTATAACATATTTCATTTCAGGTTTTTTTTTCTGGTATGAAAAGTAAAGCATTTTGAAAGCTAACGTAACACGTTTTTAGATGAAAGTCTTTAATGATTATTTTGGTACTGTTTAAGCTAGCATTATCATGCTTTCTATTTCCTTCACACCAAGGTTGTGGCTTGTTACTGTTCATCTCAGTATGTCTTAATCTGAATAATCACCGCAGATTGCATCAGTTTTACTAAACCATGAAGTTGTCCTTTATAAACTAATAAATGCCTCCAGTGACAAAAGCAGACAAAAGTACTTTACTCAAAGGAAATCTCAAGTAGAAGCATTAAAAAGGCAAATCAAAACATAATACAAGCCATCATATCAACTGAACAGCGAAGAAATAAAAAACAAATCTTAAAACAGATATGTGATTGCAAACTAATTCTAATGGCAATAAATAAATTGTTTTTATTATTTTCTGTTGGAGTCTATTAACTAGCTACCATTGTCACCACGGTGTCTAGTGACTGCAGATGACATCAGAGATTTAGCTTATAAGCTCTGAAGAAAGCAGGTAGTATTTCCATTCTACAGATATTGTAGAAAATGCTTTGTTTCTAATGGAGTTAATTAAATCCATAATCCAGAATGATGAAGAAAACACATGAATCTTGATCTAGTGTTGTCTATAAATTAGGTTTCCCAAATCCTAAAAGCAGTCCCAAAAAGAAAGAAAAGAGCATACTTCCTTGATGTTTAAAGTTATTTCTAAACTGAACATGCATTTTTTCTATCTTTAACAAGCCACTAGAACACACAGGCAACTTCATTCCAAGAGGAGGTAATTTAATCCTTGGTAGGAAGCAGTGAGTGTAAGATCAGTAAACAGTTACATTATCTTAAAAAGAATAGCTAGAAATGCACAAATTTAATGAAATGTATGACTCCTGATATATCATGACCCAGAGTTAATAAAATCCATGTAGTCATAGTGTACAGTCTACATGGAAGGCACCACAGCTGTGTACGTGGTCCCCTCTCGGTAGCGCACCATGCATATTAGTGATGGTGCTTTAGTGAGTGAGAGCCATGGAACACGGTCATTGAATCAGTGTAAGGAGTGTGTTACTAACTGTGTCTGCAGATGAGTAACACACCCCCTGCACTGTCAAAGTGCAGTATAGCAACGTATGGATATGTAGTAACTTTTATTTACTTATTTGTTTTTTGTTTTTTTTGTTTTTTTTTTATATTTGCACAACATGGCGTACTGCAATTGACATGTGTCAGACATCTAAAAAAAGAAACCGGATGTATTTAATTATGAATTCAAAGGTCAGGTTTAAGCATAGCTGAGCGGGTTTCTGCAGCGGGGCACTTAGCAGTGCTTAAACATAGCTGAGAGGTATATGTAAAAGTATATCACCATTCTACATATCCACCTAGCCAAGTGAATAGAGCTACGACCTCCTGTGTAGTAAGTGCGGGATTTGAATACATGGAAGAAAAATTAAGCAATTATTTTTGCAAGATAAATTATGCCAATTAATTTTAAACATGATCTGCTGTGCTCAGCTAAGCTCTGCTAAACTGGGCTAAGCTATGGTAAGCACTACTTAAACAATCTCTGTTTATGCACTGCTTGGCAGTGCTTGGCAATGCTTAGCTAGTTTGCACACTGCTAAGCACTGCTAAGCATTGCCCATTTAAGCACTGCTCAGCTCAGCTTAGCTTGTTTGGAGGTGCTAAGTGATGTGATACATTTTTAAATATTGCCCAATTGTGTGTAAGGGTGGGGAAAAAGGGATATATTAAGCCCAATAAGCAGGAATACACCATAATTCATTGGAGTTCTGTCTAGGAAGGATGCAATGGCAGGTGTTGCAGAGCCTTTGCACTTCTGGGTGCAGCAGTAGGACATTGAGGAGTCCAGGGTCATAGTCAGACTCCTAGTCAAAAAACATAAAGACTGGCTCATGCAGGGAGGTTACTGGAGCTCAGAGTACAAAGCAGAGGGCTGGGACTGGCTGGCAAGGGACCTCACCAATGTAAATGGTATCCCCTGCACAGGTGGGCAGTGGTGTCACCACCATGATGTCCCAAAAAGAAGGAAGGGGGCTCTCTTGGATGCTCAGGTCCAAGAATTCCAGGCAGGTAATGCTCCACATGTGTGTAAGTATGTTGACCTATGTTTCACCAATATTTAATCTTGAATGTCTGCTAAACTGGTATGCATAATGGTATGCTTCTCTCCCAACAGCTGCAGAAGTGATAGCTTGCAATGTCGAGGTGCACGCAGGGCACCTGGCCAGGTTGCACCATGAGTGCAGTGAGTACAGCTGTAGTATACTATCTATACTGAAATAACACAGAAAAGGATTTGACCATGAACCATTTATATACAAAACATTTGTAGTGCAATAACTGTGGAATTACAGCTGCATAATGCCAACTGTTATGCAAGAAAAAAAATCGAAACTATTCCAGTAACTGCATGAAAGTATCTGTAATAAACTGTTATGCAATACTTGTGGAATTACAGCTGATATTTCAACCCAGTAACAATATATTGTGTACACCTGCATTTTATTTAGTCATGTATAGGTTATCTAGTATCTCTGTCATGACTGCATTACATGCATCATGTGTTCAGCTGTCACCGCAGAGTACTATAACACTGTAGTAGTAGTACCAGATCATATTTTATTTCCAGGTGAGTTCTAGGTAAATATTAGTCAGTCAGATTGCAGCAGTAGCTCAGTTTGTCAAATGCTGTGTACGAAGTGCATTTTACACTCACAGCCCAGGGTTCAAACCCAGTGCTATGTAATAATAAATATTACTGATTCAGATATGTTATGATGACAGATATTCTCTCCACAAGGATAAGTGGTACATGGGTGATGTATCATATAATATGTGTAAATAATTGTTTATTCAGACTTCACAGGCTGTTAAAATCACTACCACAAATGTCCTAGTAATGCAAAACATAAAGGAAGTATGTGCAGGAATAATAATATATATTAACATATATTAACATAAAAGAAATAAAATGTGTACTACTGGTATGGCTGCTTGCCTGGTGTGTCGTGGAATGTTTGCTGCAGTCAATTACTACATGTGACACACGTCTCCTGCAGGTACTGCTAGTAGGCTCTGTCCCCATGCCTTCCAGACATATTACAGTAGCAGTCACATATTGATTACTGCTATCATTCTCTCCACAGGAACTGCAGGTCAACGGGTGAGCTAGCTGATATTATTGTGTAAATAAATGCTTTATCAGATGTCACAGACCGCTGAAATCATTACCAACAGTCTGTTATTAAATCAGATAATAAAGGAAATACATTACATAATAATAAAATATACTAAAATAAGACAAATAAATACAAAATGTGTGCTCTTGATATGTATGGCTGTATTCCTGCTGTGACTTGGAAAGGTTGCTACAGTGAGTTACTACATGTGATGTACATGTCCTCTGCAGACACTGCTATTGGGTTCTATCCCCATGCCTGCCAGGAATATTACATTAGCTGTCACTTATTGATTACTGATCTCATTCTGTCCACAGGAACTGCAGGTACATGGGTGAGCTAGCTCATATTATAGTGCAAATAAGTGCTTTTTCAGATGTTACAGACTGTTGAAATCAGTACCTTCAATGTCCCATTAATGCATAAAATGAAGTAAATATCCAAAATAATAGCAACTTATAATAAAATAAAAGAAATAAATAACATGTGTAATCATGGTATGGCTGTATGCCTGCTGTGTCTTGGAAAGTTTGCTGCTGTCAATACATGTGATGCACATGTCCCCTGCAGTCACTGCTATTGGTTGTTATCTAAATGCCTGCCAAGCAAGGCATGACAGTTGTTTACTCTCCTTACTGTACACATGTGTCTCTCAAGTGTCACGCTGTCACAGAATGCAATTACTGTTGTGTAATCCCTCTGTCACAGATGTATCATCAACATGATTATATGGTAATAGCAGAGTATCAGTACATCAGCCCACAGTACATCATGGTAGTTATATAGGTTCACCTGATGTGCAAGTGTTCTTTGTAGCTGTGTACCTGCAGGTATTACTACTTGGCCATAGTGTCCCATGTGGATAACTTGAGAGGTATGTACATGCTACAACAGCTATAGGACACATTTACACATAAAGAAAGGTAAGATATGTAGCATAGATGGCAGTGCTGTAGTCAGTGATATAGCCCATGATGGTATTAATGGACTGTATTTCACTCTCTCCCCACCCCTTATATTCATACATTTATTATTGTTATATATTGTTTATGGTTTACTATTAACATATGTTTTTCCATAAACATCATGTTGGGGCATGTGTTTTATTGTTATGTATTACTAGGGTTGCATATTAACATACCTTGTTGAATTAAGACAAGCTGGTAACACCGGTTTAGCAAGAACGGAACCTCTGCCACAATGTAAAGTAGTTAAAAACTTCAAATTTTATTCACCAAATAATTCGCCCTCTAATAGCAATAAGAGGCAAACACACCAAGTAAACGTGAAACGCTACATGCGTTTTTCGTTCCCCTTAGTAGTTGAACTTCTTCAGACAAATAACTTTCTACAAATGCATCCTTTAAATACGTGCATGTGCTAATACTTGTTACAATCAATGAACCAATAATGCTTTAAAGTGCCAGTGCCACAAATACAATTTCATAGTTTACAAATTTATAAAAATAATATTTAAAAACAGGTCATTAAAAAGTCATAAAAACCTAGTCGTGAAAAGCCGACAATGAAAGTCGGATTGTAAAAAAGTCGGATTGTAAAAAACTTTGTACAAGACAGGTTGCAGTAATCAAATACTACCAATTCATACAGCTTATGGCTATTGACTTCATTTTTTCTTTTTTTCTTTTCTTTACAATGTATTTCACTATACTCAAGTGTACCCATATATATGTATCTATCTAGTAAAAAATGCATATATATAGGAACTAACTATCTTCTGAACTTTTTTCCAGGGTCAAGACTCTTTTAAGTTTCATGTTATTCTTACATATACAGTACAACAAGCTACTACAATACTCGTAAACATTAAGGTGTATTGCTCTCCTCTCTCAGCCTATAATTCTCACTTGCCTTTTTAGTAATAATAATTATAGTTCATGATTAAACATACAACTACACCAGCTTTTATACTTTACTTTTAAATTGATAAATAAGTAGCGCTCTAACTTTCCTTCTCTATTTCTTCTTTACAGTGCCAAGCCTATGGTCAACTATAATAATTTCTAAGTTATCTCATTAGATTTTTTAACTTTAAAATACATGCTATAGAGCATGTCTCGTTAATACCCGGCTTACTACAAGCAGCTAACCGAAGCTGCCAAGAAAGTTCTTTTTTCTCCAGTTCCAGTTTTAAAAAGTTTTTATTGACAGTGTTATTATCTGTGGAATACTTGTTTACTCCATCAATAATCATAAAAGAAAAAGAGTGCCCAAAATTACTATTGACATGTCTAGCTAAAGCATTTTCTTCTTTAGATTTTTTAATTGCATATAAATGCTCATATATTCGATCACGCAATCGTCTATCCGTCTTACCAATATAGAAAGACGGACATTGCGAGCATTGTGCCAAGTAGACTATGCCTTTAGAGTTACAGGTGAACAACCCTTGAACATTGTATACCACTGATCTTATTATAAATGAATCTGATGTTAAAATGTACTTACAATATTTACATAAACCACATTTCTTGGTTCCTCCACCTGTTCTAGCCTTTACAATTTTTGTTTCCAGTAGTTTTTTCATATTTGTCCCCCTCCGGTATGTTATTGTGGGATGGAAATTTAATATTTTAGAGACAGTGTTGTCCAAGGAAAGGTAACACCAATATTTCCTTACTGTTTTACCTATGTCTATTGCTTCCAAACAGTATGTAAATGTGAAAGCCGTTGAAAAATTACTACCCTCATCTTTGTTAACTGAACTATTCTCCAACATTGTTGTTTCTAAGTGTTCAAATTCTGAATAGGCAGGGGACACTGCCTCTACAATTGTGTTAATGGTAGATTTACTAACATTTTTCAAAATGGGCAAATAAACTCCTGCATATCTTTTTTCTTTAACTTCTTTGAAGATGTTATCTAGAAATGACCTAGGGTATGCCCTCTTCACGAACATACTATATAACAGGTCACATTCTTCTTCAAATTCATTTACCAGTGTAGTCATCCTCGCTGCCCTGACCAATTGGCCTTTTACTACAGCTTTTTTCTGAAATGGGGGATGCATACTGGTAAAATGGAGGAAACTATTAGAATAGGTAGCCTTCCTAAAGATTTTTGCTGTGAACCTATCCTTGTCTTTTTTCAGTTCCACATCCAAAAAACTAATACTATTTTCTTGAAAATTATAAGTAAATTTCAAAAAAGTTGTTGTGGAGTTTAGGAATTCTACAAACTGGCCTGCTTCATTTCTATCACCTTTAAATAAGATGAAAATGTCATCCAAAAATCGTCTGTAACTAACACACATTTCTATCCACTGACTTTTGAAAATAAAGCTATTCTCCCAGTAGGCTAGAACCAAGTTCGCAAAACTAGATCCTACCGGGGAGCCCATTGCTACTCCTATTTCCTGTACAAATAGATTACCTTCAAATGACACAAAATTATTTCTCAGAATGATGTCTAATAATTGTTCAATTAATAAACAATCATTATTCTCAGCTCCTTTCGACCTGATAAACTCCACTACCCATTCAGTCCCCAGATCATGTGGGATGCATGAGTACAAATTAATTATATCAATTGTCAAAAAATTAATTTTTTCATCATGTGTAACAGTTTCCATGTGTTGTAGAAAGTCCCATGAATCTTTCAGAATTTGCTGCTCTGCTTTCACATATTTTTGTAAAAACTGGTCTATTAGTTTAGCACTGGGGTAGGTAGCAGACTGTCTTGTGTCTACAAGTGTCCTAAAAGGAGGGTTGGTAACACTTTTATGCAGTTTAGGTATCCCAAATATCTTTGGGATCCTCGGAGCCAGCATAGTTACATACTCATACTGTTCTTTTGTTAAGAGCTCGTCAGTATATAAATCACTTAGAAACAGTTTGATTTTATTCTGAGCTTGATTCATTTCATTTCTACTGACTGGCTTGTAGGTATTACTTTCTAACAATTTAAACATAGTGTTAGAATAATCACTTTTGTAAAATACCACTAAACCCCCACCTTTATCAGGCTGCATGAATCTAATAGGTAGTTCCCTTAACAGGTTTAGTAAAGCTTTTTCTTCCAACGATGTGTTGTAATGTTGATTTTTAGAATTTTTCAAAATTTGCCTAAACTCATTCTCACATAAGTATTCAAAGATATTAAGTGTGTTATTTTGGGGGGGGTTATACGTACTAGTGACTCTCAAGTTGTTCACAATATCTGTAGGTTTACCAAAAAGCAGGTTCAAATTAAGTTTCCGAATAAATAATTTAAAATCCACCAAAAGTTCAGCTATATCACATTTTTTGGATGGGACAAAAGTAAGTCCCTTAGCAAATAGCTCCACCAATAAATGGTCTATGTTACATTCTGTAAAATTGTAAATATGAAAATCTTTCTCCCTGTTATGTAGAATTTCATATAATTTTATTTCTGTTACTTGTAATAATTGTTGTTGCTGCGTGTATTGTACTTCTTCTTGAACCCCTGTGCTTGGTTCATGTTCCAATTTGTCCCCCTCCCCCGTTTGTAGTTTTTTTGAACCTCTTGATATTCTTGTTGATTATTAGCATGGGTGTTTGTACCACCTAGTTCTTCCTCAAACATGTCACCCTCAGTAACTTCATATTCGGGGTCTATATATTCCCCTAAATCTGGATAGTTAGAAGGATTACTAGTACCCTGCTGTCCACTTTGCTCTCTATAGGAGGGCTGCTTAGCAGGACCCTTGAGTTTATTAGGTGCTTTTTGAGGCATTGTTAGTTTATTGTGTGGTTTAGGGTATGCTACACCTTCCTGATAGGCTTTTAAATCCCTTTGTAATTTTTTGATCTTATTATTTTTCAATTTTGTCATCTGCTGGGTAATACTCAACAAAATTCTATCATATTCATACACATTTCTGTTGAAATCAACATCTTTTTTCATTTCTTGTTCCAATACTGTAGTTTCTTTTATTAAAACATCAAGGTTAGCTTGGTAGTGTGTCACCATACATCGAATAACTTCTAAACCATGTCTGTTAAATAAATTTGTCAAGTCATTAAAAAAATCTGACCCATGCACCAGTCCAGCGGGGTATGAGTAATGTCTCAACCCCTTTGGAACAATTTGTTCCTTTAAACATTTGTTCAAATAATTCAGTTCGAGTTGAAGTTTTTTTACCCTGTACAGTTTAAAGTCAAACATTTTAAGTCTGTCCAGCAATGAACTGTTGTCTTCAGTCAAGCTAGAAACTTCTTTACCTGTCTGAAGTGTGTCCATGTCCAGTTCATTATTTAGCCAAGAACCTATGTTGAAATTAACTTCATTACTTGTCTCCTGGTTGCTCCGACGATTTATATGTCCATTATTACCACAGTGCGAGTTTTGCTGTGGTAAACCGGTTCCATTGTTGCTTCCAGTTGGTTGTATTTCAGCAGGTGGTGTGTTAATGCCCTTTTGCGAAGTTCCCAAGTGTCCGCTGGAGCTGGTAACGGTATCGACCCTCTCCGATAAGCGGTCCAATCTCGTGTTAATCAGTTGGAGCAATTGTGTAAGATTGCCTTGCGAGGCATCTCCGCCTTCCGTTGAATCATCCACGCCTTCCGTTGAATCATCCATCTCGCTTGTCCGGTAACCAGCTACTAACAACGTCGCACAAAAATGAGTCAGCTAACCAGGAAGTAAGACAAGCTGGTAACACCGGTTTAGCAAGAACAGAACCTCTGCCACAATGTAAAGTAGTTAAAAACTTCAAATTTTATTCACCAAATAATTCGCCCTCTAATAGCAATAAGAGGCAAACACACCAAGTAAACGTGAAACGCTACATGCGTTTTTCGTTCCCCTTAGTAGTTGAACTTCTTCAGACAAATAACTTTCTACAAATGCATCCTTTAAATACGTGCATGTGCTAATAGTTGTTACAATCAATGAACCAATAATGCTTTAAAGTGCCAGTGCCACAAATACAATTTCATAGTTTACAAATTTATAAAAATAATATTTAAAAACAGGTCATTAAAAAGTCATAAAAACCTAGTCGTGAAAAGCCGACAATGAAAGTCGGATTGTAAAAAAGTCGGATTGTAAAAAACTTTGTACAAGACAGGTTGCAGTAATCAAATACTACCAATTCATACAGCTTATGGCTATTGACTTCATTTTTTCTTTTTTTCTTTTCTTTACAATGTATTTCACTATACTCAAGTGTACCCATATATATGTATCTATCTAGTAAAAAATGCATATATATAGGAACTAACTATCTTCTGAACTTTTTTCCAGGGTCAAGACTCTAAAGAAGAAATAGAGAAGGAAAGTTAGAGCGCTACTTATTTATCAATTTAAAAGTAAAGTATAAAAGCTGGTGTAGTTGTATGTTTAATCATGAACTATAATTATTATTACTAAAAAGGCAAGTAAGAATTATAGGCTGAGAGAGGAGAGCAATACACCTTAATGTTTACGAGTATTGTAGTAGCTTGTCGTACTGTATATGTAAGAATAACATGAAACTTAAAAGAGTCTGGTATTTGCTGTACCATTTATTTACTCTTTTTACAGAAGAATAGTTAAATGTAATGTTTGAGAGATTTCTAAGACATACAGGAATACAGTATCTTTTAGGTATTCATCAAACAGTATACAGAAAAATCTTCTATTACACTATTTACATATATTTTTATATAGAGAATAACTATATGCAATATTTATGAGATATCTATATAGAATACATAGTACTATTTAGGCTTTTATCAAACAGCTTATAATAATTCTATTTTGAATGTACTGAATATAACTATTTTATGATGAGGTGTTAATTCACGTTTGATCTGTATATACATGAGTTTCATCCGATATGTCTTAATTAATTTTAGATTCATTTATATTTTATTATATATGGTATGTGTTTTCTTTTTAACTTCAATATGGTCTTTAAAGTCACTATTAATTATTGACTATATAAGGAGTAGTTAATAGCATGGTGTTTTTTGGTCTGACGAAGCAAATGTGAAAGCGCTTACCCGTGTACACCATTAAAAGTGTTTTTTTTTTTAAACGCTGACTGTTTTCCATTGTTATTTGAACTCTATACATCCTTGCATGGTTGCCTCCACCAAAAGATTTCTATATGCTACTGGCTTAATACTAACAAAATCATTCAAAACCTGGTGGATAGTGCAACCTAAAATGCAAAATCCACTTATTCTCCTCATTCTCAGTATGTAGCCGTATATCTCCACCATGAAGTTGGAGAGAAATAGCACTCAAAATCATAAACTTAAACCTATGACTAATATCTGTATTCTGTATATGCCTAAACAAAACATTATTTTCTATCCCCCCTTCTTATTTCTGATAGGTGACTACATATTCTGTTCTTAAGGTGCTGATTTGTTTTTCCTATATAATATGTTGGACACTTTCAGCACTTTGCTAAGTAAACCAAATTCCTAGTGTCACAAGTGCCACACACCCTAAGGACAAAAGAATTGCTGTGTAAAGGATGAATGATGGCCTTTTTAGTGCATATAAATTTACAAAAACTGCATCAACCACACTGATGAGTACCTACTTTAATATTATATGGTATTGAAAATTTTATCTGCTCTTTATAACATAGCTTGTTCTTTAAATTACAGGACCTTTTATAACTAAAAGTAGGACCATGATCATATACATTCTTAAGTTCAGGTACATGTGATATTACTGACCAGTGTTTTCTAATAATATTTTTAATCTTTATTGTATTACGATCATAAGTTAACATAGCACGACAGCCAGAATTACTCCTATTAACTCTTCATTCTCTATTATTCCCATTACCATTTAATAAATTTGAGCTGTGTGCAAAATTTGCTTTTCTAGAAAAAAATAGGCTGTAGTACAGATTCCCTATTCTGCAATGCCAACTCTCTCTCTCTCTCTTCAGTAAGAGTATCATACTTATAACCCGTATTGCAAAAATCATGAACCATAGTGTCCATCTGTTCACTTGCATTAGCATCTTCTGTATTCAATAACAATATCCTACCCATTTGATTCTTAACTATATTATTAAAAAATGAATGATGGATGCTTACTTTGTCTTAACAAATATGTACATTTTTAAGATCTTTAGTATATAACTTGGTCTGTATTCTACCATTAATGTCTTTTGTAAGTTTTGCATCTAAATAATCTATCTGTTTATAATTAATATGTTTCTTAAAGGTTAAACAGCTTGCAGTAGTCTGCAAATAAGTAATACAATAATTTAAATTAACTAAATACTCTTCCCATAACAAAAAAAAAATCATCAACATGACCCTTATAAAAACTACATTATTTAAATATTTATTATAAGTACTAGAAAAAAATATATTTATTCTCCCAGAAATTCATAACAAGATTTGTATAGGTGTTGGCCACAGGAGTACCCATAGCCACACCTTTAACTTGTTTAAAATACTGCTCTTAAAAGAGAAAAACATTGTTGGATAATACAATCTCTAGCAAAGCACAGACCAGGTTTATATTAAAGTCTATCAAACTTGGTTGATACCATCTTCATTTGGTATTGATGTAAAGAGAGATTCAACACACAAAGTAACAAAATAACAACTAATAATTTCATTTGAAGCTTTCCAAATATTCAGCTGTTCCAGAAAATCCCTTGTGCCCTTAACTATTGTAGAAGATGTATGTAAAACAACCTTCAACTCTTTTTCTAAAAACTTAGATATTGGCTCAGTAACCCAACCCATAACAGAAACTATAGGTCATAGGGGTGGGTTACTGAGCGATTTGTGAATTTTGGGTATACCATATATAAAAGGAACAGTCACATAATTATTAATCAAAAAATTAAAAATACTTTCAGAAAGCATACCACTATTTAATAGGGTCTATATCATAACATCGAATTTTACAAAGATCGAATGTTATAATATTGAACCTGTAATGTTGAACGCTAAAAACAGTGACAGTGCAGGACACCAAATTCTTTGCCATGAAAAGAATTTGGTGGGCCGTTTCTGTGGCTTTGCTGTTTTCAGCATTTGATATGTTGGAACATTACGGGTTGGGTTCAGGTAAGTGTGCGATTGTGTGTAGGTTAGGGTTAGCGGGTGGGTTAAGTGAGTTAGGATTAGGGAGCGGGTCAGGTAAGTGTGTGGTTGTGTGGACGTTAGGGTTAGGGTGCGGGTCAGGTAAGTGTGCGATTGTGTGTAGGTTAGGGTTAGGGGTGGGTTAGGTGAGTTAGGGTTAGGGCACGGGTCAGGTAAGTGTGCAGTTGTGTGTAGGTTAGGGTTAGGGGGTGGGTAAGGTGAGTTTGGGTTAGGGAGTGGGTGAGGTGAGTGTGCGATAGTGACGGACCTTAAATAAGCCTTTATTTAACACAAAGAGTTCTGCCTCCTAATGTATATAATCAGAAAAATTAAAAACGATACCATTGTTTATATTATCCATCTTTAACGCTTTATCTGACTGCATGTAAATGGTTGAAGAGATAGAACATCTTTGTTCCAATTGTTCTTATTGCTGTAATTCTGTTTCCTCATTGGTGGTAGTGGTAGTGAGATATTTTGAAGCTGAGGAAAATCCAGTGGATCTAAGGCAGATACCAGATTGGCATCTACACTGCTTGTAGTACCTGTGTATTGGAATTAACAGGAGCAGCTGACTCAACCACAGTCTTCTGAATTTGAATATTTTCCACTTGTTAATTAAAAAATAAACATTCATTCATACAAGTTGGAAGAGAGACCAGAACTGATGCCAGCTCATTGGTTACATTGCTTGTATCCATAGAAACCGACATACGATCTTCATTCACTATCTTAGTGTTAAGGCTAGCAGTGTTATGATTTGGCCAGGTAAAAACATGGCCCTGTTGAAAATCCAGTATATCTCTTGTAAGTTTGCATTTTTTGGTCATAGTTATTTTTTGTTTGAATAAAGCAAGCCATTGCAAAATTTCACTAAATAACTGTGAGTGTAAGTTAGAATCAGTGCCATTTAACAAAACGTCATACAACTTAGCCACCTCAGTTTTTAACTGCAACTCTCTTGGTTCAAAGAACCTATTCATTAATTTCATATATTGGCTTCAACAGGACAAATTAATACATTGCCATTCTTTGAGCAAGTCTGGATACTTTTCTTGATAAGTGGACATTTTTAGTATGTGCAGCCCACTTGGAACAATTTGAAGCTGAATATAAGCTTCAAGATGTACTTGTTGTAATTGAAGCTTTTTACAACATTGCATACAATGTTCAGATCTCAATACTCGATCTTTAAATTGCTGTAAAGCAGTACTGGGCATGTTAACATCAGGATCCATACCTGAAGTTTCTTCTACATGTGAATATTCAGGCAAAAAAGGATTATGCTGAATATCAGTTAAAACATGAATATGCTTTACCGATCTCGGTCTTCCATCACTAGTAAATGACTTAACAAACTCATGTTAACTCAGGTTTCAACTCACAAAAAAAAAGAAAAATAAAGACCTGAGTTATAAATCCAGAGCCACCAAAATGAAAACCAGTGCCGTAAAAAAGTAGTCAGGAACCACGAGTCATATAAAAGTCTTTTAATATTGCTAGTAATAACACTTTCACGTACAAAACGCTTCTTCAGGCAATAACAAACCATAAAAAAATCACTGCTTAAATACAGATAATAAGTAATAGAACTACTAACTACAAGCAATTAAACAATTGAACAATTACAAACAATTATACAGTTAAAAACAGATTATATATGCATTCACTTATTATGTATATTTAAGTAGTAATTTTTATGGTTTGTTATTGCCTGAAGAAGCATTTTGTACAATAAAGTGTTATTACTAGCAGTATTAAAGGACTTTTATATGACTCATGTTTTCTGACTACTTATTTACTGTATTTACTTGAATAACCACAGCACATCAAGGTAGGCTGGTTCCTGGTGATTCGCCTACTCTAACTTAGCCGGCCATGGCATCAGGTCCCAGACATGCTGGAATCCAAGCTGGTGCTGCCCACTCTGCTATCCCTGTACCAATTTTGGGTGGAACTGCCTCAGGGGATAGGGCCCATCTCCCCTGAGAGCAGGGGCAGGGGGGGTTGTCACCCAGGATCAACTATCGACTATGGTGCACAGGATTGTTCATAGGAGCCATGAACATCACCTGTGCCTGACTGAGGGCAGACTCAACAACCTGGTGGGCCTGGAGCCCCAGTGCCCAGCCTCCAGCACAGCCTCCTTTGGGGCAGTGCTGACTGCCCATGGGTGGGGGTCTTAGTCATGCTACTGCCATCTGGAGGCACATGCACCACAGATTCTACAACACCCTCCCAGTCCAAGGTGTTTACCTCCCTCATGTGTCACACACTAACCCTGTCAGCTGTCTTGTATGTCTTGTCTGTCTGCAAATGCAACCTCTCCTACCCAACCTACCTCCCCACATGTACCTACATCCCTCCCCCAACATTCCACTTTCTCCTTAAAAAAAAAAAATGGTCAGCTGTTCCACAAAAAAAAAAAAAAAAAAAAAATCATCCCATACATAGCCCTCCATTTTACACATGTCCACTGGACATAACCAATTCTTACATTAATTAATGAACGCATTTATATTGCCCTCACCCCCCTCTCTGTGGTGTGTGGTTCCAAATAATTCCAAATTCTGTGATACCTGAACAGCTGTGGTTGTACAATAAATGGAAATCTATGGTCTTTGTTACACCCTTCCGGCACAACCCTACCTGCCTTTCAGCATGCCCCCCCGCTTGACACCATTTTACCACTGTCCTATCACTCCCTTTTTCTTTTCTTTAATTATTTTTAGCACGGGTTTAAGTGGAGCTAAGTAGTGTGCTTAAAAGTGCCTTAATGCTCTTATGCATTTCTCACAGTGTCAGGCAGATCATAGTTTCATAGTTTCATAGTTTAGTACTAGGCTATCTGCCCTGGGGCATTTGTAAGCCTAGCCATAGTGATGTGGCTTTCGCCACCCCATGAAATGGTACAAAAATGCACAGAATAGATTTAGAATACTGTGCCTCTGTCTAGTAGTGACACAGTGATGGTCCCCTTATATAATAGAATTAGTTTACTGTGCCCCTGTCTAGTAGTGACACAGATGTGACCCCTGGGGTAAACTTACGGTCTCCCATCCACTCATCAAGATTTCTCTTGAAGAGAGTTAGTGAGGGGCTCTGCCTAACATGAACTGAGATCTTGTTCCAGAGCATGGGAAGCCTCTGGGTTATGAATTTATCCCTCCAGCATGTCCTATTCATACTTGTGCCGAGGTTTAAGTCTTTAGCTCTCGTGGTTCTGATGGATTTGGATTTTTTGAGGTGGAGCATGTCCATCAGTTCCTGATTGGACATGGCCTTGTACGTCAGGCAGAGATCACCTCTGAGCAGGCGGTATGCTACTGAATAGAGCTGAAATTTCTTTAGTCTGGCAGAATAAGACATATGTTGGAGACCCTTGATCCTCTTGGTGAGGTACTTTTGTGGTCCCTCCAGCTGTTGCAAATGCCGGGTGAGGTACATACCAAATGGGGCATTGTACTCAATCATGGGTCTGATGAGGGAGGAGTATAGGGGTACAAAGACATCCTTGGATCTGGATGTGAATCCCTTCATGATAAGGTGTGCAAGGTAGAATGTCTTTCTAACCACTTTGGCAACGTGGGTGTCAAATGAGAGGTCGCTGTCGACTTGGGTCCCTAGGTCTCTGATTACTTTTTTCCGTACTCAGTGGGTTGCTGTCTATGTGATAATTTGTGGGTACTTTGTTTTTCCAAAGGGGGATGACTATACATTTTTTGGCATTTAGTTTAAGGCCATGACTCCGGCACCAGTTGTCCGTTTCTGTGAGGCCTTTTTGTAGGGTGTATGTGTCCGCTGGTGTATCGACTATGGCGCCTAGTTTGCAGTCATCTGCGAACTTTGTCAGCCACAACCCTCCCATGTTTGCTTTAACATCTGAGAAATAAATGCCGAACAAAAGGGGTCCCAAGACAGATCCCTGTGGGACACCACTTGTGACTGGCTTTGAGTCTGACATTGCTCCAGCGATTTTAACTTTATGGGTTCTGTCCTTTAGCCAGTTTGCAACCCATCTAGTGACATAAGGGTTTACATTTAAGCTGTTGAGCTTATCTATGATGCCTGAGTGGGGTATTGTGTCGAAGGTCTTAGCCAAGTCCAGGTAGGCTGTATGGACTGCTTTACCCTCATCAATGGCTCTAGTGACTGTTTTGAAAAAGTCAACCAGGTTCAAAAGGCAGGATCTGCCCTTTATAAAGCAGAACTGGGTGGGATCAAGTGTCTGTAGGTCCCCAATGTCTCTGTTTATGAGTTCCATAATGACTCTTTCCATAGCTTTGCAGACCAGGCTGGTTAAGCTTATGGGGCGGTAGTTCCCAGGGCCTGTAGAGGTACCCCCTTTGCTGAGTGGGACCACTGTTGCTGTACGCCAGTGTTCAGGTACATATCCTGTAGTAAGGCTAAGGTTAAATAGCATTTTTATGTGCGGGTTTAGCTCCTCTTGGAGTTCACGTAGCACGCAACCCGGGATACTGTCAGGTCCCATTGATGCTGTGTTTTTAGCTTTGCTGAGGGCGGCTCTCACCTGGACATCTGAGATGACAGGGAGATTACATTCAGCTGGGATAAGTATTTCTTCTTTTGGGGGTGAGGGAGGGAAGAAATTTGCACTGAACCTGTCAGCCAGAATGTTGGCAATATCTGTGGGTTCAATGTATTTTTTGTTGTTGTGAACTAACTCTGAGCATATCTGAGGGTTTCCGCCCAGGTTTCTAACATAGCTGAAGAAGGCTTTGTGGTTATCTTTAGTGTCCTTAGTGATTTTTCTCTCAAAGTTGGCCTTGGATGTTTTTATGAGAGAGCGTAGTTTTCTGCTAGTGTGGATCAGAGATGTCTTCCCTTTATGGGATTTTGCTCTGTCGATCAGCAAAACAGTCACCCCTGCCACATCTTGAACCCAGGCCACATCACCTACAGCACTGTGCATTATTCCACTAGGCCACTCAGTTCTGAATTAAAACAGGTGCTTCTAGAAAAATGTACTGATTGCCACTGACAGACTGCAAGTACATATAATGGGAAAAATGGGTGTGTACCTGGGACTGTAATGCAAACACTACACCAGTACACAGCCAAATAAATAATAATGGATGCATGTCTTGCCTGGGATAACAGGCATACCTGTCAATTGTACACATTATTGCAAATTGTCAAGAGTTTTGCCCACTATTTTTGGCCAGGGTTTCATAACACTCTGTATTTCTGGCAAAGTACTGGCAAGTCTTCAAAGATTGAGGTGAGGAAATCACGATAGACATTTGAGTGTCAAACATCATACCCTTCAGAAAACACATGCTAATGCAAATCTGGTTATTTTGTCAACATTCTACATTTGTAGGAGCAATATGCAAAGATTGTCCCGAGTTTTGGGCCTTTGTCCCACTTGTATGTATGACATTGTCCAGAGCTCTTGCTCTAACAGGTTGACAGGTATGATAGCAGGTAACCATCCTCTTTCATCAGAAACATCTTTAAACACACCTGCTAAGGCAGAAATGGCAAAGTCCCTATGTGTACAACTGGGATCCTGCTGCACAACAACTGAATTTGAAAGCCATGCTCATAATGATGAACGCAGACAATGTGTGTCACAGACTGTATGCATGAACATATTTCTTCCAAATACACCAGATGTAGCACTGACTCAGTAGCTCAGCCTTTTAAATTCTTTGCATGCAGTACTTTTTGCCACCCACAGTCCTGTGTTCGAATCTAGTGTGTTACACTTCAATTATATTCTGGTGACTACAGCAAAGAATGACTGAGTCATGCACTTTTAACCCACACAGGTTGCTGCTACTGAATTACCTGCTACCCATGTTTGCAAGTCAAAGGCCTGTAGGTAGGGACACACTGCATATATTCGTATTGCCTAACTATATGTTGCCTACTACTCTGCCATTGACACTGTTATATAACAGATATACCTTAAGCACATCCCTCGAATGGACTATATAGGGTACCCACACCCTGGCTTTGCTGTAACAACAGAGCTGACACTGCTGCCTCAATTACATGTACAGCTTATTGTCCTGCAAAGTGTTCACATTCCCCACTATGTGTCTTAAGCCACAGCAGCAGCTGCAGCCTGCAACATATGCAGCTGTATGTTAAGCTACCTGCTACAGACATAACATACTGCACAACCCCCAGAACAAGGGATGAGGACAAAACCATACATAAAGGGGGGGGGGGCAAAGGTCCAGTGACAAGGACATGTTTCACAGTTTGCCCCTATAAAGATAGCGAGCTGATAGAATAGCAGCTACTGTATCAGCTTGCACATTCTGATAGGTATGATGCCTGACACTCACCCCCCCCCTTACTGACCTCAACCTACAATCATTCCGGATTGTGCAGTGGACTTCAGTAATAGACTTCATTAATGAGCAGTGAATCTAAACCAGTTTACTAGTAGTTGAATGGGCTGTGCTTTGTCTCTCAGCATGAATGTCCAGAAGAATTAGTTCAGCATTATACATACAGTAAGTAGTACTGTATACCGTGGATGCATGGATGAATATAAGGGGTAGGATCTAAAGGAAAATATACCTTGACAGAAGTATAATATCCTATCTATAAAACTAAATAGCTCTGAGTTCTTGATGCAAATTGTAGCTTTTGGCAAGTTAAACTCACTAACCACAAATCCAGACTCTGTACATTTATCATGATTGTTATATGATACAGAATCCTCCACATGCCACTTGGAATTTCATCATTAATGAGCATATTTCCATTGGCAGTAGCTGATACAGTGGAAGGACTGAAAGGGACAATTAACATCATAAACTACATGCTGTTCTGTGATTGGATCATGCCTAAGCATGCCTGCAGCAAATAACTTGGTAGGGAAAGTTATGAACCAGAAAGGAGATGAAGAGCGAAAAAAAACACAACTAACCAACCAAGTTTTGCTCTAGAGAAGCCAAATAAGGGTCCAAAGACTTGAAATAACGAAGTTGAATAAAACGACTTTAATAACACACCAGTCTAATGCTGTACTCCAAAAAACTGCGTTTTCGAATATCTTCGTCAGAACCAAAAACATACATCCTGCTACATACCAAATGCTCTCCTTTTATAACCATCATAATGAACCAATTAATGCAATAAAACAATAAAACAATAGAACAATAGTCCAATTTAAAACAATTAAACAGTAACTTGATGTCATTGCCCACAGTTTACTTATCCTAAAAAAGACAGATTTTAAGTATATTTGGTTCATAGACTACTTGTATAAAAAACATTATTTTAAAAAACATTGTTTTTAAAAAATAACTAATAAGAATTTGATGCATTGAATTTGTGTGAAATTAAATATAAATACCAAACAATTTAATACAAAAAAATGAATGAACCATCTAAAAATAAAAAGTTATTATCAAAATGACTATTACATTGAGCACCATCTAGTGGACAAAGATGGTATTGTAACTCATAATTTGGCTGCCCTTAGTTTGAGAAGAGGGAGAAGAGAAATCATGTCATTGAGACCAGGATTTGTGTTGGCCTCCAGTATAATCTGCCAATAAAGTTCCTTATATTCCAGCTTAGTTTCTCACATACCACCCCTAACTTCTTTGGGAACCACTTCCAAAACAAAAAAGAGGAAAGAGGCTTGTTGGCATGTCTGGGTATGTCGAAATAATGCATTGTTTCCATTACATTTTCTAATTTCATAAAGGTGTTCGTAAATTCTAGATTTTAACTTCCTTTCTGTCTTTCCCACATAAAAGGAATGACAGAATTGGCAAGTAGCAATGTATACAACACTGCAGGTGTTGCAATTGGAGTATGTGTTAGCAACAATCTGCCTGTCTCTACTGGGAAGATGAATACTGGTATTATTGGCAATGTACTGACATTGCGTACAAGAACCACACTTGAATGTTCCAACCTTACCCATTCTAGATTTGTGGTTCAAACTACCCCCAAATTCAAACATGTTCTTAAAATTAAAATCTTTCCTGTATGTAAACCTTAAAGGTTCCTTGTGTATGTGTTCCAAATCAGTGAACTGTTTAAACCTATCCCATTCTCTTGTAATGGTCTGTTTTATAATGTAGGAATCTCCAGTATAATCCATGACATATGCTTTTTCCCAACAATTGGTAATATTTTTGTTAGTAGTTGAACTAACCTCCTCCATATCCAAAATAGGTGCAAATCTGAACTTTCTCCCCTCTAATACCTCCTTAAACAACCCTCTAACCAACTCTTCTGGATAACCCCCTCTCTCTGAACAAATCCATAATAAATCCGGCATCATTGACAAAATCTAGGCCGTCGGAGGTCATACGACTACACCTCACCAGTTGCCCCTTAAGGAGATTTTTTTTTTGTAAAAAGGGGTGACCGCTGGAGAAATGTAAATATGAATTTGAAAAAGTCTTTTTCCGATGAATTTTAGATTTGAAAGAGTTGTTGAACTTGGTTAAAGAAACATCTAGGTAAATACATTCATGTTGATTTAAATTGTAAGTAAAGTCTAGAAAATTGGTTGTACTCTTAAGATAAGCTAAAAATTCAAAGAATCTTTCCTGGGAATCTATCCAAAAGATGCAAATATCATCCAGGAACTGTTTATAAAAAATCCAAGACTTGACGTATTCACAATTGTTAACAAATAGATGCTCCCACCATGACAAAACTATGTTGGCATAAGAGGGGGCACATTTGGCCCACATGGCCACTTCTCTTTCTTGTTTATAAAATTCACCTTCGAAATACTTGAAGTTGTTTTTCAGGGTAACTTCCATTAACAAAAGACATGTTCTGAAGTCATCAGAAGAAAGACCACCATACTGTCTCATGCTCTCCTCAAGCCACTCGAGACCAATTTCATGTGGAATGGAACCAAACAGGTCCACAATGTCAAGAGTCACAAAAGTAATATCTGAGGAATAGAGGTTAGATTTGACCTGTCTCAAAAAGTCCCATGAATCTTTTAGAACCGTGTTACCCTGGTTGGCCAAGTCCTTTAGTTTCACATCAATAAACTTAGCCAAAGGTGTAGTCACGGAACCCTCTGAGGAAACTATGAGTCATAATGGAGGGTCATCAGGGTCTTTGTGTATCTTTGGTATTCCAAAGACTGAAGGAACTCTGGGATTTGGGTTGTTTAAAAAGTTGTATATGTCCAAATCTATGGAACCTTCTAACAATAAGTCATTGATTAAAAAACTAATTTTTGATTTAGCAATATTGACTTCATTGATCGATGCTCTGGAATATTTTGAAGTATCAAGTAAACTGTCCTTCATTTTAGACTCATATAGAATAGAGTCCATAAGAACCATTCCACCCCCTTTATCAGGTTGCATAATTCTTATTGTCTTGTTGTTTTTTAAGAAAATCAATAAATGATTTTCATTTTGGGTTAAATTGGAAACTATTCTGTGTCCTTTAATGGTATTTCTAATCTCTTTTTCCAACAACTTTTCTAGGTTTTTAAGCTGGGGGTGGAGGGGGGGGGGGGTTCATGGTACTTCTTTTATTTAAAATAGGTAGCTCACCGGATTTGAAATTGGTATCCTGGAACATTAAAGATGGGTTTTGTTTCCTTAAAAAAAAAGGGAAAGTTATGTTCATAGGTTCATAGGTTCATAGGTAGGTACTAGGCTATCTGCCCTAGGGCACTTATAAGCCTATCCAGCGTGTTGGCTTTCGCCTCTCTTTTAGACTAGATTCCTGAACCTCTGTCCAGCAGGGCCATAGAAGTGATCCCAGGAGTAAATTTACGATTTCCCATCCACTCATCAAGATTTCTCTTGAAGAGGGTCAACGAGGGGCTCTGCCTGACATGGACTGGGATTTTATTCCAGAGCAAGGGAAGCCTTTGGGATATGCATCTATCCCTCCAGCATGTCCTGTTTATTGTTGTGCTAAGGTTTAAATCCCTGGAGCATGTAGCTCTAATGGATTTGGTTTTCTTGAGGTGGAGCATGTCCAACAATTTTGGGTTAGACAAGGCCTTGAACATCCGGCAGAGATCACCTCTGAGTAGGCAGTAAGCAACTGAGTAGAGCTGGAGCTTCTTTAGTCGAGCTGCATAGGGCATCTTTTTGAGGTCCACGATACTCTTGGTGAGGTATTTTTGAGGTCTCTCCAGTTGTTGTAGGTGTCGGGTAAGGTACATCCCAAATGGGGCATTGTACTCAATTATGGGCCTGATGAGCGATGAGTAGAGGGGCACAATGACCTCTCTTGATCTAGATGTGAACCCTTTTGTGATTAGGTGAGCTATATAGAAGGTTTATCTAACCACTTTGGCAATGTGATTGTCAAAGGAGAGGTTACTATCTACTTGGGTCCCCAGATTCCTAATTACTTCTTCGGTACTTAGTGGATTACCTCCTATGTGGTAGTTTGTGGGCACTTTGTTTTTTCCAAATGGGATGACTATGCACTTTTTGGCATTTAGCTTGAGGCCATGGTTCCGACACCAGGTATCCATCTCCGTAAGGCCCTTCTGGAAGATGGTTGTGTCAGCCAGAGAGTCTATTATGGCTCTCAGTTTGCAGTAATCTGCAAACTTGGTAAGCCACAGTCCACCCGTGTTTGCTTGTACCTCTGAGAAGTATATACCAAACAAGAGGGGTCTCAGGACTGAGCCCTGTGGGATGCCATTTGTAACTGGTTTAGAGTCGGACATGGCACCCATGATTCTGACCATGTGAGTTCTATCCCTGAGCCAGTTTGCAACCCATCCTGTGACATATGGGTTAATATTTAAGCTGGTAAGCTTATTTATGATGCAAGAGTGGGGTATTGTGTCGAAGGCCTTTGCGAGGTCCAGGTAGGCTGTGTGGACTACCTTTCCCTCATCTATGGCTTTGGTAACTGTTTCAAAGAAGTCAACTAGGTTTAAGAGGCAAGATCTGCTCTTAACAAAGCCAGACTGGGTAGGGTCCAGTGTTTGGAGGTTCCCAATGTCTTTGTTTATGAGATCCATGATGATGCGCTCCATAGCCTTGCAGACCAGGCTAGTCAGGCTTATGGGGCGATAGTTCCTTGGATCCGTTGTGGTGCCACCTTTGTGGAGCAGGATCACTGTTGCTGTACGCCATTCTTTGGGTACATAACCTGTGGTAAGGCTGAGTTGGAACAGTGAATTTATGTGAGGGTTTAGTTCATTTTGAAGCTTGTGTAAGACGCAGCCGGGAATACCATCCGGTCCCATTGATGCTGTGTTTTTTACATTGGAGAGGGCTGCTTTCACCTGTGTGTCTGTGATGTCTGGGGGATTGCATTCTTCTGGGATAGACACTGGCTCTTTAGGGGGGAAGGGGGGTAAAGTTTGCACTGAACCTGTCCACCAGGATGTTGGCAATGTCAGTGGGTTCTGTGTGTTTTGTGCCATTTTGCACCAGCTCAGAGCATATCTGAGAGTTGCCACCCAGATTCTTGACATAGCTAAAGAACGCCTTATGATTATCTTTAGAGTCTTTGGCGATTTTTCTTTCAAAGCTAGCCTTTGATGATTTTATGAGGGATCGAAGCTTCTTGCTAGTACTGATCAGGGATGCCTTCCCTTTATGGGATTTTGCCTTTTCATGTAATAGTTTCCTCCTTCTGTTGTATAGCTTATTTATGGCTGGGGTCCAGCAGACTGGTCTCCTGTTTTTGGAGGAGTGAGTCTTGGTTTCACTTGGGATGGCATGATCCATGCATTCCTGCAGGTGCTCATAGGGTGCAATTGTAAAGGATTCTGTGGTTTGGGTAGCATTTTCCATTTGCCCGGGGGCTTTGAAACTTTCCACCTCAGTCTTGAGGAGTGTGAAGTTTGCTTTTGAGAAATTTTTCACAGTGGTTTCCTTGGCTGGGGGTGGGGTTGGGATGTGGATGTCCATTGTGATTAGTTTATGATCTGATCTTACCAACGAGGGGTTTACCTCTGGTGTGGAACATTTAGCCCCCATGTTGGTGATGACCAAGTTCAATATGTTGTCCCCTGTTGTGGGAGTGGTGACCAGTTGTTCCATGGCATTTGAGTTTATAAACTCCAGGAACCGTTGGGCAAAAGAGTTGGGACTTGAGTAGTTTTCCCAGTCAATGTTTGGGTAGTTGAAATCCCCCAATAACATGGTGTTTGGTGAGACCTTCATATTTTCCAATGTTCTCAGGAATGCCGAGTGGGGGTCCTGAGACAGGGTGGGTGATCTGTAGCAGGCTACAAACTAAAAAGCAGTTTTACCTTCTGTTAGTTGCACATGGATGGTCTCCGCTGCCTCGTGCAGTGCCACTAACCTGGAGGTGTGGGTATCCTTGTTGAATATGGATACGCCCCCGCCTTTAGTATTTTGTTCCAAGTTCTGGGGCCAAAAAGAATGGTATGAGTTGAATCCTGGTGGTGCTGGGGTGCTCTCTGGAGCCTTGAACCAAGTTTCTATTACTGCACAGATATCGATTTTCTCCATACTGAGGAGTGCCTCGAGTGCGTGCATCTTGAGGTTTAGACTTCTGGCTTTGAGTAGCATTACCCTTAGTTTTTTGTTTCTGGTATTGCCTATGGAGGTGGGTTTGTCTTTTGGGCCTTGCCTAAAAAAGGCACTATGGGGGTGGCAAGAGCCTTAGCCAGTATTCAAAAGCCTAAGGGTGACAGGTGCAAGCCGTCCCTGGCAAAGCATCGTGGCTTGTCGAGCATGTCATCTCAGGCTGACAGACACTGGATCCCCTTTGAATGACACCAATAGCTTAGCCAATTGTTAAAATTGATCATTTTGTCTTTATACTGTGGCATCATTCTTGGTGAGGGCAAGATGCTACTCAGGGTCAGGGTCATACCGGCCTGGGCTAAATGATCAGAGAGCTCCTCTATGTCTCTTTTCATGTAGTCCAGGGAGGTACGTCTCAGGTCATTCACACCAACATGGACAATGACAGTCATGTTTGTACCTGTTGTGGAGTGACCTGAGTGCTTGCATTATGTGGCGGATCCTGGCATCCGACAGGCAGCTTACAGTGACATTCTCCTTGTTCCCATGTGAATGGGATGAGGCCAAACAGAAGTTTGGGCTGCAGGTGTGAATAAATATTTTTATACCTCAAGCAGACATCAAAAACGTTTTCCTCAGGAAATAGCAAATGCTGGAGGTATGATGGGAAAGAGAGAGAGAAAATTGGGAACGTGTGTTCTGGGCATGTAACAAGTTGGCAGATTTGAAACATTTCCTAAAGAGCATCTTGTCAAAAAGGTTGGGGAGCAAATCATGACCGGTATCTAACTCTCTTAGAATTATGCAGAGCTCTACTATGAGGTTGTCACAGATTCAAATCATAATGGAAAGGTGGTTACTCACAAGATTACCATGCTCATCAGCCTTATAAACACCATCATTTGTATTCGGTGTTAAACCAGAACTGGAAAAAAGTGCTGCAAACTCCAAAGGCCTACTGTGATAAAAAAGTTCATGCAGCTAAAAGATTTTATCCAGGTGATATAATAAAGATTCAAACACCTTAGACCATGTGCAAAGACAGATTAATGTTGTGGTAATCTGAGCTGCTGAACCTTATAAGTCATTCATAGTACAGTTAGGGGAAGGACAGTTATTAGCACACAACAAAAGACTTCTATAATATCATCTTCCAAAATCTGATGCCTTCTGATTTAGAAAAAAAAAGAACAAAACCTATTATAAAGAGCATGATGGCTGAAGAATAAGAGGTAACCTTGCACTCTGAGGTTCATTTCAATAAGATGGTCCAATATGGAGCTACCAGCACCACTGCAATATCCCAGAACCAGCAGATGCCCTTTCCAGAAGAAGAGGGGAGATCCTGATATGTGTGAGCATTATGACAGTGTCAGAGTATAAACTATTACTGGACTTGTGTCTAGTATAGAAAACTAAATATATTGTTTTAAAAGTTATTTTTTTAAAACAGAGGATGAAACTTTAATGAATGCAATCACATGTCCTAACTCTAATTGTAGTTTATCCGTAATATATAAGGGGAAAGCATCTAATATGCAGTTTCTGGTCAGGGTTTATTATTATAATTACCATAATTGCTAAGGCTCATGCATACTAATACCCTTGTATTTGCAGAGTAGGATTTTCTGTAGTAAACAGGCATCTCATCTAGCAGCTATGTGAGTGCCCATTTGCTATTTTGTGGTATCATTTTTAATTGTATGTACTCATATTTCGACAATGTGCAGTCTAAATAGAAACAGACAGATCAAAAATATGACCCTGTGCTGTTCAATGTCACTGATGAACTATGTGTGCAAATGTTCCACACTATTGTTCATCATTCCCAGTGTAACTGTTGGAGTGCAGACAGAGCATTACGGAAAGAAGTGTGATTACCATGGGAGTCCATGGCTGCATGGCTGTGACTACTGGAAAATCAGACATTAGGCCAGTGATATGGTAACCAAAGGAAAGAACCATGCTGCTGCTATTGTACAGGAATGGAGGGCTATTGATGGTGGTTCTGGTACTGAACCACCACTGACAGTGACAGAGGAGATCCTATCCACTGTAAGAAATCCAAAAAGATCATCAAGGAGTTCCAGATTAGGGGTTGACATAGGTGCTAAGGTGGAGAATAACCAAAATGTGTCTACTGGTGAAGTTCCTGTTATGTCATATTAGCAGAGAGAGAGAGAGAGAGAGAGAGATCCAGAGAGAAGACGAAGACAGAAGAAAGAAGGGGAGAAGATTGGTGTATAAGATGTTAATAATATGTAGATGTGAAGTGGGTTTGTAGCTGTTTATTGTCTAATTTGCAGTATAATGCTATCATCCCTCTTTTATCTCGGCTTCCACCTGTCTAGGTATATCTGGTATTGATTTTCTATGACCACTTGCAAGTGGTAGGCACATACCTTTTTTCATGTTACTCTACATAAAGTTGATTTAGAAAGTCCTTTTTTAACTGTGGTTCCATCCAGTATTAATGTAACTTTTAAATAACATAAGTATAGACAGTTTTTATTCTGTTTCTCTCTTCGTTGTGTTGATCTCTTATAGCCATAGGTGATCCTTCCACCAGCACCATGTAAGTCCTATTTCCTGATGTCAGAGTATCGATAGCCACTGATAATGATGGTTGTGATGAAGAGGCACAGTCTGGGGCAGCAGAGCATCAGTCTGACACTGAGGTTGTGGTTTCTGCATCCCCTGCCTATATTTTGGCACAGTCAGTATGCCTACACATACTCATGACAAGGAGCCATCAGAGATTGGACAAATTGATGGTGACACAATTGACCAGGGTAGTGTGATTACTCCAGTTGCAGAGCTGGCTGAGTCTCCCCCAGCCATTGTGAAGGCAAAGTGCCACACCAAAGTGTTGGCAGAGTTGCTCAGGGAAGCCTGCTGTCCACCTTTCTTCTGATATTGGTGTTTCAGTAGGTGCCACACAGCATTTGTTTAGGGCCATCTCAGAGGTTCAGGTGTGTTTCATCATGGCCTTTGAAGACACAATGCAAGTACTGCATGTTATGCATTTTGACATGCAAGACTGCAGTAACCATATGATTGAATCCTTGGACAGATGAATGACACACCAGATTGGGCACTGTCTGTAATGGAAATTCTGCTGGGGGAGGGCCAGCTTATGTGTGGCCAGAGTGTTGATACTTTGTCAAATTTTATCTGAGGTGTCCATGAGAGACCATGCTCCCAAAGTGGCACTACTTCCACTGCTTGATCAGTGAATGATGTATCCACACTCAGACATGCAAAGCAACATCATCATCGCTGTAAAGATTGCCGTCATGAAACCTCATCCAGCAGACATTGTTAACATCAAGGTACCACTTCAACTTCTAGTCATGGCTATGGAACTAGCAGTGCATCTCCTGGCAGAGGTAGTTCACGTGGTCGTGGGTGACAACAGTGAATTGACTACTGCATAATGCATGGCTCACAAATGTCTAAGATGCTAGGACATAGTGCTAGCACAACTGCTTTGATTGTGTTCATGCAGACCCACACACATGAAAAATCACTTGGCAATACCACCACAGACATACACGCAAGTTATATAAACATTACTATTAACTGATTTATATTGGTTAGTAGTTATATTAATATGACTGATATAAACCTTTTGCTACTGGCCCTGACAACTGCATACTTGCTGAAATTTTTTTTTTCACTCACACACACTCACTTCTTTGGTGTCAAGCTTACCATCATGTAACCATCCCCTCTTTGTGAATTAAGGTTACTGTGTCTGATGCACAGAAATGATATCAGATGATTACTTCTAATCAAATATTTAGCAGAAATGTTTATTCATATTTTTTTTTCCTTCTCAGGTGTCAATGATTTGTTATGTGCTTCTTGACCCTCAGTGTGTTTGTTGCATTGTTCTAAGTAATCCAAAAAGCAGCCAAACACAAAACTAGCAAGTAAACTAAAACAAAAAAACTAACTCCAGTGTTGTAAAATCATAAAATATTTATTGTAAAACTATGGCATAAGTGCTTTCATCTCTCAAGCAGACTTCGTCAGATAAATAACATTTCATACCTCCACACTTTTATACTAAAACTTTAACACATACCATCATTACATCATTTCCAGGTAATCCCATTCATTTTAAGCTCATCTATGTTCTTAAAGGTACCTTTCCTGAATTTTCACCTTAGGGTGTTAGCCTTATCCTTCAATACAGGTCCAATGGATACTTGGTCGTTAAGCCCTGGGGGGTATGGCATTCAATTTTAGCTGCCAAATTAACTCTCTTTTTAACAACAGTCTCTGCCAATTACCCCCTCGGGTTAATAGTTATCCTTTCTGAAATACCAAAATTAAATTTCTTAAAATTAGGGTAGACTAAGGAGTGCCTATAAAGGGCGTTTGTTTCCTTTTTCTTCTTTATCTCCTATACATGCTCATAAATTCAAGATTTTAATGCTCGCTCCATCTTTATTTTATTTTTTTATTTTATTTTACTTTTGTTTACCGGGTTTGTCCAACTGGACACATGTCCATTTTCAGTGGAGGCCCGGGGGAAAAAGCTCCAGTTATACAGTATAATAACAATATACAAAAACATTGCTTAGCATTTAGACATTACAATAGAAGCACTAGACATTTCAAAAACAACATATTGAGACAATATAAGGAAAACTTAGTTAGGCAGTGACATTAGTATAGAGTAATAGTTCTGAGTTAACAAAAATAGGAATGAGACAGAAGCATAAGGTTAATAGGATTACTGATAACTAGTGAAGAGAGTGCAAAGACTAGATGGAAGGGGTAGTAGTAATGAAATGATAAGAAGTGGAGATATATGGTAGAGAATAAAATTATGTTAGTGTCAGATAGTTTGTAGAAAGGAAAGAAAAGAAAAGATAGTCTGGGTTATTACAAGAGCATAACCAGCGATTAGAGAGAAAGAGTTTTAGTTTGGTTTTAAATATTGGGAGAGAGGTGAGGGTGGTCAGATCGTTTGGAAGTTGATTCCATATTTTACCCACTGTGTTTGAAAATAAAGATTTGCCTGCTAAGTTATTTTAGAAGGAAGTGTGAATCAACATTTTGTTGGCAGTGTGCAGATTCTTCAGATTATTATAAGGTCTTATAAGGGTAGAGAGAATTGGGGTGTTACTAGGTTGGTAAAGGGCTTTGTGGGCAATTGTGAGTTGATTAAATTGTAATAGTAGTGGTAATTCAAGCCACCCTAACTGTTTTAGATTCTGACAGTGGTGGGTCCTAAAAGGAGAGTTGGTAGCAAATCTTGCAATATTATTGTATGATTTAGCTAGATTGTTTAGGTTATGTTTGGAAAGATTTGTATATATAGGGGAAGCATATAACAGGGTGGAGATTAAGTGAGTTCTGGCTATTGTGGCTCTGGTTGTTGGTGTCAGGAAAGGTTTAATGCGGTAGAGGGATCCAAGTTTTTTATTAGTAGATTTAATTGTAGAATTTATATGAGAGTCAAACTTAAGTTGATTGTCAATAGTAATTCCAAGGAGTTTGGTGGTGGGGTCAGGAGAGATAATGGTACCATCTTCAGTTGTAAGTGTGAAATGGAGAGGGGGTGATAGATGAGATGGGGTAAAGAGCAGTCATTTGTTTTTTTAGGGTTAAGGAGAAGGCAGTGGTTAGTGAACCATTTTTCAATAGTAGAGAAGGCTTTCTGTGTATGAGAATGAAGATCAGTTTGAGATGAGGCAGAACAAATGATAGTGGAGTCATCAGCATATTGAATACAGGTATACTGTGGAATAGAGAGGTGAAGGTCATTTATAAAGATGGAAAACAATAGTGGACCTAAAATAGAGCCTTGTGGGACACCTAGAGAGGTAGGAAGAAGGTCAGAAAGATGGTTCTGCCAGAGAACTGCTTGTTTTCGGTTGTCCAGATTAGGATGTGAACCAGTTCATCGTAGGATGGTCGAAGGAGAGGGACTTCAGTAAGTGGAGGAGAAGTTGATGATTGACCATGTCGAAGGCTTTAGATAGATCAACAAAGAAAGCAGAGGATAAAATATTATTGTTACGATTATTGTTGATACAGTTAGTAAAGGATAGTAAGGCTGTGGTGGTACTATGCAATGGCCGAAATCCGTGTTGACAGTTAGCTAGGAGCTGAGGTTGAAGTAGGTGGGTAATAAGTTGTTTATGGATACATTTCTCCATAGTTTTAATAAGTGGGGAGAGTAGAGCAATGGGACGGAAGTTAGAGAACTCAGTAGAGTCTCCACCTTTGTGGAGAGGAATAATGTAGGAGATTTTCCAAATTGATGGGATTAGGCCTTCTGTTAAGGTTCTATTGATTAATATAGAGACTGGGTAGGCAATTGCTTTGGCTCCTATTCTGTGGTATTCGGCTGGTAGTTGGTCAGCTGAGGGAGTGTTAGGTTTTAGTTTTTGAAGTAGAGAGGAGATATAGGAGGTAGGTATAGGTTCTAGGTGAAAAGGAGGAGGAGTAAAGTTTGGTTTGGGCAGGTTAGATGTATCTGGATTTTGCTGATTAGCTAGATTTAGTATAGTGGTAGTAAAGAAAGAGTTAAAGGCATTGGCTGTTTGCATTGGACAGTCTGGGTTAGAGCCTAGTGGATTGGGTGATTCAACTCTGCCTGGGGATAGAAGTGAATTAATAGTAGACCAGAATTTTTGTGGTTGTTTAAGTGATGTTTGCTGAAGTTGTATATAAAAGTTCTTTTTGTCTTGTAGGATAGCATTTTTTGTAATATTTCTGTGTTGTCTAAAGATTTGGTGATCAGTTGGATTCTTTGTGGACCACCATTTAGCCCAATATTTGTTTCTATTGTGGATGTTTCCTAGTATGATTTGAGAGCCATGGGGCTGGTTTATTTTTCATTCTTATGGAACGGATTGGGGCATGTTGGTTTAAGATTGCTAGGAAGGTGTTATTAAAGTAATTAACAGCTTCATCTATAGGGAGAGACTTTAGGGGAGACCAGTTACAATGATAAAGTTCAGTTAGAAACGGTTCTTGGTCAAGGTGTTTTTTGCTACGGATGGTACTGACTGCATAGGGGATATTTAAGTATGTTTTATTTCTAATAATATATATGAGAGAGTGGTCACTAAGGTCATCTGGGAGGGTTCCTATTGTATATTTTTGATGTGGACAATTTGTAAGAATCCAATCTAAGATGTTTTTTTTCTGATTATATTTGTTTGTTCTGGTAGGAGTGTTTATAGCCTTTGAGAAGCCATAGAGGTTAATATGGGAGGAAGGATTAGTGTTGTTACATAAAGTCCAATCGATATTAAAGTCTCCTAGTAGAATTATTTCTTCCCTACATAAAATCCTTTACATTCCTCACATTTTGCTATATACACTAGTTTATTGTTTGCACAATTGCCGTTGACAAGTGTCACCTTATTTTGTAAAACATTATCCAATACTAGTGTTTTTGCTTTGCAAATGTAACTGCATTGTGTACAGCATCCACATGGCACTGTTCCTTTGCTTTTAACATCTTCTTTTCCTTTTCCATTTTTTAAGATTTGCTTAAATGTATTCCCGCTTTTGTAAACAAAGACAGGCTCTGCTCCTAATAATTCATTAACTTCCTTCTGCACCCTGAAGATGCTCCAATTCCTCTCCATTATTTTCCTTATTTCCTTGGAGCATCCATTGTACTCCAAAACCAATCTCTTTTCAAATTTCTTTTCCACTTCATTCCCTTTTTCTTTTACAACATCTCTACCTAATAAAGGTGGATATTTGGTCCCCACCCTTGCCTCACTTCCCTAAGAATCCTATCTACCTTCACAGAATGGTAATCTGTTTCCAGGAACATGTTCTTTAAAATATCAAATTTGTAGTCAACCTCGTCAACTCTTGATGTCATTCTGGCCACCCTTATGGCCTGCCCTTTCACCAAACTTTTTTCTGGTGAAAGGAGTAGTTGCTAGCGTAGTGCAAATATGCATTGCAAAAAGTTTCTTTCCTGAATAAATTTGATTTAAACTCACCTCATTTGTGTGATATTCTTATATCCAAGTAACTTATACTCTCTAAGTCCCATGAGTGTGTGAATTTCAAGTACCCACAACATCCATTCAAGTAATTCATGAGCTCACCTATTTGTTCAACTCTCCCATCCCACAAAATGAAGACATTATCCAGGAACCTAACATAAAAATGCAGAAACTTGGAAAATTGGCTGGAGAATACATGTTCCCTGTCCCATCCCAATATAACAATGTCGGCAAATGTGGGACACAAGCTGCCCCCATAGCTACTCCCCTAGTCTGCTCGTAGAGTTCACCTTTGAAGTGAAGAAAGTTGTTGTCGATGATTAGGTCAATTAATTCCACTACTAATTTAATTTTTTTTTCAGAAAGGAATGATAGTTGTTCTAACATATTGTGAAAATATTCCAATCCCTCACCCTTAGGGATACTTGTAAATAGATCGACCACATCAATGGTGAGGAGTACAAGTCCCTCCTTCCATAAATCTTGCTTAACCCTACCTAAAAATTCCCACAAATCCTTCAACAAGTAGGGTGTTTTGTGAACAACTTCCTTAGTCCATTCATCCACTAATACTGCCATGGGGTGAGTTTTACTTCCTCTACTTACAACTATTGGCCTGAAGGGGGGATTTTCAATATTTTTATGGACCTTTGGTATACCAAAAATATTCGGTACAACAGGGTTTTTTTTGTTTTAAGAATCCATATGCGTCTAAATCAATAAAATTTTCCAATAAATATTCCTCCAAATTGGACTCCAATCTCTGGTAACCAATGGTGATCTCATTCTTAGAAATAGGGGAGTAGATGTCAGTGTTATATAACAACCCAGTAATCTCATTTTTATAATCCTCCATTCTAAAAATTACAATCCCCCATCCTTATCGGGTTTCATCACCCTTACCTCTTTACTATTTTTGATGCCATCACAAATTTCCTTTTCTTTTCTATTTAAGTTGCGCCACCTTTTCTTTTTGTTTGCATGCATGTTATACATATCTTTCGTGACAACTCTTTCAAATACTTGCAATATAGGTTGCATAGGGGGGTTGAAAATACTACTTCTTTTCAAACTAAAAGGGTTGTTTGGTGTTTTCCCACCTGCATTATTCTCTTTAAACAAAATATTGAAATTTAGTTTCCTTAAAAATAATTTTTATTCAATCAGAGAATCTGCTCTGTTCCCTGGACCTTTGGAAACAAATTTAAATCCTTTTTTGAACAGTGAGAAATGCTCCTTACTCAGCTCTAACCCTGCATAATTATACATTTTGAATTCTTTAAATACACATATAAGTCCATTGTTACATAACTTAATTAACTCCTCTTCATTGGCCCTTTGCTCTAGTAATTCCACCCTCTCTTTTTGAAAGACTGCTGACCTGAGTCTACTGTCATTTGCGATATTTTGGCTAGTCGTTCTGACCGCTGCACCCCCCAAAAACACTGCATTTCATCAGAAAAGGAATATAGTTTGAATAAAGCACCCCCTGCTTCATGTCTATACTCTCCCAAACTCCTGTCAGGGGATCAGTGGTTCTCTTGTTCTTCCCTATAATCATTATAACCCCTGTCTTGGCTTAATAGTCTTGTACCAGGAATAGTGTATGCCTTTCTACCTTCATATTGCTTAACATCCCTACTTATCTTTTTTAGTCTTCTTTAAAAAAACATTATTGCATTTCTTTTCAGTCCTATAAAGAGATTGTTTGTATAGTACCTCTTGTTATGGAAATAATAAGTCATTCACAATAACTTGATTTAAAATGTCCACCTCACTTCCCAAATTTTCCATAAACACATCATTACATTTTATAATTTTAGACATAAGTTCAAACCCACACTGATCAAAAAAACTGAAGGGAATGAAGTGGAAAAGAAATTTGAAATTACATTGGTTTTGGACTACAATGGATACTCCCAGGAAATAAGGAAAATAATGAAGAGGAATTGGAGCATATTCAGGGTGGAGAAGGAAGTTAATAAATTATTAGGAGCAAAGCCTGTCTTTGTTTACCAAAGCGGGAAAAATATTAAGCAAATCTTAGAAAATGGAAAAGGAAAAGAAGATGTTAAAAACAAAGGAACAGTGCCATGTGGATGCTGTACACAATGCAGTTACATTTGCAAAGCAAAAACACTAGTATTGGATAATGTTTTACAAAATAAGATGACACTTGTCAACGGCAATTGTGCAACCAATAAACTAGTGTATCTAGCAAAATGTGGGGAATGTAAAGGATTTTATGTAGGAAAGATGGAGCGAGCATTAAAATCTAGAATTTACGAGCATGTATAGGAGATAAAGAAGAAAAAGGAAACAAACGCCCTTTGTAGGCACTCCTTAGTCTGCCCTAATTTTAAGAAACTTAATTTTGGCATTTTAGAAAGAATAACTAAGAGGGGGTGATTGGCAGATATTGTTAAAAAGAGAGTTAATTTGGCAGCTAAAATTGAATGCCATATCCCCCCAGGGCTTAACGACCAAGTATCTATTGGACCTGTGTTGAAGGATAAGGCTCACACCCTAAGGTGAAAATTCAGGAAAGGTACCTTTAAGAACATAGATGAGTTTAAAATGAATGGGATTACCTGGAAATGATGTAATGATGGTATGTGTTAAAGTTTTAGTATAAAAGTGTGGAGGTATGAAATGTTATTTATCTGATGAAGTCTCCTTGAGAGATGAAAGTGCTTATGTCATAGTTTTACAATAAATATTTTATTGTTTTACGACACTGAAGTTCATTTTTTTTTTGTTTTAGTTTACATTGTTCTAAGTAATGCAGACCTACTAGATAGTAATTTTTGTTTCTGCTAAACTTGTGCAGATGATGCTAACATTGACCTACTCACTGCTAGTTTAGATACATTGGTAAAGTGTAATGAGTGTTGCACACTACAGAGCATCACTCATGAGTTGCTAATGACATTACTGCAGAGGTGAGCCATATTTCATCCTAGTGACATAAGCATTTGCATCTGAGAGTAATTATTTATATATCTTTTTTTGCAAGCTCAACACTTATCTTTAATACTGAATTTACAAGATTTCTCCTTTGGGGTTGACTCTGTCTGATGCTAATAGATCGCAACCATTATGTGGTTAAATAAAGGCTGAAGAATTTGCCGGGCATCAGTTTTAATATCTGTATGTGCTTAGGATCTTACACTTTCCCTTAGGTAATAAGTGTGTGTGCTATCCTTTTCCTGTTAGCCAGAGCCATGGCACATTGTGCACGCCTACATCTACCAGCACCATTTGCAACTGCTGGTTCTTCCTCAGACTCATCATCTGTATCTGTTTGAGCTGCTGGCCCTGCCTGTGGTCTTGAAAACAGTGGTCCTGGGCCTTGATATCATTGTTGCAGCTGTTTCCTGAGAATGATTTTGAACAAAATGGCACAGACTGTGAATATTTTGGCAGAGGTGGCTGGGTCATACTGCAGGGCACCACTTGACATGCCTAGGCACTGGAATCTTGATTTGAGCAAAGATACACATGCTCTAATATATCTCCTGTTGGTCTCTGAAAAGAGATAGTGTATATGATGCTACAAATAGCCTGGTTTCCATTGGGTGTGTTATTCATGATTTCCTCAGTGTCTCAGGTGAGGGCTGCAGAGGTTACATATTTCCTATAGGGCATCCCTGTCCACCATTCATTGTTTTACAGTTTCTGTATCATACAGTTCATGATAAGTCAAATGGGTCTGCACACGCTTCCCCTTCTAAGCTGAGGTCTGGCAGCAGCAGCAGCAGTGCTTTGTATTAAAGCCTGTTACACATATAAGTTAATAAAAGCAGCAGCAGCCACTAATTTTTTTCCCAAGTGCCTCTGTGTCTCTATTCTAAACATTACTGGAAATGAGGGCAAAGGAAGCACTGAGTGTACAATGAGTGTGCACGTGTACTTCATGCATTACTGAATAACTCTGCCATACTGGATTGCTTAATTAACATGTAATGTTACTACTTATGCCTTTATTAGCGTATTGTGCTATTTACACTTGTTTTGAGGGCAGGAACAAAAGGCAGAGGTAGTTAAGGAATGCCAAGCCATTCATAAATCTGTTTCCTTGTTTTCATTATACAAAGAGACATTTTTGTCCCTGAATGTTTGGGAAGGGTGGAGATATAGGTAGTACTGAATAGTGTGGAATATTTTAGCTGTTGGGTTGAGCTATGTTAGGAAAATAAAAGGAGTGGGAGCAGGACAGTCATGAAAAGGCAGAATGTGATATAAGCAGAAACAGGAAGGGAAGACAGGAATATTTAAGAGAGTCAAGCTGGAATTTTTGGTTTCTTAGCATGAGCGATTGTGAAACTCAGTCACCCACTCTATATTTCAAAAATGGTAGTGGGGAATTTTGGAGCAATAGGCCTCCAACTGAAAGGTGGTCTGTCCATCCCCCCATTTTCTTTCTCAGGTCAATAGAAAGGTAGGAGTGGGTGGTCATAAATGCTTCCACTGGAGTGGTATGTATCATGAAAAGTGAGCGGCGTAGTTACACTGCTAAGTATGGCTGTACAGTTGAATTTGCAGGTGAACAGTATTTGAAAGCTGTTGGTTGCAGAAATGCATTTGCAAGTGAGCAAAATGTTTTAATGAGTCTGCCAGTTGTGTTATGTGGAGCAAGCAGCACTAAGTTACACTGCTACGTATAGTTGTAAGGTTGAGCGTGAGGTGATCAGTATTTGAATGGTCTGCTGGTTGTATAGCAGCATTTGTAGGTGAGTAGTTTTTAAATGAGCCTGCCAGCTATTGTAGCTTATTAGCAACAAAACTGGTTGCTTGAAAAGACTGGTTGTGATTGTTGGGTTCTGGCTGGAGGTCATCATCAAAGTCAGCTTTCTGTTTAGGAAATGTATAGTTTTGCAGCTCCTGTTCATGACCAACAGATAGTTATATCTCTGTAATGGCTGGCTTCACAAAGTCATTTTCTGTTAATATATTATAAGCATGTTGACTATTTTCAACAAATTATTTACAGTAATATTTCTCAAACGTTTAAAGAAAAGTCTTCACTGCTGACTTGAAGATATCAACTAGAATTCCTTTGAAGCAATATTGCACCCCAAGTCCAAGCAAGTCTGAATTTTGTTAAATATTCCAAATTATTCCCGTGCTTCTGTTTTAATATGGAATAGATTCAGCTAATCACAGTAATTAGTTGGTCGATGGAAATATTGTGATCTTTCTTAATAATATGTACCACAAGGTATTCCTTCACTGGATTAAGATGTGCATGCTAAGGCAATGCTAATATTTTGTTAAATAATTCTGCATATATGTATATATATATATATATATATATATATATATATATATATATATATAGTCCCCCTTCACAAGATCGAATGAATGGAAGCTCGAAATATATAAGCTCGAGACAAAAATCTCGAACTTCCATTCACTCAAAATTGTGAATGGGAAGTTTAGGGTTAGAAAAAAAAAGAGTTCAGTTACCTTTTTGCAGGGGGCTAGGTCCCTCTGCACCCTTGCAGCTGTCATCTAAGAGCTGCGTGACCGCACTATAGTGGAGGACTGGGAAATCTTCCATTTTGCACTTATGCATATAGCGCGGAATGGGAGATTTCCCTTTCCTTCGCTGTAGTGCAATCTTTGAGTAGGAATATTTAAGTAGGGGGAGTTGGGGGGTGCAGGGGGCAAAGCCTCCCTGCAAAAACATTAGAAAGGTCTGTTTTTTTTTTTATTTCCCCTTCACATTTTCGAGTTTCTGTAAACTCGAGATTCTGGCTTCGGGGTTATGAATTTCGAGTTTATAGGAATTCGATCTTGTGAAGGGGAACCACACACACACACACACACACATACATATATATATATATATATATATATATATATATATATATATATATATATATATATATATATATATATTAAGGTCAATGCATTTCACAACAGTTGAGGCTGTTTTCCTCCAGTTATCATTTAAAGGAAACCTTTTGAACAATTGTTGATTTCTTTGAGAGTACATTCAGCATAACTGGAGAAATAGTAAACTGTGTCACCTTAACACCTCGACCTGCGCTACACACATTCATTATTGCAAATTACTTATTTCCTTTGGTGGCTTTGATATGTTTCTTCTTACAGTTTTAAGACATGTATTAGTGTAGTCTTCTGTGTAAGCTGCTCTGTATAAGCTGTTTGATTTCGAATCCATGGGAATAGCTGAAGCCTCAGAGGGATAACAACTTTAAAAATCTCATGTGTTAACCATTAATTGCTTAGCTATACTAACTTCTGAGATATTTTTGTTGCTAAGAAAATAGGTTATAATCACTTTTAATAGAACCTTTTTAACAGTAAAATCTGATATTACCTAATAGAATATAATATGCCCAACTACTTCTATTAGGTTAATAGTAGGGACTCTATATATTAATGGAAATCAGATTTATGGTTCAGTCTGTATTAATTTAAGGTTACAGCAGCTGAACAAATGACTATGCTCTGATCTATTTTTCTTTCCATTTTCCATTGGTTATGGCTATGACTTAATTGGTGAATAACTGCCCTTTAAGAATTGAGATGACAGTTCTTTAAAAATTTATTTAAAAACTATGAGAACGTTAGTATTCTAAACATTATTAAATGTCCATGTCTTAGGAGTGTTCTCAAAAGAAGATATCTAGATTAACAAAAACAAAAGCATCACCAACTCACAGCATTTACTTTTTCTTTCCTGTGACAATTCCAGGATGGTATTTACTGGATAATAAATAGCTGTTAGTGTCATGTATTTCATTTTGCCAGAAGAAGGGCTGGCGAAGGATTATATTGCAGCGACATCGTTGGTAGAGGACAAACTAAAAACATTGAGAGGGGAATCTCAACCAGAAAAATGGAAAAGGAATGTTAGACGATCTAGCTAGTCAAGAAAAAATAATAAAGAAAAGCAGTCTTTCACAGTGACATTATTAAATATGAATGTTTTTACCAATTTATGCTCCTTTTTAAAATGTTATATGCATATAATGGCTTAAATGATGCAACACCAAAAAATGAAATATTTACTTGTAAATTATTTCCCTAGATATTTATTTTATTTTTCCAGGGATAAAAACTAAATATGACCTACATGGTCCCATATGTCTTTTTGCAAATTTTTGACATTTACCTTAGGTGCATTTTTATAGCTAGACTATCAAAGATCTCACATAAGAAAGCAGAGTACAACTTTACATTTCAGATTCATAATTGCAGTTATTTCAGATTTAACTAAAATCTGCTCATTGTTGAAAGAACACTCCTGTCAGCTAGTTATAAACTCTTTTTCTGACATGCTTTCAAGAAAGTGAAGGCAACGTCATTCCTACTTAGAACAAAGCCTAATTAGAGAATGCATCCAGCCCATTGCTTTCAGCTTTGTTATCCATGTACAAACTACTCAGTTAAATTATAATAGTGTTGCTCATTCTCAAAACAACATGATTCTTTCTACTTGCAATGACTGCTGCAAAGACATTTTCACAATTTTCTGAAACACAGTTGAGCTGTTATCTTAGTCATGCCAGTGTCATGTATCAGATCCATTCTGATAACAGGTCGCACTGAAAATTAAGTTAGACAAGGCTCTTTTTAATAAATAAATTAAGGATATTAATTCTGCATTATACAGTGCATTTTATTTTTCTGAAATGCAACAAACTGTCAGAAAATCCGGGCTGTGGGATGCTTACATCTAGTTACAGCCACAAACTATTTTTGAAGCAATAACTTTAAATTAACCATGCTCGTTTGTTTTATACAGTATTTGATAGGTAAAATGCCAAATTATCTCAAGTATGAACATTGGAGTCACAGCTCTGGCCTTATGCAGCATCAGTGTTGCTAATTTAATTCACTGGTTCTTGCTTCTCCAGTCTTGAGTACATTCTAAAGTAATTACTGATATTTTAGGACAGGATTAATGATAGACAGAAGAATATCATGGCAGACTTGCATCATAGACAAAAAAAAAACTACTTTGCCTTGGGAACATCTTGTATCTGCTTTCCTTGCTTGTGTTTATAAAATGGAAAAGTTGCTCACCTCCAGAAATGCTCTGAAGTATCCTCATTTTCCAAATTATTACAGTAATTTATCTTCCTCCTTAAGAGAGAAAAAAATAATAACCAAGCTGAAATCCTCATTAGCAGGGTTTTAAAACTGATTTTCACTAATTCCAAGTTGCATAAGTTTCCTTATATAAAGAAAATGTTTGCAAAGCCTGTTGCATCTACACAACATTTCTTTTTATGTGACAGCAGTTTGTAAATATTTTAATTTTCTTAGCAGTCCATTTTTTTTCTTTCTTTAATAGTTTGTAGTGTGATAAAAAACATGTATTTAAGGTAGGTCAAAACTGACAGCTGCTGTTTCATTTCAGAATGTAATTTAATTTGCATGCTGTATAACTAGGTCATTGTTTGATTAGCACTGTGCATTTAGCCACTTAAGTTTCATACTGAACTTTATGAGTGGTTTCATCTATTAGACCTTACAACATTAATCACATTTTAAAGTAACACTTTGAGGTATACTATGTTATTTTTCTCACTGAAGCAACTCAATAAAGATTGATAATGTTAACTGCATGATAGAAGTATGTTAAATTAGATAACCTTTGCACATTAATGTGTTTCTCAGCAAGCACAGGCCATGGAGGAATATACTATTTAAATGTGATAGCTGATTATGCAGAAATGTTAGTGAACTGTTACATTACCTTATCATGATATGAGCCCAGCCATTGGTTATACTGACAACAAGGCAAATTTAACAAGCCATCTTAGCAGAGTTTCTGAGTTAAAAGTTTTTGTTATCTTTGAAAATGTACATTACAGAATATAACTAACTGTCTGTTAGCCTTAATGAGGCACAGTCTATGAGAAAATGCTTTTTAAAGTCATTCAATTTATTCAATTGCATGGCCTATATTCAATCCTTTTAAGAGAGAATATTAGTGCTTATATGTGCCTATCATGAGACAAGACAACTGTGTGATAGAAGCCAAGTATTTTATTCTGGCATTTATTTAGAGGGATTATCACGATATGTCTTCTTACATTTAAGGGCCAAAGTAGTACTTTAGGTCTTGGTGATAATCTCATTAGGAAAAGATAGTTTAATACATGCTTTATTTTTCTTTCTTTATTTTTATTTGAATGTATTAACCAGGGTATGGCCCTGATTCAAAATGGCCAATTTTAGTCTCAGAATAGAATTTGGGAAATCTTGCCATTAGACTTAACTGTAAATTAAGAAAACATTGAAGGGCTGAGAAGTGGAATAGCTAGAGAGATCTATGACAATTTGCCAACAGCCCATATTATCAAATGGCTAAACATCAAGCTGTAAATACTGAAAAATCAAACATAAAAAAATACATACATACATACATCAATAAATAAATAAAAAAGTAAATAAAAACATTTTTTACAGGGGGAACAAGGGAGAAATCCTCCCTACACCTGACACACCCTGCTATTATATGCTAGTGGTGTATATATATATATATATATATATATATATATATATATATATATTTATATATATATATACTAACTCTGAGATTGCACTACAGTTTAAAAAGGGGGAGTTCCCTGAACCCCACAGTTCCTTAATCTCGCATAACAGAGTTCCCATTCATTTCTCTGCTTTGATGTTCTGCCTTTTGATATTTTATGTATTTATTGAAATTTGATTACCAGGAAATTCCAACTGGGTATGAGCCCATTTTCGGTGGATGCCCGGGTAGAAAAGCACTAAAGTATTATAAAAAATTTAAGAATAATAATTTTGCTGTCTTTAAAAATAATAATTAAAACTACAATTTAAATAATGATACCAAACTAGATATAATATGAAACCATCAGTTAAGAATAGATACAAGTTATATGACAATGATTTAATATTTAGATAAATTTTAACCGGTTTATAGAGAAATTAAAGATAAGTTTGTATATTACAAAGAGGAGTTGCAATATGAAGTGACAGAAAAGAAGATTAGGGTATATTTAGAGAGAAAGCAAGGGGAGATAAATTGATAGAAGTAAGGGAGTGAGTGAAGAAGGGAGAGTAAGTGGATGTAAGGTATGAGTAGGTATTTATCCACATTTAGGGATTATAGTTTACCATGGTGTTGAGCAAGAACAGAGACAAAGGATCGGTGGAGGATACTGACCTGATGGACAGAGATAAGGAGTTCCTGACCTTAGCAACATGGTACTTGTACAGACTATGCCCAGCAGATATGATAGGTTTATGGATAGGCAGGAGTTGTTGGTCATTAGATCATAATGACCAACTATGAAGATTGTTGTATAGAATGTTATTTATTGCTAGACAAGCAGATTGATTCTGGATAATTTTATAGGTGGCAAGAAGCTGTGTATGCATTAGTTGATGGTGTAGTTCTAAACAAATTAGACTTTTTAATACTATACAGGGATGGGTTCTGAAAAGGGCATTTGCTCCAAATTTAGCAACTTTTAATAGTATTGTTCAAGTTTTGATTTTTGTTATACCGGAAGGTTAGTAAGGATGAGAGCACCATAAAGAAGTGTGGAGAGGAGATAAGTAATGGAAAGTGCTGCTCTAGTTGTACGTTTTTGGTTCTATAAAGCATCCCTAGTTTTTGATGAGTTTTTCTTTTGCAATTTTGTATATGCATGTCAATATTTAAGATTATCATCAACTATTATTCCTAATAATTTGTTATGAGAAGTGATTTCAATGATTGTATTATAAAGATAGAGGACTTTTAATTTTGTTTTTTTCAGGGAGAGGGATTAGACAAAAATTATTTGTTTCTTTAGGATTAAGCATGAGTTGTGAGTTACAAAGCCATGTTTCAGTTGCTGTTAAGGATTCCTGAGTAACTTTTTAGGAGGTGTGTCACATTGTCATGTGCAAATGAGTGTGAAGTCATCTGCATACTGTAGTAGGGAAGCCTGTTGTGTAGATGCATGGCAGGTGTTGGTGAGAATGTTAAAGAGGAGGGGACCAAGGAGAGAGCCTTGTGGTACATTGGTGGTGACTGGGAAGTATGAAGAGAAGGTGAAGTTCCGTTTTACTGACTGATACCTATTGGATAGGTAACTTTTGAACCATACAAGGGTGGGCTGCGAGAGACCTAGTGAAGACATTTGAAGTAGAAGTTTTGCTGTGACAAACTGTGTCGAAGGCTTTAGACACATCTCAAAATAAGGTGGAAACTAGTTTGCCATTATCTCTAGCTTTATTAACAGTATCTATATAGGTTAGAATGGCAGTGCTAGTACTATGTGAAAGACAGAAGCCATGTTGTGTAGGGGTAGGATCTCTTCCTGCAGGAGATAGTCTAGCAATTCTTTTGGAATACTTTTTATAAGTATTTTGGAGAGGGGAGATAAGATTGTTATAGGCCTAAAGTTAGTAATGTCTGTTGAACTTCCTTTTTGCAGAGGAATAATGTGTGACTTTATCCATAGAGGGGGAATGTGGGATTCCTGGATTGACCTATTTATAAGGATTGAGATGGGGTCACCTGCTGTTTTAAGATATTCACTTCAAAAGGTCATCAGCAGAAGTAGAGCATGGCTTCAGGTTGTTTAAGAGCAGTTTTATATGGGATGCGGGCACAGGTTTGAAGGTGAAAGTAGATGTGGTGATACATGGCTGCTGGGCAGAGTTAAAATTAAATGTTGGGGAATCCTTGGTTAGAGATGCTGTAATATCTTAGAAATAAGAGTTGAATTGTATTGCATTTTCGAGTGATGAGTTATTAGGAGATAGGTTAGTGCCGAATTTATGGCTGGGATGCAAGATTTCTTTAATGGGTGTCCAGAATGTTTTAGGGTTTTGTTTACTATTATTCTGAAAGTTATTTTAGTATAGGTTTTTGTCTTTATTAATTTTCTTTTTAGTAAGAATGTGAAGCATTCTCAAGTTTTCAGGATAGTGAGGTGTTTTATATTTTTCCCATTCTTTCCACACATTTTCTCTACCCTGCATTAGCATTCTACTCTTTTTGGATAGGCAAATTGTATTTGTTGTTTTTAGTCTTTTCCATCTAGAAGGCGCGAGGCTATTTAGGATATTCAGGAAAGTTGTACTGAATTTATTTACATCATCATCTAAAGTGGGGCATCTTTCGGAAGTTCCAGTTAATAGATGATAGGTTGACAATGAACATTTTTGAGGTTAAACTTTGAAAGTTTGCACGGTGTTTTATGAACATGCTCTTTAGGTGGATGTGTGAGATGTCTGGTTGCGTAGACTGGGAGAAGATCACTCAGCCAGTCAGATGTTGTACCTGAAGTGATGTATTTGATAGGGTCCAGTACTAGGATCTAGTCTAATAGGGAATTTGATGTCTTGCTATAATGTCTGAGGATATTAATTAGTTTTATGAAACCAAATAAGTTCATGCTATATGTAGGGGGAGGTAGAGTTTATGCCTAACCAACTGACATTCACATCACCTAGTATTATTACTTCTTGTGGAATTCTTATGGATGTCCAGTGCAGGATATCTTGCAGTATAGTTGCATTGTTGCCAAAAGGGATGTAAAGAACAATAATACATATTTGTTTATAATTCTTTAACTTCAGGAAAGTTATAAGAAGCTCTGCTGAATTGAAATTTGGTATTGGTGTGTTGTAAGGGGAACTATGGTAGTTTTTGAGAAATATTAAAGCAATGCCACTCTTTATATTGTCATTATGGATGATATTATAGTCAGAATGTGTAATTTCAGAGTTGTTTATGCTTCTAACATTTATAGCAGAAAAAAGATTACCTTGGTTGGGGGTTTACCATTGTAGAGTTACACCACTGTGTGAAGGAGAGTTGTCTTGATGGTCATTGTCATAGATTGGGCCAGGAAGAGGGTGAATGCCTCCTTTTAGGAGGATTTCAGTACTTGGGGAATTATTGATGCTTGTTTTTTGGAAAGTATTTTTCCACCTAGTTTTGCTTTGGCTTGAGTTGAAATGGAGTTAAACAATCTATATTTTGAGGGATTGTGAGGTGCATCATTAAATAAGTTTTGTACGATGTCTGGAGATTGTAGGGATGAAGTATGAATAGGTAGTTGGGACAGAGTTGGAGATATGTTGAGAGCTATTAGAGAGTCATGGTAGGATGAAAGATGGCCCAGTAGCAGGAGAAGAACAGATAATAAGCTGAATAGTAGCATGATTAAGTAAAGGGATCAGTATGTTATAGCTGGCAGGTAGTGGGGAAGTAGGGATCAAGAAGGAAAAGGAAGCTACAAGGTAGAAGGATATATTTAATGGTGGTGAAGTATGAAAGCTGATAGAGAGTAGATAGGAAAGAAGTGGTTTCTATGAAGGAAGAGAGTTAGGTCTTCCTGGTATCTTCTTTGCAACATAAAAAATAGGGAGATCTTAAAAAACTAGAGTTTGAGTATATAGGTAAAGCAGAAAGAGGTGAGGGTTTATTTGAGAAAAGTAGAAGATATATTGCTGAATAGATAAGAGCTGTTAGGGAGGGTTGTGACTATGAAAATATATAGTGCAACGGAGAATGGGAGAGAGAAAAGTAGTTGGGAATGCTACTAAAAGATTAAATGGAAGTTGGGAATTAAGCAAAAAGTAACAGGAATGTTTATATGATAGTAAGGGTGTTTGGGAGGGTTATGGAATTGGAGTCGCAAGTGTAATTTTGTGTGTGTGTGTGTGTGTGTGTGTGTGTGTGTGTGTGTGTGTGTGTGTGTGTGTGTGTGTGTGTATAGGAAATATAGTAGTAGAGTAAGACAGAGGGTGGAAACTGGGAGTTGGGGAGCAAAACAAAGCTGAGTATAACAGGGTTTCACCCTCTGGTCAAACTATAATCAAGTAATCAGTTTATAGCCAATACAAAGCAAGTAACAGAGGGGTACTAAGTAGGACAGGTTTTCTTTAATTCCCAGAATGCAGTAACCTGTTAGCCAGCAGGAATAACTAACTGGCATATACATTGTAATCTACTGGTCAAGAGAAATGACACTGTTCAAATTAGTAAGGGATCCTTAGAGTGCAACGACAACTCTATTGGAGGTGTGTGTGGGGGGGGGGGGGAGCAATGTTAAAAATGAATTTCCAGTACAGGCAGACACATATTTGACTAGATGAAGTTAATAAACATCAAGGTTCTTCAAGTTAAATTTGCTTACATTGTATAATGACAAAATTCTCAGTGAAAACGTTTGTGAGCTTGCCACTGTGGCAGAGGTTCAGCAGTATCTAGGTTTGTGTAGTGACTCCAGGTTCTGAAAGGAATGAAAAGAGAAGAACCCTACTAAATTGCCATATTATATTCAGGCAATAAAATTAATACTTATTATAAAAATAGATGGATGAAGGCCCACGATGAGTCAGTGCAAGAGAATGTGGGGAAAGTATAAGAAGAGAGACAGCAGCAATGTTTATGAATGTAAACTGAAAGTAGGTTAGCAGGAGGTTTACTGATAAAGAACCACAGTAATGCAATGTATATATAGAACTGTATAGAACAAGTTATCATAACATAGCACTAACCTGATAAGCAAAATGAAAGACTATTACTTTGTAATATTCCTGGGATTAACCAGTATCAAAAGAATATTACATGTTATATATATAGGTATAAAACACCAGAAACTGATATTACATACTTGTTAAAGGGCATAGGCTCAACATACATAAAGCTTATATGATTTTAATGAATTTGATAAAAATACATCACACTGCCAAGGTCTGTTCATTGTTCTACACAGTCTAAGTACATGCAGTCTTTTGCATGTATCTCAAAAAACTCCTGCAGCAGTTGGAGAGACCTCAGAGGTTTCTCATTAAGAAAACTCAGGGACTCCAAACCATGACCTACGTGGACAGGCTAAAAACCCTGTCACTTTACTCTGCATCTTATAGGCTGCTGAGAGGTGATGTGTACCTGGCCTATAGGGCAATCTCCAACCCTGCCTTAACGGTAATGCTGCACATCTGCAAGTCAGATAGAGTCACTCACTCTTGAGATCTCAAACTAGCTTCAGATCATGCTGGAGAGACAGATATGCTTCTCTGGAATAGACTCCCTATTTACGTAAAACAGAGCTCCTCACTGACCCTATTCAAATGCAACCTAGATAATTAGATGGGGGACCACAAATGCAACCCTGGGGTGGCACCCATGTCCCTCATTGCAGAGATAGTTGGTATTGATCACAGAACTCTCTGTTAATAAATTCATTCTGTGAACTACCTAAAAAAGAAAAAATGGGGATACTTGGGATTAACATGGCTAGGCTTGCAAAGGTTCTAGGCCTCTAGCCTAGTAACCTTCTATGAACCTATGAACCTCAGAGCAAATAGAAATGTAATAACATATGACAAATATCTGCACTGTGAGGAAGGTGGTGACTGAGTGAAAGAGGAGAGGATATTGAGGGAATATTTAGCAATACACTCCATTGCAGTGATCCTCCTGCACTCAGGCCAAATTAAAACAGAGAATAATCAGTTTATAGCCAATACAAAGCAATTAGCAGACAGGTACCAAGTAGAAAGTTTTTTTTTTTTATTTCCTGAATGCAGTAACCTGTTAGCCAGGAAGACTAAGTAATTGAAATATACAGTGTAATCTCCTGGTCAGGAGAAATGACAGTGGCCAATTTAGCAAGTGGTCCTTAGAGTGCAAGGACAACTCTGGTCGAGGGGTGGGGGATGTTAAAAATAATGTCCAGCACAGGCAGGCACATATTTGACTAGAGAAAGTTAATACACAGCAAGGTTCTTCAAGTTAAATTTGCTTACATTGTAGAGGGACAAAAATTCTCAGTGAAAATGTTTGGGAATTGGCCCTTGTGGAAGAGATTAAGTAGTTTCTGGGTCAGCTTAGTGACCCCAGGTCATTGCAAAAAGACAAAATTTTCAGGGAGAATGGGAGTTAGCCTTGTGGCAGAGTTCCAGCTGTATCTGGTTTAATGTAGTGATCCCAGGCTATTGTACAAAGACAAAATTCTGAGTGTATTTACAGCTCAATGTTTAGCTGTTTAATAATATGAGCAGTTGACAGACTGACAGACATCCTTGTTGTAGGGCAGACAGGGAGAGGATATTAGATGCTCACTAAAAAAAAATTCCAAGAAGTGCAGGGGAGGAAAAATCAGGAATGGTGTTTGGGGAGAGATGGTGAGTATGAAATTAGTGACAGGAGAGATAGAAAGGACTGATATGAGTCAGAAAAAGCTGTTAATGGTGTCAGGATAATATATGGGATGTAGCTATAGGAAGTAGGAAGGCTGTGGTGTAAAGGGAGAAGTTAATGGACTTCAAAACTAAAAGGATGATTAAGGCAAGATCAGACATTAGTTTGCAATATGTCAGCTGCTAAGTCTTGGAGATCTTCTGTATACAGAAATCTACTGTGCAAGTAGTGGCATTGTTTTAATAGAGTGGTTGACAGTAGGGAACTTGTAGACAGAGAGAGAGAGAGAGAAAGAGAGAAGAAATTTCAGGAATAAACACGGTAGAGAGGAGGTAGAAGAGAGTATGAGAAAATAGGGTCTAAAAAGGAAGATTTCAGATGTTATAAGCCATTTGAAGGAATATGATTACTGACTGGAGAGTAGTACAGTGTAATTTATGTAAACAGTAAAGTAGAAAAACAAAGGAGAAGAGGGAACATTATGGGGATTGGGGTATTTAGTGTTTACTGAGATTATTGAATACTTACAGAGCATGTTTCTTGTGTGTGGTGAAGAGTGGTGGTATGTGAGTGTGTGTGTGTGTGTGTGTGTGTGTGTGTGTGTGTGTGTGTGTGTGTGTGTGTGTGTGTGTGTGTGTGTGTGTGTGTGTGTGTGTGTGTGTGTGTGTGTGTGTGTGTGTGTGTCTGTATCTGTGAGCCACAGTGTGTTTGTATGAGTAGATTATAATGGGATAAATCTTTTTTTTTCTGTTCCTCACCTTCTTAATCACAGTTATTAGTATGGGTTGTTTGGTGTTTATATTTTTCAGTTTTATGTTTTCATTTATAAATAGAAGATTATATAACTCATTAATGCATCTAGCCTGTCTAGTGTCACTTTTCTAGCAGCCTGCACACAATCACACATTCAAGAGCATTTTCTGAAAAATCAAGTTAAAAATGCCAGTCAAATACCCATATGTAACATGACTGACAATATGGACGTTAATGATACTATATTTTCTGGTGTGGACATCCCTGTTAATTGTGAAAATGAGGTTTCCTGTGAAGGTTCACCTTCTATTTTGTATAACACTAGTGGTGACTTTACAGTTTACAACTTTTCTAAAGTGGAAGTTTCCACTGATTTAATAGCATTGTTGTCTAAGGGTCAGACTTATGTACCACCTCACAGGATGAACCTGGTTGAAACTATTATTGATTTAAAATTATACACCAGGAAACTCAATTTAAACATATTGATGGGTGAACCTTGTGGTAATACTATTGGTGAATTTAGAATTCCTAGTACATTTAATCCACCTTTAAATTCTACTATTAAAACATTCGAACAGTTCTGCGAACTAGACATTCGCAACCTAGCCATGAATAAAAACGCTGGGTTTCACAACACCAGTAAAGATTTCCAAGTGGAAAAGGACTGTTTGAATTTTATAAAAATGAATGACATTAGAATCTGTAAGCCAGATAAAGGGGGCGGTGTTGTCATTTTTGACAACACAGATTATTCTTACAGAATGAGTAACTTACTAAATTCTCCCTCATACACTACAAGTTCTATTTCAGAACTTAATAAGGCATACAGTTTGATTAGGAATGTCATAGAGGATCTTTACTTAGAAGGTAGGATTACTCAAGCTATGTATAATTTTATGTCTATCTCTTATCCAAGAGTCCCTTGCTTATTTGGTATACCCAAAATTCATAAAAATGTGGTAAACCCTCCTATGCGCCCGTTGGTGGACAGTAGAGGGTCTTTGTCTTACGCATGTGCCAAAGTTGTGGATTTTATTCTTCAAAAATACTTGATTAACATCAAACAAATCTGTAAGGACTCTTGGACATTTCTGAGAAGTATTAATGAGTTAGAGTATAAATCTTGCTACAATTTCTTGACAATAGATGTCAAGGATTTATATACGTGCATTCCCCATAAAGAAGCTGTCAAGTGGACAAATGAGGTTCTTAACCTGCAGGGATGTCCCCCTGATGAATGTTTATTGGTTGAGGAACTTTTAAGCACTATTCTTGCCAACAATTTTTTTATGTTTGAAGGGGTACTTTTCCTTCAAAAAGTAGGTGTAGCCATGGGGTCACCCTGCGGTGCCAGTGTGGCCAACATGGTTATGGCCTACTGGGAGCACCTTTTTGTTATGCACAATTGTGCTTTTAAAGACAACATTGTGTTTTACACACGTTTCCTTGACAACATCTTCATCTTACTTGATGGTGATGTCGTACTTGGAGACAGTTTGGTTGATTATTTTAATTCAACCACTAATTTTTTAAAATTTACACACTTGTTCGACAACAACTCGACAGCGTACCTTGACATTTTACTATCTAAGGATAACACTCTCGACATGTACACAGCTAAAATTCATAGGAAAAACACCTATTGTAATTCCATGCTTCACTATTCTAGTTGTCACCCACACCATCAAAAACAGGCCATTGTCAAGGGACAAGTAGTTCGAGCAGCTCGGATAATTACAGCTGACAGTGACTTCAGTAATGAATGTGAATTTATGAAGTGTATGTTCCTAGCACGAGGTTATCCTGAACCATTGATCAATGAGATTATTGACGAAGTGTCTTTGAAACATCAGTCTTTGTTTTACATTCCACTTTTGAATAGAAATGTGTTTACTTCATCTAGTAATATGGGTGATTTATCTAACTTATCATCTAATTTAACAACTAGTACTATCATAGATCAAGAAGTGAATGATACACCCACGTCTTTCATAACTACTTACAACATGGACAGTGCTAGGTGTATTAAGATTTTGTTGAAAAATTGGGAACTTTTTAAAGGTGACCATCAAGTTTTAAACAGTGTAGGTAATTTTCCTATAGTTATATACAGGAGAGGCAGGAACCTTAAAGACTACTGTGAGTCTAAGAATAATATGGTTAAGACTCCAGGTATGTACAAATGCCAATCCTGTAACTACTGCTCGTACATTCTGGAATCCAACAGGTTTAGTGTTAATGACCTACAATTTACATTGAGATGGAGAAATAATTGTAACTCTGGCTTAGTTGTTTACCTTGCGAAATGTCAGTTTTGTCCTGCATTCTATGTAGGCAAAACTGAGAGGAAACTTCGTAACCGAGTGTACGAGCATTTATACGCAATAAAGAAAGGGAAAATGGAAAATGCACTGGCCAAGCACGTTGCTCAATTTCCTAACCATAGGTTTAAGTTTATTGTTATTGATCAAGTGTAGAGAGATGTTAGAGGTGGCCCAGATGCCCTAAAACTTGAAGAGTTGGAGTTAGCCTGGCAAATTAGGCTTAATGCCTATAATTCGCCAGGTTTAAATGAAGGATGTGTTATTAGTAGTATTTTAAAATTAAGAAGTTTAAAACGTTAAATTTTTATGTAAACACACATTTTTATTTTTCACACTTCATTTTTGTAAATATAATAGTTTTACATTTCATGTAGGGCTTAGTGTATTACACATTTAGATAAGAGGGTGGTGTTGTTTCAATGTTTTAATGTACTGTCATTTTAAAGAATTATGTGTTAATACATTCTGATTGGTTATTCTTCTGTATTTAAATGTACCAATATGTTTTTAACTTGTCTGATGAAGTTTATGTAGTGGCATAAACGAAAAGCGCTTAACATTAACTCAAGAGTGTGCCTCTTCATTCTGCTCTCTGGTTTATTTAGTTTGTCGTTCTTGTGCTTTTTTATTAAAATACCCATATGTTCTAAACTGTAAATTGTTTTAAAAGTGTGTAAACAGCAATGCTCTAAGTAAAAAGCATTCAAACAATTCATAACAGCCAGAGTCTTCAAACCCAAGACATATGTCAGAGTATATTTGTAGTAACTGGTGTTTGATTCTCATAGTTTCATCTGCAGGAATACTGAATTTTATTTTTCCCATTGTTGCTGTCACTGTTTTATACTCTTAATGTTTTTATTATAGTATTTTGTGTTTTTGCATATATAAGGTTGAGGTTGAGGTCTTTACATTTGTATTATAATATAGTATAATGCATATAAACTCTTAATTATATTAGTTTCACAAACACCATTTTAAATGTTGAAAACTGTGCAATCTAGACATACAGTGTAAAAACACTTGTTGGACATGCTCCACTTAAAGAAATCCCAATCCCTCCAAGATACATGCTCTAGGGACCTAAATCTTGTCACCACAATAAACAGAACATGCCAGAGGGATAGATTCCTGTCCCAGAGACTTCCCATACTCTGGAATAAACTACCTACCTATATCAAACAAAGCTCCTCATTAGCACTCTTCAAGAAAAATCTTGATGATTGGATAGAAAATAGGAAATTCACCCCGGGGATCACCTCTGTGGCTCTGCTTGACAGTGGCACAGGAAAATAATTTTCTTGGGTGGCAAAAGCCAGGGTACCTTTTTGGCTGGGCTTGTATAGGACCCAGGGCTGATAGCCTAGTACCTACCTATGAACCTATGAACTTCAGCTTTCAGTTGACATCAAGAAAATCTTGAGTGCATATTTTATGAGATATTTACAGAAATGCAAGGTTCACAGCACAGCAATATCAGTTACATTTTTTGGAAGCTTCGCCTGAAGCTGAGCAACAGTTGTAAGTCAATCAGGTATGGAAATATTAATGCATGTTTGAGAATATTATATATATTTGTAATTACTAGCACCCAGCTACAAATATTCTGAGTATTGTGAATAGTGTGACAATGTATTTTTCTATCTACTCTCTCAAATTGAGCAACCTCACAGGCCATTCCTACCACAGACTTAAAATGACCCCTTTGGCACCACTTCTTCCAAAACAGTTTAATCTCTACCCTACTCTCCATTTAATGTCGACACATCACACCTCTTCCTCACCTTCTTATCAGCTCCTTCATATACCATTCAGTCCCTGTGTATGGCATCTTCATCTGAAAGTTCCCAATCACATCTAAATGGTACTTGAGGCTGTCAGTGTTTTTCTTCATATTTTTATCAACAATATTTATTTTCTATATTCGAGCAAACTTTGACCTAAATCTTGGTACAATACAATCACTCATGTGATCTACCATTAATCTCAGTTGCATCTTATCATGATTTCTACTCAGTGCTAATGGTGTCAGAAATAAATGTGATTAAATAAACAACTTTTGCTCTTCATAATCCTGGTGGTACCTTAATCTATTACAAATGACATATAAGTATACTGCTTTTCTCACGAGAATACTACCTCATACTTTGATTCTAACTGGTTAGTAATAAAATACTATCTGGTAATAACAACACACTACATCCAGATGTTGAATACCTACCTCCCACCTCAAAAGATTCTAGTCGTACATTCAGAACGTTTTTCTGCATATTCCAAATGCACAATCTTATAATTCTAGGTGATTTCAATATAAGTAAGTTATGGCTACTCTCTAATGACATCACAGGAGAAGCATGGCTGGGAAGGGCAATGGGGCAGCTGGCCTGAAAGTGAAGTGTTGGGAGGCATCAACGGCAGATCCCAATTGATCTTATTTGCAAACACTGTCATTCAGAAATGCTGTTATTCCATTTGTTGTTAGAACTGAAGTGATTTAGTGCTTCAGCTGCAGTGATATAAACTGCAACAGCTGCTGGTTACAAATGCAGTTCACTACAGATTAAAATGTACAGAATTTCCTTTTTTTCTTTCTGTTTTTTTTCTTGAAATATGAGGAGTAAAGATTTTGAAGAAATGAACCACACTTTTTCCTTAACTAAGGAAAGGAGCAGATTGGAGCAGGAATAACTGATCTTTTCATGTTATTTGTTTATTTATTTATTGCTCCTTAAGAGTGAAAAGCAAAAGAAACCCGGGCTTCTTACAAACATTGACTTGTTTAATTTTTGCTCCTCAGCTTCTAGTTGAGAGGGTCTCCAGATCAGGTTTTTTACCGGTTACCAAACTATGTAGTTACATCTCTGCATCACATAGTTCCTAGTTAATATTGATGTTATTAAATGTACCCACAAAACCATATGACTCAACCTAAAAACATACTTTGCCAGATCTACTAATTAACAGCAATACAACTAATGTTTTTATTATCAATATACACCGCCCTCCTTCAATGACCTCTGTTCCATATTTTTAAACTACACAGTTTAGCTATAAAGTATCAATGGAAACTCATCACCTACAGATCCAAATCTCCAAAACACACTGACTAATTAAAATATCATGTAATCCATGGATTGATTAAAAATACTTAACCTAAAAGAGCTTGAAACTGAAATTTTAGCCAACACCCTATTAAACATCAGGACAATGTATTTTCTATAATCTGAAGACTATGGAAAAGTAATGCCAATCAATGACTAACAGAAGAATTTAAGGTTGCTCTTAACTTCAGAAATGATCTTGGTATAATTGGAAACAAACCCACCCATAGACAAAACAAACCATTTTACTAACCTATGAAAAATAGCTAAATAAGCCACCATATGATAGCCATCTAACAAGAGTGTTTCCAAACAAAATGTTCTGTAAATTAAAAATGGGTTTGAATACATCAACTTACAGGCTGCATGAATTCCTTCAGCACTGTACATTCCACCACTATTCATAGAAGTTCCATTCTGAGATTTTGATCTCCTCATATAATTCAGTAAATAACCGCAGCTTACACCTGTCACTACTCAAGCCTCAACATGACTTACCTTACCCATCCCTATGCATACTTTGTTACTTCAAACATTTTAAAACTAAAGACATCAGAAGTTTTCTTGAATATATTTCAATAGATGCCCCTAAATGTTCTGATAACCTATTGCCTTGGTTCATTTACCACTGCTGGGAATTTTTCTAGCTCCCTCTACAACATATTTAAAATCTCTGTTTAACTCAATAATTTATGGTCAACATATGGACAACGAATTTATTAAAGCCTTTAGGCAAACACATAATTTTACCTAAATGCACAAATGCATCTAATGTCTGACCGATATAAGTCCTACTCACACTGGGTAAGATTGTCAAAAAATCATCTGTAATCAATCTTCATACTGCATTGAACAACAAAACCTTATTTTCATAACACAATGATGATTTTAATGACTTTATCATGGAGCCAAACTGATATTAATATTAAGACACACAGGTAAGGGTAATCTCACTGCAGCATTATTTGTAGATCTTATTAAATTCTTCAGTCTTGTTGCTCACTCTGTATTTACAGATTGCATTTTCAAAACTGGAATAAGTCATTTTGTTTCTTATCTGTCCAAATGCTTCCTGTTTACCAAAGCCTTTAGAGTTAAGATTGGGTGTTCCATTTCCTCAGATGCCATCCTACTTGAGAGCCCTGTACTTGATCCTTTAATATCATCAGTCATGATTAACACACTCTCCTATATTCTGCCACATCTTCCACTTATTCTATATGCTGATGGCATGGCCATACGTAGAGCAAGCCCTCCACACTTTTCTTTACAATGTTAACTTCCAACAGGCATACATCCCCTTTTCAGTTTGCTTAATAATAGAAAGCTACTCTTAAAAATCTAAAAATATGTAATGTTATTTGGAACAATTAAAATATTCTCCTATACCTTCTTACGGATTACAAACGAAAGACCTAAATTAGTCTGATTGATACAACTACATCCTATAAATATTTAAGTATCTAGCTGCACCAAATCCTGAACTTTAACTTACAGCTTGATAAACAAGATCCAAAAAAAGCTACTCTTCTATGCAAGAAATATATCACCTTCCTTCCATTAGCATCAGGGAGTGACATAGATAAAGGAATTAAATTTTCACATTTGGAATAGAATTCCCCCTTAACAAATGTACTTTCTAACATAAATATAAACATGCCACAGTGCATTTCCAAAAGAATATGTAGATTCATCAGCCTCTTCCATATACAAAAGCATCACCGCCAATCACCAAAATAAAAAACATGCTAAATATTAAACAAAGAGCTGAAATATTATATGTGTCTCATCTATTTAAGCATCTACAATTAGAAACTTTCTCACCATTAGTTGTTAAACTTTCCATGAAAATCTCTCACTATAGCCGTACAAGCCAAACTTATTCTGGACCTATATTGCAATCTCCAAAAGCAAAATTGCAATGCACAAACCACAGATTCTTAGTTCCTGGACCCAAGCCCAGGAAATAATTCCCACCACACCTAAAAGTTTTGGCCACATACACTAAATTTTGAACTCAACTTATCCTCTCATTCAAGCTCAATGCAAGTGCTTTACCACAGACCACAAAATATAAATACCACAACATTTTATCCAGTTTTGTCTGCTTCACTATTGTTACTCTAATATCCATAGAAAACCTTTATTAGATCACTGTACCAAATGTCATAATACCATTGGTTTTTTTAATATGTAGCATTAACTCTTCGAACATGTACAGGTCGACATTATGGAGACTTGGACCATGATTTTGACTTTCCAAGTTTCACATAACTGACCTAAAACATTTTGATAGTAAACTTTTGCTAATCCATATAGTTGTTTCCTTGTTTTATTTGCTTCAAAGTGAATACCTCTGCAAACTGTGTCTGTCATATTGTTTCACATTTTTAAACCTTTTTTTCTTTATAAACTGTTGGACTGAACCTGAAATTGTTAGACCCCAGCTAACAGATACTTAAATCTCTACATTATAGAAATAAACATTTATTCTTGTACAATATGAAGGTGTTAGATCCACTGAAATGTTTAACATTTGACTCGCAGCTATCCTTTCACCATCTTAAAATTTCTAGAGAGATGTATTGATAAGCAGGTCCTACAATAGATTCTAGTGAATATTCTGCTGTCAGATGCCTACAGTTCATCACTTCTCTCCCTATCCCTTTCCATCTAACCCAGGTTGTAAACCAGCTCTACTCTTCGCCTGTTGCATATGAAATTTCTCTCCAGATGTTCTGATGCATTTTTTTGCAATATCTTTACTATCCAACACCACCTTTTTCTTCTCAGTCCCATCCCTGATTCCATTTAGTTCCCCTAGCTAATTCCATATATAACATTTCCCAGCTCCTGCCTTCCATCAGTGAATCAGTTATTCTCCATTTGTACCTTCTAGTCCAATCTATTCCCCTTGAGACCCCATGCACGTTTCCCAGAAAATACAGTCCCATAGATGGTGTTTAAATTCTTTCTATTATGTCTGAATTTAGAATGGCTGAAATGAATTCAGAAAAAATAAGTTCACAGATCAATACACAGAAGAACCCTCTGAGATAGAGAGAGGTGATGATGATGAAAAAGATGATGGGAATGCGGCAAGCTATTATATTCAAAACTCAAGAGCTACAGAGATGGGTTAAAAAGTAGCAAGAAGCCATATCTTCCTTGGGGTCAGATACACTCAATCTTCAAACCAATCTGAAGAACCTAGATTCCATTCATTAGCAACAAAAGTAGCAGTTCTTACAACTACAGCAGGTAAACAGTCTGACTTTAAAGGTGGATGGTTTAGAAATGTCAACAGCTTGGAAACATCTGCTTAGCTGAGTCACCATAGTAAGTTTCTAATGCAGAACTCATATAATTTCAACAATATACTGCTGTTGGCTATATATCCTGCTATAGACTTAGACTTGGAGAATGAATGCATGTATAAAACTGAAAAAAAGACTGAGGTCTCTGTCTAAGGGTGAATTGTACACAAATGTCCTACCTTACTAAAGAATGGAATCTAAATAACACCCACCATAATTATCCATGGAGATGAGATGAGTGGATACATTGTCATAATTTTGCAATATTATTCCAAGGCTCTTTATATTTGATAAGTGACATTTGGTTATGCTTAGAGAGAACTTAAGATGATGGTCTTGATTTCTTAGACTGACTACCCTGAAGAGATGATCATCATAGTATATGGTCCATAGCAATGGACTTCCTGCATTGACTGCATGGAAGTTAGTGCAGCAGTTGCTAGGCAATTTTCATTTAATGGTTGATGCTCCACAGCATGATTTTAGAGGGGTGTAAAGAGGGGTGTAAATTAGGTCACGGGTTACACTACAGGAAGAGACCTTCCAAAAACAAAAAGACAAAATGGAAAACCAGTCAATGGTAGGTGGTGGGGGGCAAAAGAAACAACTGACTGGAGTCTTCTTCTGAAAATATGATGGGAAGAAAGGATAGTGGAAGTATTCTAAGAGTGGTCTGCTGTTTCTCTTGGAAAAAAATGTTCCCATTTATTCTATGAGATAGAAGGAGAGGATGGAACTAAGTAGAGGAGCTAAGTGCAGTGTTCATAGTTTAAGGATTCTACTCTGACTCAAACATTGACGTGCAGAACGACATACACCTAAGCAGTGGGTGGAAGCTCTCAGCCAAGGCCTAACAGATGAGGGTACGCTGGCTCACAATGGCAAGCCTCTGGCAGCTGGAAGCTGAACTGATTGAGGAAGTTACGGGTAGCCTCTTACTCTGAGTAACAAGCAGAGGTTATTACCAATATGGGAGGGGGGGCTCAGAATAGCTGTTGAGGGATACACCTTTCTTTTAGATATCTCTGCTGAATGGAATGGGTGTCAGAGTTACTGCTTGGGCCTTTGACCCACATAGAGTGCATGTAAGGTAGGCAGGGCAAAATATTTATTGTTAAGCTGAATGTTGTTTTACAATGATGCACACAATAGCTAGTTCACTGTTGAGAAGGAGTGGGGAATTTGCTTAAAAAGAATGTATAATGGCTAAGTGGAGTTTGACTTCTACACTTCTAATACTTGACTATTTGAACATGTGCTGAATATTTATAGCAGCACAATGGTTCTCCCACAGCACTTATGAAAACAGAGCTGAAATAAAATTCTCTTTGTATGGTAAAATAATATTATTCTTCCATTATTGTTAGAAAATTGAAAACATTCTACTTTAATTGATGAAGCATCGTATAGCCAGCATTGCACAATGTTGTGCAAGGTTTTACAGTTTGGAGGGGCATTACAAATGTATAACTGTTTGAAAATTGTGTAGTTAATTTTGCATGTTGGGCCAGTAAATATGAATATTGCTTTGTTGCTATAATTGCTTAAGTACATGCAGGACTTTGCAGATTTATTAGGAGATTAAGTAACCAGGAGACCTTTACTTGGAGTCAGATGCAGATGCAGATGCATGGTCCTCTTACAGACCACTGTGCTATGGGAATATTTGAGCTCTTTCAGAAGGATCTCATTCCTCTACTGCTGTGTGCAATAATGGAAGCAGTTTTAAATCATTTGCTGTAGTGTACTGTAGGGTGATCTGCAACAGGTTAATGTATCCACTATGTTGCAACTGTACTGATGTTTCCAAGTTAGGGCAGGTGGCAACCCCATGAAGCCAGCAATAAAATACATACTCTCTGTGCCATTCCTGCTGATGTAGCCAGGTATATAACTATAAAGGACTTTCAAGGGTCTTCCCTGAAATATCCAAAAAGAAGAGAGGAGGGATCAGCAGGGGGTTGGTGGAGTCTCAGAGAGGGAGAAGGGGGAGATCTGTCAAATTTAAAACACAGAACAAGGAAACAGTAGGTTACATGAAAAAAGGAACAGATAATAAGGTACTTGAGGACAGAAAGCAGTGATTGAATTATTTTGCAGAAACAGAACTGAGGAGGAATGAGGCATTGAAAACAAGGTAATAAATATTGCAGGGTTGTTGGCAATAGTACAGTAAGAGAAAGACTGAGAATGGGAGTGTTAGTAAGAGCAGAACAGACACTGAAAGTGAAGCTAGAAGTGATAAGGGACATGATCAGAGCATCCGGTTATAGCTAGAATCTTAGTAGATAGACACACTTGGGAGTTAATGCTGAACATTTGTGAAATAGAAAAGGGAATGTTAACGATATGGAGGAACAGAAATCTTCCTAAAAAGGAGTACGTATTGTCTAAACGTTCAGAGAAAAAAGGCCAGATACTATTTTTGAGTCTTAATTAGCAAGATATTTTAATTGTAGATGGCTGTTTTTGTCACCATACATGTATATATTTGACTATAATATTTCCAGAACTCCTGGTAATTACCCTGGGATGTAATAGAAACCTTAATTATAGAATACAAGGGACAGACAAGTAGATGGAAACAAGAAGGTAGAACAGTTGACAGATATTAATGTTCATGAAAGGCAGATGAGTTTGGGGAAACTGTGCAATTTGATTAATTGTGCAACAAAAGGCCATAGAATGAGATACAAAGATACTGAGATATGAAACTCTGTAGCCTGTCTGTGACCGGTTGCAGGCAGAGGTTGATGGCGATGAGGAAGATAAGAGGAGGGAAGCAAAAACAGAGATGAAAAGGGGCTTTTGAATAGACAAGATATCTGGTAGTTTGGTGGAACGGTATGGAGGCTCTAGTACATAAGATATGAGAGAGAGAGAAAGAAAGAGGGGCTGATTGCAGCATTATAGAGAGAAGGATGGGGAGATTCTAGTGAACAAGGAGAGAATGAAATACATTAGGTAAGAATTTCATGGAGAGATCTGTATTTCAATTGAGTTTTGGGAGGGAAAAGGAAACAGGATGGCATAAAAAGCTGGCATTTGGTAAAGGGAGACTTTAAATAAGACAGAGGGATATATATATATATATATATAGAGAGAGAGAGAGAGAAAGAGAGAGAGAAACTGGAAATCAATAGTGACATTCAGCTCAAAGATGTTGTGCAAGCATTTAGCACACTTAAGAAAGGGAAGGCTCTAGTGGAGGATGAGATATCAGGGGAGTTTTATAATGTTTTGGTGTCCCTTTAGTTAAATACTTATGTGACATATACAGTATGGGAGTGCATGAGGACACTTTGCTACATTACTTTTTTAAGGCAGATGCTGAATTGATTCCAAAACTAGGACAAGACAACTTCAACTCAAGAGTCTAAAAACCCATTTCCTTTATCACTGTGAATGTCAAAATTCTGGTATCTATCTTGACAAAGTGAATAAAGAGTTTATTTTGCAGGCAAATGAGGACTATTTGGAAAATGCTAGAACAATCTTCTTTAATACCTTAAATGATTTTGATATTGTGTAGTGTCCCTCAGTTTCTTAGAGGACATGAAGTGTGGCCTAGAAATTCAGAACTGGAACTCACCTGTAGCCAAGTCAGTGATACATGGGAATATCACTAAATACATTATAGTAAGCAGAGGTATGAGACGGAGCTGTCCACTTTTCATCAGTTTTTTTGTTTTACTAACTGAAATTTGTGCCTAGAGGGTTGGGGAATTTCTTGGGACAATTTAGTGGCAATGGAATATCTTCTGCCCCTTTGTAGATGATTGCTTCTTGGCCACCACTACACTAGATTTGCTAGAACAGGTGGTTTTATAAAGCTTTGAAAGTTTTAAGGTAGACTCAGGGCTGGAGTGTAAGTGGATGAAAACTTCTCAGCTTAGACTGAGGTGGCACACAATAATGTCAGGTAAAATTTGACTGACTGGAAAGAAGGCAATAGGTACCTGGTTATAAGGGTGTCAGAAGATAAGGAACAGTTGCTTTTGGGTAATTACAAGAAGCTGCTGTTGCAAGTTAAGTTGTTCCTGTCATGTTGTCCAGCAAAGTCCATACCCTCATAAGACTGATTAATTTCATTCAAATGGTCATTTTTCCAGGGTACAATATATGTTAAGGCCCATCCCATTGTGGCATGGATATGATAGCTAAATATGGGTAATTCAGGCATGCTGTGACAAGATTATATATTGAAGGGTAAAGGTGATAGATTAGCAAAGGGTAGATTGAGGCAAAGCAAGTGATGGGGTGGAACATGCTTGATACTTACTTATTTGTGATAGTGGCATTTGCCTCATTTTACTAAGGATGGAAGAAGATGTGGTAATATATCCAGGGGGTAATGTTGGTTGAACAGTTTTAGCCTAAGTGCCCTTGGCTAAAATTTGGGAGTTGATGGTGGCATATGAAAACACTTGATTGTGCTGTGCATAATAGGACTGCGGAGACAATCTAGATATCAGCATTCAAAGACAGATGGTACATTGGAAAAGATGGATAAAGAGTGGCATTACTAGAGTAAGGGATCTCTTTCTTCACCATGATGCAGATGATGGTGAAACAGGCTATTATGAAATGGGAGGATAGCATGGCCAGATTTCTGTTAACAAAATGGATGTGTTTACAATTTTCATAACTGAAGAGCATAGTGAATTGATGCTTCCTGAGAAATATGGTGATCTCTAAAGTAAAAGAAGGAGATGGTAGGACACTCAAGTCATGGAGAGAATGATGACATCTATTGGTAAATATGGTAAAGAAATGAATAACCTAACATTAAGATAACAGACCAAAGAAATGATACACTTTTTGAAAGGAGTGTGCGGGTATTGTTTAAAATGATAGCTAAACTTAAAGTGTTCCTAATAATGTGGGATCAGTACATGCACTCTGTCCATATGTGGTTTTAGACCTTCCTATAGCTATACCAGAACTAGAAGAAAGGGGATGGGTGATGCCCAAGATGCGATGATGAGGAAAATGGGGGTTTCCTGTATATGTTTTGGAAACATTAGTTAGCCCATTAGCTGTTAGGGAAGTGTGTAGAGGAATTTTGTAAAATGTTTGCTAAAGAAGAGACCGAGAGCAGGGTGCATTTACAAATGGGACTTGTGAACGACAGTTTATATTGGACAGAAAGAGAGAAAGTTCAGATTTTTTACACAGGAGTTTAGATAAGAAGCTTGATAGTGAAGAGTTGGAAAGGAAATTCAGCTCAGAAGAAGGCAATGCTAGGGGTGAACAACTTCAGCATATTTAGGAAAATTCTGAGAGCTGAGATGAATAGGCAAGGGAAAAACAGGGTGAAAATGAATGAAGAAGATTTGAGAATTTCATATGTTGCATTCTGCATTCTATGAGGGTCTATAATAAGTAATTTCTTGGGGAAAAGGTTTATTTTTAATGGAAGATGTTCTTTACAGTATGTACTAAGATTCAGTATGTAGGGACTTCTTATATTTGGGATGAAGATATAAACTATTTTGTGAAATGTGTTTCCATTATAAGCATTTACTCTATATATGAAGTGTTGGTCAACACGTGATGGCTTGATGTCTGTGCTTTGTTATCATTATATGGGAAAACTAATAAACAGAATTAAAACTCCACTGGTTTGGGTGGAATGTCTGAGCATGGCTTTCAGAACTACATGATTTCCTATCCATTTCCTTCACCTCTTTTCTCCTTAGCTCCAGTTTTCTCTTCACCAGTCTTAGTGTCATGCATCCCAGATGAATTTGGTTTTATGTTCTCTGGATGTACTTAGGTTATTTTTGTTCACCTATGACTGGGGTGTGCCTGATTATGTATATGACTTGTAGGCTTACCATCACCTTCATCACAATTATGCATCTTCCTTAAGTTGTCACCTTTCCTGCCCACTTGTGGAGCAGGCTCCACATTTCCTCTCCCACACTGCTATATTTCCCTTGTCTGCTTTTCTACTTTAATACGTTATTGTCCACAGTTATAGCCCTGCACACTTTGCTCCTGGCTTACTTGAATTGTTTTGGACACTTTCTTTTCCTTTACCCCATTACACCCCCAGGATAATCTACACTATCTTACACATTAAACTCCAAGCCTGCTGCTTGTTTAAATTTTTCAGAACATTTAATTACCATTCTTATTGACCTTCCCTCATCTATAAGGCAAGATGTATGGAGTCATCTGTGAGAAAGAATAATCTTTCTGCACCCCTTGCTCTTTTAAGCTTCAGCAGCTTTTCTCTGACTGTTATGGGTCCTTTTATATTCCTATTTTCCCAATGATCTTTTTGTCCAAAAAAATATCAGTCTTGGGTTTTCTATACTTAAACCCTGTAATGATGATTTCAGGAAGCTCCAGTCTAGATAGCTGAATGCCTTCTTGATGTCACAGAACACTATTTCTCCACCTTTACTTTTTTCATCTTTTACACATCCATAAAGTTTGCACCTCTTACTTGTATTCCATGGACTTGCTTCCTTTTATAAAACTCACCTGAACATCTCGTATGAGTTTTGGCTTGGTTTTGTTTAACCTTGGGATCAGGATTTTTCCACAATTTTGACTTGTATATTTATCAGCAAAATATATTGCAGTATATTTGGGACATGGATTTGCTACTAATCTTTGGGAGGAGAACTGCCATTATTTCACTCATACTTTCAAAAAACTCTTTTATCTACATTTGTTGCATAAGTTGGATAGCTGTCCATTTAATATGTTGATAGTTTTTTTACAAACTTCAACTGGATACCTATCCAGCCCTCCTACCTTCTTTTCATTCACATCCCTTATCATTTTGTGACCACTTGGGCTGTGATCATCCTAAGACTATGCTATCAATCTTGTCTTCTTTCCCACCTCTATTGGGGTATATCCTCCCCTTCCATTATGTGTTCTCCAGCATGCACCACTTAGGAGGTTCTCACTTATTCCTCTTTTGATCTTTTTGTTCCTTCATCCATCCAACTCCCTCTTTTCTTTTGGCATGTGAATACAGAATTGCAGCAGCTAGTAAAGACAACCACAAAGCCTTCTATAGATATGTAAAGAATCTCCACTGCAATAACCAGATTTGCTCAGAGCTACTGCAAAATGGTACCTACTATATCGAGCCAACAGATATTGCCAATATACTGGCCGACAAATTCAGTGCCAACTTTACCCATTTCACCCCACCAAAGGACCAATCACAATACCAGTAGATTGCCAGGCACCCAGTATTACTGCTGCGCAGGTTAAAACAGCACTGTCCAAGGCCAAAAATACAATATCCCTGGCTGTGTTCTACATGAACTACAGAGTGAACTGGCAGCTCAGCTGTGTGCCCTGTTCAATCATGGCCTTACCTCATGCTTTCTCCTAACTGAATGGCGGACTGCTACAGTCATCCCTCTCCACAAAGGTGGAGAGACTACAGACCCATGGAACTATCGCCCCATTAACCTGATGAGTCTGATATGCAAAGCTATGGGATGCATCATCTTGGACCTAATAAACAAGGATATAGGACATCTCCAAACTCTGGATCCCACACAGTTTGGTTTTGTGAAGGGTAGATCATGTCTGCTCAACCTGTTTGACTTCTTTGAGTCAGTGACTAGAGCTGTGGATGAAGGTAAGGTGGTTCATACTGCCTACCTTGATCTGGCCAAGGTCTTTGATACCATTCCCTACTCAGGAATCATAAAAAACTCACTAAGCTTGGCATCAACCCCTATATCACTAGGTGGGTAGCAAAATGACTCACAGATAGAACCCAGTGTGAAAGTAGCTGACTCCAAGTCAGACTGCTGACCAGTCATGGGTGGAGTCCCACAGAGTTTGGTCCTGGGTCCTCTCCTGTTTGGTATCTACTTCTCTGACGTCCAGGCCAACCCGAAGAGACTCAGGCTGACAATGTTTGCAGACGATTGCAAGTTGGGAGCTATTATTAACTCTCCAAGTGATGCTGACATCCTACAGAAAGGCCTCACTGAGACCAACGACTGGTGTCAGAACCATGGCCTTAAGCTCAGTGCCAAAAAATGTGTCGTCATTCCCTTTGGGAAAAACCCAGTTCCCATGGATTACCACATCAATGGTAGTCCACTGAACACAGAAGGCATTATAAGAGATCTGGGAACACAGGTTGACAGAAACCTCTCTTTTGACCACCACATTGCCACTGTGGTCAGAAAGTCCTTCTATGTGGCACATCTTAGTGCTAAGGGTTTTACATCCAGGAAGAAAGAGGTCATTCTCTCCCTCTAGTCTTCCCTCATTAGGCCAGTCATCGAGTACAATGCCCCATTTGGCATGTACCTCACTAGACACCTGCAACAACTGGAGAGTCCACAAAAGTACCTCACAAAGAGGACCCTAGGCCTTAAACACTTGCCCTATATGGACACACTCAAAAAATTCCAACTATTCTCTGTCTCATATCGCCTACTTAGAGGCGATTTTGTCTGACCCAGCTCTGTCAGAAAAGCTACATCTAAAGAAATCTCAATCTCTCCACACCACATGCTCCAGAGACCTCAACCTCATTACCACAATCAACAGAACAAGCTGGAGAGACAGGTTCATGACCCAGAGACTGCCCATGTCAAACAGAGCACCTCACTGACCTTCTTCAAGAGAAATCTTGATGAGTGGATTGGAAATAGAAAATTCACCCAGGGGATCACTCCAGTGGCTCTTCTCAACAGAGGCACTGGGAACTAAGGTCAGGTGACAGGATGCCAGGTTAATCCTATGGGCTAGGCTTGTAAGGGGTCCAGGGCCATTAGCCTAGTACACACCTATGAACCTGTGAGCCTATTTCAACTGCATCATTTCTTCTTTTCTTTAAATGTTCAAGCCAGTAGTCTTTTTTATTTCTTCCCTTCTTTCCATAAAAATGCCCCTGATATAGGTAGCTTTATTTTTATGACATAACTTGTACTGAAAGATGCCTCCATCCATATAACAAGGTCTGTCCTGTCCTCCTATTTACTTCATTTTGGGTTGCAAGCTATTCGTCTAGCTTGTTTGGCACTACCCGTTGTATATTGCAGCACTTATTTCTTTTAGCATCATCCGCGTTCTTGGTACAAGCAACTACTACCAATGGCTTGTCTAGGTCTTTGAGTATCTACTTTAGTCTGTAGAATCACTTCTGTAAGTGCTTCCTTCTTTCTTTCTTTCTTTCTTTCTTTCTTTCTTTCTTTCTTTCTTTCTTTCCATTTTCCATTTCATAATGTCTCATCTCCCACTCCACCTTCAGTCCTTACCTTCTCCTACTTACAATTACTGGGGCACAGTCTAAAGTGGCACCATTCCTGTACTTATTACCTCCCCAATTTCCTCCCTCTCAGAAAAAAAAAAATCTATTAATCTTTTTTTCCTTTCTTGAAAATGAGTATTGTCTGCTGTAATTATGTTCTCCTGCCATGCATTTATCCAGTCTCCCTTTTCCATTTTTTTCTGCAAGCTCTTTCCTCCTTCTAGTTGGTTTCTTCTTTCCATTTCTTTCTAAGAGTCACCTGTGGTAACATTCCATCCCCCAACACACACATCATCGCTCTTCTCTCATCAGTCGTTATTGCTTCTCATGTCTCCTATAAGTTTCTGTACCGCTGAACCCCATCCCATATTTGGTTCATGCGTTTTTGACAGTTCTAGTTTATTTTCCCTGTTGTCTCTGCCCATTGTACCCATCAACTTTTTTTGATCTTTTCCACCTTATTCTCCCACACATCTAATTCCTTCTTAAATATGTTTCTCACTCCACCTCCAAGCATAGTCTGTATCTTCTCTAAGTAGCTCCTTTACCCTCACTTTCTTTGCATTGTGATGCTTAGCTTTATCTCCTGTAACAGTCTTATACCAATTTTCTCCATTTAAATACATTGAAAATTTCTGTTCCTCTTAGTCAGGCTTTAGAATTTCCAAGAATTCTATGTCATTATCTTTTTTTTTTCAATGCATCTTCTATGAGTCAACTGTTCCCCCATCAATTGAGCTCGACATCTTTCTTTCTACCCTAATGTTCATGGATGTTGCCTACCCAATGCCCATTCTCATGTTTATGACTACTGATGCTGCAGTATTCTGATTTCCTCCTTTCACCCAATAGTTCTTCTCCTACCTTTTCACCTTCTTTGTTATTCTGTAATTCATTATCCTTAACATTCTGTACCAGGTGGCTGCAGCCATTGATTCTAGCTTAGACCTCCTCACTCAGACATTTCTTTTCCTGAACCATCCCTTCCAGATATCTGAAATTGTTAACCTGCTCCATTATTTTCCCTTCTATCTTAGTTGTGAAGTTCTTCCCTCATTTGTTGCCATTATAACTGTCTTATCTGTACTAATTTAAATCCTCTGTGTCTTCAGTTTTGCATTTTATTCCTCTATCATTTGTTAATGTTCTTAGTCAGAGTCTGCCTGTAATGCAACATAGTCTATATACAGCAAACTTGTTGATCGGTACTCACCAACCTGTTTACTAATGTAGTTCATCTCTAATGGGAACAGCAGTGGATTCAGAGTTAAATCCTGATGCACACCTACTCCCACTGGGAACTTCTCTGTGAGTCCAAACTTTGTTTCACTTGTGTGGGTCCTTGTACATTTTTTATGTTATTCTACATTTGATTACTAGAGTGGTACACTGATCACAAGTGACAATCTGCAATTCCTGCCTGGGTAAAATAATACATAGCCTGCAATAATTCTACCAGTGTTTCTGGGACTTTGAATCATCACAAGACTGGCCTAATCAATTTTCTTGATACCTTGTCATGTGTTTTCTCCAAGTCTAGGAATGCCCAATTGGACTCTTTACTCATCTCTATTTTCTTTGCAATTGCTTTTCATCACAAAAGATTGGATTGGTTGTGCTGCATCCTCCCTGATCTGAATCTGAGCTACTAATCTCACATCATAATTTCTATTACTCTGTGGTCATTTATCAGTCATCATCTCCAGAGCATTCATGCAGTGTGACAGGTGTTTGATACCTCTGTACTGTCTAAGATTGTGAATTTCCAATATGTTCTTGTACACTGGTATTAGTATGCTTATTCACTAGTCATCTGTGATTCACCTTTTTGTCCATACTATTATGAGTATCTCCTGAAGACATTTGTCCCCTAACTCACCCACCTGACAGTTTCCTTAGTACTGTTCTTACTTCGTCTAGGGTGGACTCCTCTTCTTTCATCATAGGTTGTGCCTGGGGCAGTACAGCTTCTGGGGGGGGGGGGGTTCTTCATTCAGAAGTTGCTGCAAGTACTCCATTTATCTGCCTTTGATGTCCTGTGGACTGGTGATCTGTTGTTTTTTTATTTCTTTTCTGACATCCTTTATGAAGGCTGTCTGATGACTGTCTTCTTTATTTTTCTGTGTTAACTTGCAACCTGATAGAGTTTCTTTGTGCCATCTAGGAAGAAATTATTATCATAAGCATAGAAAGTCAAAGGGGGATACTATAATGTGATTCTTTGTGACCACTGCTGTTTTGTCGCACCATTAACCCATTAAATGGCTTACTTTGTAGATGAAGCTATGCTTACAGCTTAACTACCAGAAACCAGCCTTGTTCAAAGACATCTTATCTATTTTGGGGGATGGTCCCTTATTTGCAACATACATTGTTTTCCTCCCACTTTTCAAACATCTATCATCCTTCAGCTAGCCTCTCTACAAAATTCATCATACTAGCCCTATGCTCAATCTACATCTCCAGTTCTCATTTTATATGCAGTTATCCACACCTTCCTTAAAGTTACAGAAATTAATTACCTTAGCTGAGTATGCTCCAGTCATATACACAATAGTAAATTGTTCAGTATACTATTTATATTTCTTTTAATATTTTTCTTCCAACACTGTCTTTATTCTTATTTATTGCCAAACCCCTACCCTTAGTTGTGCAGTTAGCCTCAAATTTATTATCAAGACATTGCTACATCCCCCATATTAGTAACAACTGCTAGAGATAATTAATTACTCGTATTAGCTTTTGAACTGAATACACTGCTTTTCCCATGGAAAAGTTATTGCATGTCATGTTACTTAATCCTGCCCTTATTGCCTTTTAGTTGCTATGTCTATACTATGTTGTTGTGTCTGATACCAATTAATTGTTATGATATGCTTTCCTCTAACAATGAATGTACTTTTATTATCAGCAAAATATTTGTTCTGTATCAATTTTTTTATAATTTTGTATTGCTTTTCTCCCTGGTCCCCCACTGAAAAAGGACATTGTCATGCCCAGTGGAACTATACCAGTCAACAAATGCAAAATAAATAAATAAATAACTTTTATAGTTCATCAGATGAGGATCTGAAAGCACACTACAAATGGTTAAAGCTTTCTCGATGATACAAAAATGAGATTCTGTCTTGATAAATGTGCAAATGCAACATTTATAACAGGAAAGCTGCAGCACCGAGAAAATATCAACCTTTGAGGGGAATGTGATATGAAGGAACTTGAACAAGGGTAGTGTATAAATAAGAGGGTACATATGAAGGACCAGCAATGAAACATAAGCAAATCAGAACCAGACTTAGTAAGTAATATTTCAGAAGACTAAAGCTAGTGTTGAAAACTACCTTGGCATTTAGGAATAGAGTCCAAGCTATAAATTGATTTGCTATTCTAATGTACAGCTTTTTTGCATTTCACTGGTCCTTAACAGCATTATATGAATTGAATAAAAAAGAGAAACAAGAAAAATGTTTTCATGCTTATCAAATAACATATACAGAACAGTACATACCAAGATTATCTATCTTGTCATCTGGTGGAGGTGTGGGCCTCCTCAAAAATGACTATATGCATAGGTCTGCAGTCATGGGACTGTATAAGTGGTTGCTGACCTCATCAATTCCCACCCAGTGAAAGTTTTAAAGCATAACAAAATGAAGTCTAAGATAATAGCTTTCCTTAGTGTTATAGACAGGGCTGGTGTAAGCATTTTGGGGGCCCCCAGCAAATGTCAAGTTGGGCCCTTTCAGTCTAAGTATCACCCTGTCACTGCCACTTCTATCCATCTTTTTAGTTCATGCTGCAGGCTTTTAGGAGTAGTACACACAAACTGACCTGTAGCTACAATGATCTTATTACAACAGGCATACATACCACACTGTGTTGGCCCATCTCAAAAAGGGACATTTTACAGTTACTGGCATTTATGTGTAACAAGGATACATTACAACAACTCTATATACAGGGGAGAACTAATGTGCAACGGAACCCTAGGCACTGCTTACTGTTTTAGCCCCCACCAAAAAAAAAAAAAAAACACCCTCCATGTTCCCCCCATGTTGGGCTTCCCACTTATGCACAATACCTTTTTTTCTTCCATTTTTCACATTTTACCTTTTTTCTTCAGCTTTTTCAAGAAGCCATAACGTTATATATGCTCTAAAGTGCTTTTTAAGTTTATTTCTTTTTTAACCAATGATGGCTTGAACAGAAATGATGATCAAGGAAACAAATTCAATATTGCTGTTCAGCTTTAGTTTTCCTTCTGTCTTTTCAATATACTTTCTTGAGCAAGACAGCACAGTAATAACCATTAAGGGAATAACTCAGTTAAGCTGGTGTCCCCAGAAGCTAGAGCATTTCCCAACCTTTTAATCCAAAAGTGGCCTAAACAAAAATCGTAAGAAAAAAGAATTTCAGTCTTATTTTTTTCTTTCAATGAAGACAAGTTGTATCCAAGGTTTAAAATTCAAAGCTGACAAAAATAGTAGCTCAAAATAAATTAACAAGTCAATTGTTGTGAGGATACACAGATCATGTACAGGGATACTGCCTGCCTCCCTAATCCTCCCAAAAAGACAGTCACTGCCTATGCAACCCTCTAGTGTTAGATTGGGATGAAAGCAGAGATTCAAATGGCCACAGTCATATATTTCAAGTGACTTCTGAAATACATATACATAGCATGCCTACTTACTCTTCGATCCTAACCCCCAAAGGCAACCAGCTGTATATGTGCCTGATGTTTGATTGTGAGGAAAGTGAAAGTAAATAATGACTGCAATAATGTATTCTACTTTGCTGCTACCAGGCAGTACACTGCCCCTACAGGAGCTAAAGTAACTTTCTTTGTATACCTCTGAGGTCTGTTAGAAAAGTAAAGGAAATGATAACTACACAATCCCCAGCACCCTCATAACCTACGGTAAATTTGTGTACACAAACATCTGAGCAGGGATGTTTTAGCATGTTTGTGGTTGAGGACAAAGGCTATTATCAGTTTTATCCTAACAGGGTCATATCATAACTCCATTCAGGCTAAAGAGTGCAATCAGAAAATGAAAGCATTTTTTTCTCCTCATTTTTCCTCAACCAAAAACAGCTTTTTTGGGGTCCCCACAGTCAAGGATGATTAAGGGAGCCTCCTGTATCCATTTATACAGTTTAGGGAGTGGGGGGCACCAGATTCCTAGAAGATCTAAGTGTCTGAATGCTCTGTGATATATTTTATGCCTTACTTTTGAAATATAATCACTTGTTAGCTACATTTTTATTGATACCCTGAAGAATAATGTGTGTGTTCCGGCATTATTGGATATGTGCATTGATAAAAATCTGTGATATTTTTTACATACACACACACACACACACACACACAAACACCACAGCAATGCTAATTTTGTACTTATTTCAGCAAGTACATTGTACAACACTAGTACTGCTACACAAGATCAGTGACTGCGTTTAGCAGTCATCAAACAGCAACAGGGATACGTCACTTTTATTTACCTCAGTGAGGAGTAAATTAATACCTATCACTATCCCTGATTTCACAGATATTCCTGATTTTGTCTCATAATTTTGCTCTGCAACAATAAATCCAGTCATCAGAGTTTTATACTTATTGTCTAAAAATGCATGTTGATGCAAAATGTGTTATTATAGTAACTTTTTAAATGAATTAGAGTAATATATAAAATGTGTTCCTCATTTTGAGACTTTATTATGCTATTATTTTTATCACTGAACAGAATTCTTCAGCAAAGATGTTGAGAGTTACAGTATCAGTTGTTCTGCCAGTATGTATAAAAACCTTGAAAAGAGAAACCATTTCTGAAGATTAGAAGCATCAGCTCTTCTTAAACTCCACAGTTTGCAATGAGATCGGTCACCCTGGGCTGCTGATCTCTGTAGTGCTTACTTTGCTTATATTCATTACAGCTTTGTCCTAACAGGGTCATATCACAGTCCTGTTCAGGTTAAAGAGTATAATTGAAACTTAATACATTTTTCCTCCTAATTTTTCCCCAACCAACAGCGGTTTTTGTGGGGCCCCCACACAGTCATTGATGATTAATGGGCCCCCTCCAGCCACAGTTATTGCAGGTACCTAAAACTGGCTATGTTGTTAATTTTAGTGAAGAGGATGTCCACCATCAGGGCTTAACCTAGGCCGGGGCATTATATCATTGGTAAAATATTTAATGAAATTGTAAAGCTTGTTACTTGACAAAATACTGTTGCTATAACTAAAGATGTTTGAATTTTGAATGAGATAAATATGAGTTATTATTACTTACCTGCTTTATTAAGTATACAAGATTGCTGTACTAGCTATTGTTGGTTTGACAGACATGTTACAAAATATCAAGATTAGATAACTTGCTGTGGTTCGGGACCCCCCAGGGCCAGGGGGCCCCCAGCGACCGCATGGTGCCTAAAACTGGCTATGGTTATAGATGCATTTTGGAAAGCAGTGAGAATGGAAATCAAACCAGAAGTAGATGTGAATCAGTCATTAACTTAAAGAGCCTAAAAACGAAAGAAAGAAGAGAACGTCACATATTTTAATATGTGACACATTTAATAAAGAATCTTTCTTAACCATTCTTACTTCTGTACGCTGATATACGCTCAAAACCATTCCCGTAGGTAATGCGTTTTACCTATTTAATGCTCCCTTCTTCAATGTTCTAAAACTGGCTCCCACATGCAGGAAGAGATTTAAGCAAAACATTGCCCCTGACTATCTGAAACAAACAAAAAAAAGTAATGCAGAATAGGGATAAGGCATGGAAAACATGGTTAGTTTAAAATGTGCAAGAAAAATCTCCAGAGCTTCAGATATACTCACAAGCAAACCAAAATAAAAGTTAAAGATGATGAAATAAATTATTATTTTTAACCTGCAAAGCAATCACTAAAAAAAACTGCTGTTACTTCCAGAAACTCCATCAAAAACGTTTTTCCGCAAATAGACTAGAGCCTGACCTATACCAAGATATGCACCCAGACAATATGGATCATTATTTGATTCCCATTTCATAGATGAAATTCAGTAAAATAAAATCACTCCTTAACACAGACACTAACCAGTCACCCTTGTTTAATATCCTGCTAATGGTAAGCCATAACATTAAATCTACCAACGCTGTCCTTACCTCTGTCATTAAAAAGCACATCCAAAAATTGCAATCTGCCACCCTTGCTGCAGATAATGGATCTGTTGAATACCTGAAAAATCACAGCATATGTCATTGCCTAGCCAATCTCAATACTTATTAACATACCTATCCAACAGTCTTACGTCCTTTCTCTATGGAAAAAGTCATTCATCCAGCCCTTGCGCAAAGGGAGAAACACAACTGATGTTTCCAACTATAGTCATAGCCATAATTCTTGCATCAAAAATCTTAGAAAAATGCATCAGTTCTCAAATCCACAATCAAATTCTTATGAATAACCTCCTGTCTTCCACTCAGCATTGCTTTAAGCCAAACCACAAAACCAATAGTGTACTAACAGCCTTCTACAGCTGCATTAACCATAGCCCCAAACCAGGTAATGTTGTATCTGCCCTTTTCTAGGACCTATTTAAAGCCTTTGAAATTGTCTGTCATAATAAACTGCTTCATTAGCTAATCTCAATTTTTCTGTCCTACTGCAGGCCCTCCAGGTTTCTTAGATACCTGTCTGACAGATCTCTGGCTGTTAAATGGCAATCTAGTATCTCAACCTTTTTATCAGTCTCTGTTGGTATTCCTCAAGTCTCCATCTTAGGACCCCACTTTTTAATATATTTATTAACAATTTAAACACTGATTCAAAGCATGCCAGACTAGTCCACTATGCCAATGATGTAGCTTTTGTTGGTTCTACCCAAAATTCCCTTCTTTTTCAACATCTCACACATGGTTTGTCCTCCATAGAAAACTGGCTAGCAAAATCAGACCTAATACCAAACCCAAAAAAGGCAAAACTTCTCATTTTCACTCCTAAGTCTCATATCAAATGCAAATCTAACTTTTAAATCACCTCTGCAATAACACAGAATTTGGGATAATCTCCAGTACTAAATTACTAGGGATTAGAGTAGATGACACCATGATGTTCAGTTTCCACGTCCAAGAAATAATCAAACACATATCAGAAGTTAGGTTTGCTGTATAGTGCCATACAATACCTGACTGAAAGCAGCCAAGTGACATAATCTAAAGTATAGCTGACATATTCAGCACACTGTGCTGCCAGTGCCATGAACCAGCGAACCACCCCTTTTTACTCAAGTGGTAAGGGGAAAAAAAACTTTACTGTATTAAGCTAACTGCTAAATTGCATTGATTGTCTTATTACACTGATTTCCACCCACACCCCAACTCTTCTATAAACATAAATAAATAAATAAATAAAAGCACTTCACTGTAATAAGCTGGTAAGTGTAATAACAATTTTCAGCTTTTATAGTTAGATCTATATCCCCCCATGCTAGTTCTTCCATGAAAAAAAAATGGAGAGCCCTTCTACTGGCTCACCAACCAAGCTTACTTACATATACTGCCACTACATGTAAACCGATAAGAACTGTAGAAGGAAGTAGTTTGAGATACATTATTGGTGATGAGAATAGCATTCTTGGCAAACATCAAAGACTGAAGCAATGATAGTTTCATGAACTTTATACATATCCTGACTATGGAATGAGGTCCATTCCTCTCATACTTTCGGATTCACAAATAAAGGAAGCCTACACAATGTTTATGTGTTAGTGCAATGAGCAGCAGCACTAAACCTATAGGCATGTTATTAATCACGCTAACATAAATATAAGGAATTTCATGGTCAGCAATAGTTTGGCACCAGGAAACCATGTCAAGCAGCATGAGCACATAGAGTAAACAGACAGGCCTGTCTATGAGCAGACCTGTTAAGCAAGTTTGTGCGGACAAAGAGCTACATAAAGCAAATAATGTATGCTGTACACAGACAGGGAAAGTGTGCTGACTATACTATACACATAAGTAAAACAAATGAATCAGTGATAAGTAGGAAGGAATGTGAAACAGGAAGGTGAACTGAAATACATAGGTTACCAGACAGGAACAGTGTACTGAGGACAATGTGCACAGAAATCAAAAAGAAATGCATACATAAATATGTAAGAGTGGAGGGTAAATGTTACAATTCTAGTACAATAATTGATGTGAAGGTCCTTATGTCACAAAGACAACTTTGGAAAATTAAAATTATGCAATACATATGTCAGAATAATTAATGGCAGTCACAACTTCTGAGCAAATGCAGATAAATAAAAACATACATAATATTATAGGGTGTGACAGTTACAAAAATTCACATTGTAACAGATGGGAATTACATGACATGTGAATGTCGTTGACATGCTGAGTTGAGATGAGTGTTCACAAAGACAGTACATACATAACTGGCTATTTGCACAGCATGCATTTCATCCATATAACATGTTAGAAAATAGGAATGTCTCAGAAGCCACAATCTCCTTTTGCAAGAATTGAACCGATGATGATACTGACCTATGTATTAACTGTGTACACCACATAAATAGGCCTAACACAAGTACAAGGACAATCACCCTTGAATAGAATTATGTGGTTTTATAAATATGGGAGCAGAGTGTGACATATGTAATACCCTTGCATTATGCACTCCTGCCTTTCACAGTCATTCTGCCAACAGAAAAGAATAGTTGCAAATCCCAAACCATGATGCAATGTATTTCCCAGAGCTGTGTATTGTTGGCATCTGCCACAGGAAGTATCAATGGGCATTGTCTAAAACAAATGAAATTAATGTGTGAATTAAGAAAGGATCCCTGAGAACGAATGTCATATCATCATGCCAAATGAATGTTATGTGCACATAATTATGAACAGTCCTATATCAGTGTTCCATGGCCAAAGACAGCTTCTTTGTATGTCTGTATACATACTACTCAAGAAATGTAGCACACTCATGTACACCATAGTACTCAATGCATGTGCAAAGTTAGCACTTTCACCATTACACCAGCAGAACAATTGTGTAATTTCAGGAAATCCAAGGCTGTGTTCACTTATGTTCATCTAGTATATCAAGGGATAACACTAATGTGATGTAACAGTTGTAGTGTTACATCAGTACGTTCACACAAAAGGAAACCCTATGCAAGAACTTAGCATCAGTCTATATAACTGTTATCATAGCAGTTAAACTCCACCTTCGTGAAGACATTCAATCGTCTGTACTTTATCTGCTCATAAAATTGATGATGGAGGCCTTTGCCACTCTATACATACAAAATATAATGATGGGGTCTTTTCTGCAGAAAAATTGAAGACACAAATGCTTACAGTCACTCAGTGCTGGTTTGGATAACTTGCCTAACCACTGAGAAGATCAACACCATAGTGGGATCAATGAGTATGCCATGGTATAAGTGTATAGGCAGTTGTCATATGTGTGGTCATGTGCAAACATTACATCATGTGTATGAATCAAGTAATCTGTGTCCCTGTAATTTCTTAGAAATAATCTTGCTGTATGTCAGACAACATTGCCTGATGCTAGGTATACCCAACACACTTGCAGTGCCCTGCTGTTGTCACTGTGATGGTAGAACAACAATTATGTACAATGTGGATATAATCCTGCATTGGAATACGTGCCTTACTTTGGTGACAACATACATTACATCATCTCATGCCCTCAGTCTTGAGGAGGTGTTTCACTACATCAATGATTGGGGAACAATCTATTCAAATGACAACATCAGTTTGCAATATAGCCTTTGCAAAGGAATATAGAATAAACTCTTGTATGAGGAAACAACATCTACACATAAACATAGCACATATGAAAGTAGTTACACAACAGTAGTACACAGTACAGATATACCTCATATAGGTATTTGTAGCCTTTTCTGCACAGTAAGAAGAAACACACATCCACAAATGATACTGAAACAACCTACATACAAGTGCATTATGCACATGCCACAGGAGAAATCTGACTGCATGTGAGCCACTCTGCATCTTTAAAAGGATGACATCAGCCGTGTCATGCAAAGGAGATTTGTGTGCAAAAATGACTTCTACAGCTATGTGAAATTCTAAATGTTCTCAATACTAAGAGGTGTAACACATTATAGCATCTATTTACATTCACCCATACAGTCAGGAGTGTCTTTGCCATATTCCCTATCTATTGACTGACACAATCTGCACACAAGTATATTATATGTGCAAATTTCAAGAGAAGTCTAACTTTAGTCCAGTGAGAGTGCATTATTAAAATTATGGCCTCATCAGTATGTTACAGACAGTATGCATTTGTGTACAGAGTGAAAAGGGGATGTGTGATTGATCTGACCATCTGAATGTTTCTCATGAGGAGGAGTCAAATGAGCTGTTGAATTAATCCACCAGTGATGCAGTTGACCCACCATCATACACACAAGTCAATTGTTGTGACATAAGAACCCCGTTCATATCTAGTGTACATGGTACTTAACACAAGTGCCACCACATAAATTTGACTTCAATAATGTGAGAATGCACTTTATAGAGGATGGCATCAGCATTTTGTAGCTAAGAATATGTTATTGTTAGAAGGGTCTGACATTGATGTTGACTCACTCTGCTGTGTAAAATGTACTCCCAGATATTACTGTATGGTGGACAGTAGTAGTTAAAGTCAAAGCTGCCCAACTCCATATACACACACAAGATGCCTGCTGTGAGATTAGAAACCCATATCCTTCTAGCGAGGCAATCTAGAAGACAAAGTACTTAACACAAGCACCACCACAGAAGTCTGACTTTTCAGATTGTGAGAGTGCACTTTATAGAGTATGACATCAGCACTGTGTTCCAGAGAAGATGATGTGGAGAGAAGGGTCTGACATTGATGTGGACTTAACTTGCAATGTAAAATGTACTCCGGGTTACTACTATATCATGGACACCAGTAAAGAAGGTCATATCTGTACAACTCCATATATACACACAAGTTGACTGCTTTGAGATTATGACCCCCCCATCTTTCTAGTTATGCAATCTAGAAGTCACAGTATTTAAAGCAAGTGCCACTGCAGAAATCTGACGTTACACTCTGACAGTACAGTGTAGATAGGATTAGCATCTTATTCTGCGTTAGAGAAGATATTGTGATGATGAAGGCTTCATGCAAGTCCTTATTGTTGATATGATGGAGTAATGTCAATGCAGCTGAAAGCCCTCCAGGTGTAGCATCTCCAAGCCACTGAGGACCTGATTGTTTTGGGTCCTCCCCTCCCCCCACTTGTGTCAGCAAGGAATCCTCTCACTTCAGCTAAAAGCAAAGACAACTCTAACCAGCATTCATCAAAAAATAGACTGCAGCCCCAGGTTTTACTCCAGGAACCTTGTTGTTGCCACTTGTGTAGTAGCCACTGAGGACCTGATTGCTTTGGGTCCCCCCCCACTTGTGTGAGCAAGGAATCCTCAACCTCCAGATAAAAGCAAAGAAAACTCTAACCAGCATTCATCCAAAAATAGACTGCAGCCCCAGGTTTAACTCCAGCAACCTTGTTATTGCCTCTTGTTTAGTAGCCACTGAGGACCTGATTGCTTTGCCCCCCCCCCACACACTTGTGTGAGCAAGGAATCCTCTCATTCCAGCTAAAAACAAAGAAAACTCTAACCAGCATTCATCCAAAAATAGACTGCAGCCCCAGGTTTTACTCCAGGAACCTTGTTGCCACTTGTGTAGTAGCCACTGAGGACCTGATCACTTTGGGTCCCCACCCCCACTTGTGTGAGCAAGGAATCCTCTCACTCCAGCTAAAAGCAAAGAAAACTTTAACCGGCATTCATCCAAAAATAGACTGAAGCCTCAGTTTTAACTCCTTATTGTTGATATGATGGAGTAATGTCAATGCAGCTGAAAGCCCTCCAGGTGTAGCATCTCTAAGCTACTGAGGACCTGATTGCTTTGGGTCCTCCCCTCCCCCACTTGTGTGAGCAAGGAATTCTCTCACTCCAGCTAAAAGCAAAGAAAACTCTAACCAGCACTTATGTAGTGTAGGTGCCAGCTTTTGTGACTACTGTTATGCCTTGTTAACATCTGTTACAGTCAGATAGAGTGCATACCCTAGGGGCAACAGCTGCAAACCTTCTTCCTCTTAGCCCACCCCCACCCCTTTCATCTGTTTCACTGTTGATAATTTGTTGTAAGTTAAGGTATTTAGCCACTCTCAATAGTCATAGCCTTCAGTCTCTCCTCCTCAATACTTGTTCTTCACTAAACACCAAACAGAGGTGCAAAGCCTCCAGCTGATTTTATCTTTAGCTACATTGTGTGCAGCAAACAATGAGCAAAGGGGAATACAAATATAAAAGAGAATACAATCTGCCAATAGTAAGCAGCATACAACTTCTACCTGTGGTGTACTCCTACACATATTTTTTTCTTGGAGAAACCTTCCAGTCCTTGAACAAGGGTGCCTGTATGTTTACCTTATTTCCTTGGCTGTCCTTTGATAATTAGTTAGGTTAGTAGAGTGCCTTGGACTCTCCCCTGCTACTATAAATTCCAATTGATGGTTTCCCTCCCTTCCCCCACCCACCAAGTGATTGCTCAGGTACAACACACCAAAGGTTTTAAACTCCCTGGATGCCATAGTTGCTCTAATTGCTGCTGAAAGCCCTCCAGGTGTAGCATCTCTAGTAATTGTCCCTGAACTAGCTGACAGTTTTTTTTAGCTAAGTTCTATCTGAAAGGTGTAACCCTGCTCCATTCGCTTTGCTCACTTTGCTCTCCTACCACTCCCCCATTCCCACCCACCCCCATATCGTTACCTTTATACCAACCACACCCCCTCACTTCCTCCCAAATCCCACACCCCTCTACTTCCTGTTCTCATACTACCTCCCTTCTTTGCTCCTCCCCACACTTAACTACTATCCACTTTCAAAGACTACTATACCTTACTCCCACCCCTTCCTCTCATCCTCTGTTCTATATCCTATAAAGTGACATGTCTCTTACAACTCAAACTATACTCTTACCTTCTCTACTCCTTATACTCTATCACCTCACCTCCTATCACTCACAATTACCTACTCCCTATTTCCATCCCTCAAACACCACTTTTAACTCAAGTACTGTACCACAACCCTATCTCCATCCTTCCCCCCACCACTCCCATTCCTAAAATAAAAATATCTCCCCCCTCCCCTTCAAAACAAAAACAAAGTCTACTTACTCAAATTAAAACACCATTACAAACCTCTACTTCTATCTGGTGGCATTCATCCTAACCCAGGCCCTACAGACACTACCCTGAGCAATAACCCCCTGTATCTAAACCTGCCAACCCCTCCAACCCACAAAAACAAGTACAATTCTGCTCTATCAACATCAGGAACCTTGTAAATAAAGTTCAAGAACTCCATGCTTGGATAGCTAACTATACTCCTGACATAGTTAGCCTAACTGAAACATTGTTAAAACCATACCATCTGGACAGTGAAATCATCCCTCCTGGCTATAATATCCTTAGATTAGATTGACCTAAAAAAAAGGAGGAGGAGTCTCCATACTCTACTCCAATTGTCTCTCCCAAATCAGTCCCACACTAGACTTACCCTCCTTCTCACCAGCTGAACTCCTACTGACCAACTTCAAACTTAACAGTTTCAAGACCATAACTGTCACAGCAATCTATATTCCCCCTGGTGATAATATTAACATACTTGAGAACATCCTATCTCACCTCTCACATACCATCCACAATGAAATAATTATAATGGGAGATGTAGAAACTGATTGGCTTACAATACAAGCTCCTAACACTACTTCCTGTATAAACCTACATGGGTTTGCGCAGCTAATCACAACCCCAATCTACATTAATAAATCTCACCTACCTAGCTCTCTTCTTGACTGGATATTGGTCTCCCACCCTCAAAACTATCATAACTCCCAAACCCTTCCAAATGCCCTCTGCGACCACTGCCCTATAACAGTTACCAGACATACTCCCCACCTTACCAAACCTAACAAATTTATTACCAGCCACTCACTTTCTCATTTCTGTCCTAACTCCTTTATTCACCAACTCAACAAATTTAACTGGTCTTACCTCACCACTCTTCCTTCAGATGAAGCTGTCCACTCATTCAACTCTACATTCCTAAACATTCTTAACTCCCTTGCTCCTCTTCACACAATTAGAATCAAATCTAATACTGCTTCCTGGCTGACTAAATCTACCAGAACCCTCATGAAAGAGCGGGATAGGATTTGGAAAATGTGGTCTAAAACTAGGACCCCTTCTCTTCTTCAGAAATATGAAGAACTCAGAAATAAAATAAAAAAAAATCATCCATTATGACAAAATAAACTTCTATGCCAATCCTCCCTCTACTCTTAAATCAGACCCAAAGAAATTCTGGAGCTCTATTAAACTGACTTTTCATCCAGGAAACCTTTCCTCTCCTAACCCATGTCCCAGTGCAACACCTGAAGACATAGCCAACAAATTTAACAATCATTTTATAAACTCAATAACCTCCATAATAAATTCTTTCCTCCCCAGAAACAACACTAGCACCCCCACAAACTCTCTACCTCTTCCCAACCCTCCTAACTCCTTCTCTCTAAAAGCAGTATCAACTAACTATGTAAAGTCATAACTCCCTAAACTTAAACCTTGCTCCACATCTGTTGACAAGCTACCCTCTTACGTCCTGCAGATTGCCTCTGAACCTCTTGCCTATCCTGAATCCATCTTAATCAACCAATCCATTTCTGAATCCTATATCCCCATTGTATGGAAGAATTTCTTTACTCTACCCATTCACAAACGGGGCAACTCCTCAGACATATCCAACTTCAGACTGATTTCCATACTCTCTCCACTCTCAAAAATCCTAGAGAAATGCATTCACAAGCAGGCAATGCATTACCTTCACCAGGAAAACCTTCTCACACCCACAAAGCATGGTTTCTGTCCCAAGCATAGTACAACTACTGCACTCATATCATTCATCAACATAGTCTACCTAGCTTGTGATAACAATAAACTTGTCTCATGCCTATTCTTTGAACTTTCTAAAGCCTTTGACAATGTCTCTCACCCACTCCTTCTAGATAAACTCACTAACTTACATTTCTCTCCCCCTACTATCTCCTGGTTCTCCAGCTATCTCTCTACCCACCAGCAATCAGTTAAATGTGTCTCTGCACTGTCCTCCCCTCTCACTGTAGAAATGGAAGTCCCCCAAGGGTCTATACTTGGATCACTACTCTTTAATATTTTCACCAACTTGCTCTACTTCTCTTGTCCCCAGTCATCTCTTGCACAATATGCTGATGACTCAGTTATTATAACCATTGCTGACAACCCAACTGACCTCCACTCCCAAGAAGGGAAGACATCCCTGATCAGTATCAGCAAGAAACTATGATCCCTCATAAAATCATCCAAGCGAGCTTTAAAAGAAAAATTGCCAAGGACTCCAAAGATAACCACAAGGCATTCTTTAGCTATGTCAAGAATCTAAGTGGCAATGCTCAGATCTGCTCGGAGTTAGTGCAGAATGGCACAAAATACACTGAACCGACCCATATCGCCTACATTCTGGCAGACAGGTTCAGCTCAAACTTCAACCCGCTCTCACCCACAAAAGGGCCCATAACCATACCAGAAAAATGTAGAGTCCCTGAAATCACAGACACTCAGGTTAAAACAGCCCTCTCCAAAGCCAAAAACACAGCATCAATGGGACCGGAAGGTGTCCCAGGCTGCATCTTACACAAGCTCAAAGATGAACTAACCCCTTACCTAAACACACTGTTCAAACTCAGCCTCTCCACAGGCTACATACCCATAGAGTGGCACACAACAATGGTTATTCCACTCCACAAAGGTGGAGCCACAACAGACCCCGGGAACTATTGCTCTATGAGCCTGACTAGCTTGGTCTGCAAGGCTATGGAGCACATCATCATGGAACTCAACAGAGACATTGGGAACCTCCAAACACTGGACCCTACCCAGTTTGGCTTTGTTAAAGGCAGATCATGCCTCCTAAACCTGGTGGACTTCTTTGAGACAGTTACCAAGGCTATAGACGAATCCTATATCCCCATTGTATGGAAGAATTTCTTTGCTCTACCCATTCACAAACGGGGCAACTCCTCAGACATAGTGGTACACACAGCCTACCTAGACCTCACTAAGGCCTTCAACACCATTCCCCATTCTGGCATTATAGACAAGCTCACCAGCCTGAACATAAACCCCTATGTCACAAGATGGGTTGCCAATTGGCGCATGGACAGAACCCACATGGTGAGAGTTGCGGGAGCTAGGTCCGACTCTAAATCGGTTACAAGTGGCGTTCCCCAGGGCTAAGTCCTAGGACCCTTCCTGTTTGGCATATACTTCTCAGAGGTACAGGCAAGCACAGGAGGACTATGGCTGACCGAGTTCACAGATAACTGCAAACTAGGGGTTATAATTGACTCTCTGGCTGACACAGACATCATCCAAAAGGGTCTCACTGAGACGGATACCTGGTGACAAAATCATGGCCTCAAGCTAAATGCCAAAAAGTGCATCGTCATCCCCTTTGGAAAAAACAAAGTACCCACAAACTACCCCATAGGTGGTAGTCCCCTAAATACGGAAGACATAATAAGGGATTTGGGTACCCGAGTAGATAGTAATCTCACCTTTGATAATCACATTGCCAAATTGGTTAGAAAATCCTTCTAAGTGGCCCATCTAATCACAAAAGGGTTCACATCCAGATCAAAAGAGGTCATTGTGCCCCTCTACTCATCACTCATCAGACCCATCATAGAGAACAATGCCCCATTTGGGATGTACCTTACAAGACACCTGCAACAGCTGGAAAGACAACAGAGGTACCTCACCAAGAGGATCACTGGACTCAAACTGATGCCCTATGCAGCTTGATTAAGAAACTCCAGCTGTCCTCGGCTGCATACCACCTACTCAGAGGTAATCTCTGCCTGACATACAAGGCCATGTCCAACCCAGAATTGATGGACATGCTCCACCTAAAGAAAACCTTATCTCCTCAAGCCACATGCTCTAGGGATCAAACCTCACCACAACAATAAATAGGATGTTCTGGAGGGATAGATTCCTGTCCAAGAGACTTCCCATGCTTTGGAACAAGATTCCAGTCTGCATTAGGCAGAGCTCCTCGCTAACACTCTTCAAAAGAAACCTTGACGATTGGATGGGAAACAGAAAGTTTACCCCGGGAATCACTTCAGTGGCTCTGCTGGACAGAGGCACAGGGAACTAATCTAAGGGGGCGGCGAAAGCCAACACATTCTGGCTAGGCTTATAAATGCCTTTGGGCAGATAGCCTAGCACCTACCTATGAACCTATGAACTCAACTACCCAGGCATCCTTCCACACTATTTAGACTTGGTTTAGTGATAACAAATTAATACTTAATCCAAAGAAACTAAGCTCCTACTCTTCCTCCCTGTAAACATCACCATACTCAAAACTACATTTACCATCTTATCCTGCAACAACACTATCATCTCAGCTGAATCTAGCACTAAATTGCTAGGTGTTACAATAGAGGATCAGCTTAAGTTTGATCTCCATATTACTAACTTGGTAAAAAGAACTCATCAGAAATGTGGACACCTTTTCTGTAGCAAGAAATACTTAACTAACACTGCCCAAATAACTCTCTCCCAGGCTTTATTACTCCCAACACTCCTGTACAGCTGCCACATACTCAAAAACCTAAATTCTGCATGTATTTCCAAGCTTGAAACTACCTATAATAAGATCGCCAGATTTGCAGCTAACCTAACTTAACCTACATGTCACACCAGTGACTAGCACTACAGCAACTAGACTGGCTAGAAATCCCTCAGCTGCTTCAACTATACCAACTACAAATCATCCACTCTATCTGCCCTCCTTCTGCCCCAGCCTCTCCACTATCATATCCAAATATGCCCCTGCTAGGACTCTACGCAGCTCAAATCAAGAATTATTAAACATCTACAAACCTAAAACCAAAATAGGCTGCCTTCTCTATAACTATAACCCAGCTACATCCTAGAACCAACTCCCCTTGGGAATACAATCCCTCCAGCATAGCAAAAGTTTCAAATTAGCCACAAGGAAATACCTAAAAACAAAGTGGTCTTGCCACTGTAGCCAACCACCCTTAAACCACCATCCTTTCACCTATTTCACCACCTCACTCTTGTATCTCTAACACTACTCCCCTGTCTCTTTTACCTCTTCCCTTCCTCAATCTCCAACCACTCTTAATTCTTACAGTCTCAAAACAACCTACCTGTCTAGTCTGTCTCCTATACTCTACCTCCCCTACATCTCCTACTAGCCATTCTTACTTTCCTTTCTTGTTTCCAAACTCCTATACAACTAGATCCTGCCCACTTTACATAAGCATCTGCCTAACTATTAACTCACTTTGCTCTAAGCAGCTTAAATAATATTGTAGCTAGTCACATTTTCTTCTGCTAATTGTTTAAAACCTTGTTTGTAACAACTCACATACGTGTCTGCCAATTGATAATACTCTGTATAACTGAAATGCCTGAGGAGCTTTTTTTCTCTCCAGGTCTCTGCTTGTAAGATCCTATAGCTGATTGTTACTACTATGTTACTAAAATGTAATAAATTGTTTTTTTAATCCTGAGGAGCTTTTCTCCCCGGGTCTCTGCTGAAAATGAGCCAAAAGCACAGCCAGACTAACCCGGTTAACAAATGTAAAATAAATAAATAAAATAAAAAAAATAAATAAATGTTATGATCAATAATGCATACATAACAGCTGACTTATACCAGCTATGCTGTCATTAGTGTATACTGCAGAACTAAGAGTGACATGTATCTACCTGTATTTTGTATAAGAAGCACACACACTTGTGAAACACAGGATGGACAACGAATCATTCCTAGATAATTGGGTTATGATGACTGTATGTAAATGTTAATGAATGGTACTGATATTAACAATGGTATGTGCTCATGTATAGGCAATGTATACTGCTAATGCCATGCATTACTTAATATTCCATTGCAGGAGGGATAACAAATTATGATTTCTGTATGTCAAGGCTGTATGTGGTTGTATATCATTTGCAAGTGTCAGTGCTGCAGTGTAGACCCAACTATCCAAAATGAAGTGGTCAGTTAACCACACAGGTCACTGCATTTCACATTAGTACATTACACAATTTCCATGTAATGAAGTAATACCATTCAGTAGCATACTTATTTTTATTCAAAATCGCATCCTAAAGCACAATGCTGAGAAATGTATTTGCACAGATGTTGGGAAAGTGTTAGCACGTGTGATTATACTTTTGTGTGTTGAACTTGGATTATAAAATAACAGTGTTTAGTGTTGTTCAGTGGAGCACTCTGCAAACTTTGCACAAATAAAACTCACAGAAGAAATGTTTTGATTCTGATTACATTTACAACAGACCGGTTTTATATTCATATTTCATACATATGCTCCACATGTTTTGTTATATCTTTTAGTGTTAGCTCCAAAGCTCAAATCAGAAATGAATTGTTGTGCATGTCTTCCCCATTTGCATGACAGTATGCTGTGAGTAAACAGTTCCCTGCTGAAGGAAGCAGTAAAACATTACATTTGGTGTGCCTGATACAGCACAAACAGGCTTAGTGGCGACAAGCAGCTGCAGCACTCTGGCCAGTACTTAATGGGGGAAATCCACCTTTTAACCTAGCTTTCTCTCTGGGACAAGGTGCAAACTCTCTAAACTATAGAAAACAAAAGTAGGGTTTGACTCCACAACGCAGCTGATTTTACAAAGAGTGCCAGCAATAGATTATTATATCAGCTTTTATTATAAGATTAAGAATACCAAGGAATGGCTATTTTAAATACGTTGTCAGTCAAATTTGTGCATATAATAGCTACTGAAATAATCTTTAATATCTACTACATAAGAGATGCTTTGTAGGAAATCAGAAGTCAACTGGATGTACAATGAAGTATAAGACAAACACTCAACACATTAATTAATAATACCTGAAATGTCATTTAGCATGATATACTAACTTGCTTATTGCCAGACCTTGCACAACTGCTGAGCACTACAACTGAAAAAAGAGAAGGGGCTTAGGGACATACACAGGCAACTCATTCACAAGAATGACACATAGAAACAGATGGTATGACATAATGCTGTATATAAACCATTGTCCAGATGAAACATTAAGCTTACAGACTTGACCATTATCTCTACACTATATCAAGAAAATCCTACTTCTCACATGTCAAAATCACACCTTTGAAGGTACAGTGATACCCTATTTACCCAATGGAAGATGCACGTTTTATTCTTAGCAAAGTAATAGCAGACAGAAAATGCCATGACACTACATTTACATTCATCAGCCTAATGAATAGTCAGCTGTACAAAGGGATGTGGGAGATGAGGTGAAAATAGAGACAGATATACAGACACATATGAAAGGGTGCTGTTATGGGTCATTAATGTACATTATAATGGTGTGTCCTCAGTATCAACCAGTCATGTTCTGTATCAGTAAGTGATGGCTGTGGGGATGAAGAAACTTTGGACAGGCAAAAACTGATGATGATGAGCAGAGTAAGGGTGGTTTAATAATTTGTCCTGCGGGGAATGGATGTGTTTGCAAATGTTGTATTTTTTTTTTTGCAACAATATTTAAAATCTGTTTATGAAAGTTTGTTAATTAAAAAGAAATTAAGATGCATGTCATTACACATACCATAGAAGTATAACATCACAGTAAGAAATAATGTGACGTATGTCTGGACTTGTGCCCTTGATGCTATGGCCAAAAAAGAAACTTCAGAGAAGTAACTGATGCCAACACTCCACAGAGGAAGCTGCATTTATACCTAGTAGTCAAAGAACTGTTTGAGTACCTGTTTCAGAAAATTGACTTTATTCTGATTTTACCCAGTATTCCAATATCACAGCATTTTTAAGCACCTTTGCTCAGGGATAACTGGACTACTGCATGTGATGGCAACAACTGATCAGGTTTTGCCATAGGACATGAACAACTATTCACCATCACCTGGCACTGGTGTGCAATGCCAAATTCCGTGCAAAGGCTGAGGGCAAAAAGTGAAAGTCTTCTTATAGGCCATTTCTGGCTATGTGTGTGTGTGTGATTCTATTTTCTGACCAGATAAAATATGTGAAAAAGGGGTTGATAGGAGATTGGCGAAATGGGAGTGGTGCATAAGGGAGAACACGGGGGAAAGAATAGAGGAATTTTTAGCAATGTATTGGGAGAGAACCATAGCTATCTACTTCTTCCCAACATGTTGAAGTGTAGCCAGAATTTTCTGATTTTGGACTGCTGCCACACCAAGAGTAAATGCCAACAACATAATAACATTGTACAACCAACTGTACCAAATCAAGTGTGTCAACAAGACACATACTGTAAGTGAAGTGGAGAGCTATGTATGGGTTGTTATTTTTAATTATTTATTTATTTATGTTGTGGGACAGATGACCTTTTTCACTTTTTTTTCTATTAAAGAGAGAGGAATGTTGGGGAAATTGCTTAGGAATATGAGTGTCAGGTAGTAAGGTTAGGTGAGGAAGCAGGTGTAGGCATATAGGAGAAGCAAGACAGACAATGCTGGTGAAGGATAACAAGATTAGGTAAGGAGCATCAGTGGTGTACCCACATCCAGCCTGAAAACAGAGAGAATCGAGTCCTCACCCTTAGGACTGTCATCACTGTCTCTTGTCTCAGTTTCCTGTGTCAGTGTGCTCAATGTGGCATCATTTTGGCAATGTGACTAAGCACCTTTTCAACACAGCTGATCTGTGCACTGAGGCTACTTTCCATAATACACTGTCAGTTTCTGATGGGTGACAACATCACTGCCTCTATTAATACTATCTAATACTACTCCCAGAGGGTACCAGTGCACCAGCTGCCAGGGTAGAGATACCTGATGTGGAAGGGGCAGGTAGAGCAGGAGTTGTGGAGGCATCACTGACAGCTTGGGACCCTGAAGCACTGGGTGTCAGTGCTGGCACCTATGGAGGGATGGCGTACAGATCCACAGTGGCTGGATGTCAGTTTTTATAACTAGAAATGTATTATAACAGAATATTTTTAAGACATATAAAATAATCCTCCCGTCAAAAACAATAAATGAGAGAGAAAGGATGGAGTGAGACAAAAGAGAAAAAGAGAGAGAAAATTAGACCCATGGCATGTCACATGACTATATAATTTAAGGAAATAAACAGTTATGATTATCCAGTAAATACACTTTTGTCACATCCAGGTATGATGGGAAGGTTTTACTCTGTTGTGCCATTAATCAATTGCACTGCTGTGATATCATAAACACATATATTTATTACACTATTGCCATATTGCATCCAGTTAGTTATTAAGCTTACATTAAAACCCGATGTATATGTACCTTGTGCCTCTCTGAGGTGAGTTAAACTCTCTTGGGCCACCTCATGGTTCACTGCAGTGTCTTCAGAAGCTGTAGAAAACAGAAGAAGACAATATTGAATAACAGTCTTAGCTGTGTACTGTATTCTATATCATTTAATACAGATAGGTCAGTATACTTACACAACTGTGGGATGTCAGCAGTTCTAAACCGATCCTCCCATCAGCTAAGAAGGTGCTTCTTGTTCCATTTCAGGTAACTATAGTGATGACAATAATAAATGAGATGCAGTTGGACTGGACACAACCTTGACAACTCTGTTCCAAGCCTCAGTCTTATACTGAGATTCAGTATAGTCCCTCTGTAGTAGCCTATTGCTGTAGCACTTCATGAGGAGTGCCACACAAATCCTGAGCTCCAACACCCCACCTCTGTGCTCTAAATTTAGCACCACCATCTCCCGCATCAGACATGCCTGCAGAAGTTAAGCAGCAACTTAAAGTGTAAATGGGTATCAATTTCCAGTCTAGCACAAACATCCACAACCATGCTAACTGCATTTGCATGATGGCAAGCACAAAGAGGAACTTGTTAGCAAGATGGATGGTATTTTATCAAACAGCAATGAAAGTGTGAATCATGGCAGTGAGATTTACTATGTGTGGTGCTGAACATATTCACAGTTTTTCAGATGGTCAGCACTGACAGCCTCAATGGCTTTGGTTATCTTTGGTGATTTACAGGTTAAATACTATGACGTGGTACATAATGTCCTGGAATTACATATTGTAAAAGGTTAGTTGATCAATGTGGGAATCAAATCTAAAAAAGAAATAATGCATACATTTCAAGCAAAGGGACAGGTAAAATCCCATTCAACCATATTCATTACAGCAAACTGCATTCAGTATGAATAGAGATATATTTTACATAGACCTGTATGTGTGTGAGTTTAAGAAGTTGTGTAAAATGCATTCCCATGAAAGAGGCATTATTGTTGTTTGTAAATGTATTTCTGATGGATAGACTTTCATGAGCTGATTAATAGATGTTGGGGTATAATACATGAATACTTCCTGAGTCACTAGAAGGGAGGGGCGGAGGGTGACAGGGGCACTTAGTGATCTAAAAAGGTAATTTTTAAAAAGTATTTCTACCGCAACATAGGTTCACTTGGAGGACATTTTAAGCTTAGCCAATTTCCATTTTGGTGCTAGATTTAACATTTCCTGATTGGTCTTACCTATCCCATGGTTGACAATTGTATATTAGCCCTAGTGAAAATAAATGTGATCACACTATAGATAATTTGAGGGGACCCATGTAAGGGATGCAGCTTTTAGGAACTGCCTCTTTCCATTAGTGGCACAAGGTGAAATCCTGGAGTACATTTTCTATTACCCATCGTTAGATCCAAGTTGCATTTGAATATGGACAGGGATGAGCTTTGTTTTACTTGAATGGATAGTTTGTTCTGGATATATATCCATCTCTCCACAATATTCAGTTTAGATACCTGGACTGAGTATTTCTGATGCCATTTGATTTTCTGATGTTCAATGGGTCCATCTGTATTTGGTCGGAGGATGCCTTGTATGCCAGACACATCACCTCTACACACTCTGTAGGATACTGAGTATAGTGATATATCTTTGAGGTGGTCCATGTAAAACCTACTGTTTAGGACTTGTATCCTTTTAGTAAGGTACCTCTGTGGGTATTCCAATTGTTGCATGGGTCTGAACAGATACATGCCAAAATGGGCATTATACAAAATGATTGACCTAATGAGGGCTTTGTAAAGGGGGACAATAACATATCTAGATCTATTCACAATCAATTTGTTTATAAGCTGTGCAATATAGAAAAACTGTCTTATGACTCTGGGCACATGTTGTTCAATAGGTTACTGTACATACAAGTTCTCAAGTGCCAAACAACTTGGTCATTTTTCAGGGGGCATTGTTAATTTGGCAATTCCTTGGAGTAGATGACTTCCCAAAGGATACAATAATGTATTTCTTGGAGTTTAGTTTCAATTATTGATTCTGGTACCAGTTATTGTTTGGGAAAAACCTTCTTGCATAATGGTTAAGCCATTTGGGGATTCAATAACTGCTCCTAGCTTGCTGTCATCTCAAACTTAGTCGACCAAAGCCCTTTGGCATTTCCTTTTACTTTTGAGATGTATATGCCAAACAGAAAGTCTCAGCACTGAACCCTGGGGGACACCATTGATGACTGGTCTCTTCCCCTATTTTGATCTCCTGCATCCTGTGAGCAAGCATGCATGTATATGTTATTATGTTCTTTGATTCACCTTCCTCATTGTATTCACCTGATTGTATTAAATTATATTCTTTGTATGATACAGCACCACTTGTTAGAATGTGTTTTAAATTTGTAGTTTGGAACAGTCTTCTAGTAAGTAATGAAACAAAATGTATGAACCAATACTGACAAAACTACCCATTTCAGAAAATGTCAACCATAAAAGGTCACTCAAACTTCTGTCATTACAATCCACCAATATCAGTAAATATACACAATCTCTGCAGAAGTAAGTCATCTAAATAATTCCACATTAAAGGGATCTGTAACTAATTAAGAGGTTGCTGCTATCAAACAACTATATATTTTATTGTTTCATCTACAAATAAAGTGCCTGTTGCCCTTGAAGAATAAATTGCCTATGCTACATTAAAAAATAATAAGCTAGTAATTTTGCAATGGGGAATAGATGGCAAACTGATAACAGGTTCATAGTTACTAAGTAACTCCTCCAAAGTAGGACATTCATAGGACTGCAGCATCTACTCCCATTAAAGTACAACACAGTACAGTATCAGTGATCCATCTGCATATTGTGGGAGTAGTACCCACAGCCATCTGCATCAAAAGAAAGTATACTACCTCTTGTGGTACTAACAATGCAAACAACTTAGCATAAATAGCATTAAACTTCTCTTCCTCTGAAGCTCTCAGCTCCTTGTAATATCCACTTGACGATCAACTAAATCTCTTAACTTCGCAGCACAAGAAATCTGGAAAAAGCAAAAAATTATTTGGGGGCAAAGGCCCAAAACCAGGGACACATTTTAGATATTGCTTGTATAATCTTAGAAAGTTGCTAAAATAAAGTGTTTTCTGTTATCATGTGTTTCATGAAAGATAGGAAGACTGAAACTTAAACAGCTATCATTATTTAGTGAATTCAGTTCTCACCGATTTGCCAGAAAAACACAAATTTTAAGAGGAACAGACCAAGAGTATGAGACAAATATTCTATGAAAATCTGGACAGTGGAGAGCTATGGACTCAACTCCCTGAATCACAAATGGTGGTATGGGTAGAGAATTCAGGCTCTTGTTTGAGACAGAGTAACACCAACCACCCTGTATACCTAACTGGGGCATTTTACATACACACACACACACACACACACACACACACACACACACACACACACACACACACACACACACACACACATACACATGCATGCATGCAGGAGTGGCATAACTCCTGCAAATAAAAGAACAAAACTCTCCTTACCGGTATGACTCTGGCTGTGGCTACTCCTTTGGGTAGAAATACAGTTGGCTCCCTCCAGTCAAAGGATTTTGCCTCTAGTTTTGTCACGCGATATAGTATTGATGCTTACAAAATAAGGGGTATTTTGTCTAAGGATTGGAAGGCTCTTTCAATAGAAGAAGAAACTGTTGATAAAATAGGCCATAACATATTGGTTATTTTCAAGAGGGGTAAGAATCTGAAATCTTTAGTGGAATTCCCTAGGCAGATTTATGCACGTACCCCTGGCATATATAAGTGTGAGGCTTGTAACTATTGTAGATATATGGTGTCTGGCTGTACATTTACTATTCGGGATAGGTCTTATAGGGTCAATGGTAGGCACAGTTGTAATACTTGGTCTGTGATATATTTTGCCCAATGCCAGTTATGCCCATGCTTTTATGTTGGTAAGACCGACAGAAAGTTGAAAGAGAGGGTCTATAAACATGTTTATACATTGCTAAAGGAAGGAATGAAAATGCATTGGCTAGACATTGTAAATAATAACCCGGGGCATCCTTTTTTCATTTAGGGTGATAGACCAGATTTTGATGGACAATAGGGGTGGTGCTTTAGGTTTACTATTAGAGAAAAAAGAAGCATTATGGCAGCTTAGCCTGGATTCTAGTAGAAAACTGGTTCTAAATGAGGTGATCTCCATTTCTTTTGTTCTTAAGCTGAGGAGGCTTAGTGGTTAACACATAGATATGTAAAAAAGTTTTTTTTATAAAAGTGTTTTATATTAGTTAAACATTTACATTTATAAGGGTTATGAGTAGTACCCACTTTTCATGTCTTGGTTTTTCAGGTTAGGCTTTTATGACAAGTAAGGTTTTTCATAAAATGTTTTTAAGAAAACTGTTCAACTTTAAGTGCAAGGTTTAGGGTATTGTATTGTTATATAGGTTTAATGTTTTAATTGATGTTAATTGAACAATATGTTTGAAAGACTGATGTAGTTTTGCAGGGAAAAGTTTTTAATTTAAACTTGGGGCTTGTTTTGCATGAGCTTGTCTGAGGAAGTCTGGTGAATCGACCAGACGAAAAGCGTTTTACATTACCTTTTGTGCTGTTTGGAGTTTATTAAAACTTTTATTGGATTCCTTACCTCTGGGTGTGTTCTTATCCAGTTTGTGTTGTCACTGTGTCTGCCTTTGTTCATTTCATTTCCTCCTTGATTTCTCCTAGGTCTGAGGTGGGGGTGACAGAGGTTGCAGATTTCCTGTAGTGTTTCTCTATAAATACTGTATTGCTCTATTATTTCAATATTATGCAGTCCATGATATGTTAAATAGGGTCTGAACACCCTTCTTTTCCTTGGATGAGATTTTTCACCAGCATCAGCAGCATAGATTTGAACCTGTTGGACATACACATGCAAGAGAGCAGCAGCCACCCGTACCATTGCTCTTTTTCTAAGTTTGATGGTGTCTGCTTTCCAGTACGTTTTGGTGCTAATAGCAATAGGCTACACCATCTCTACTTGGTTACTTTATAGCTTCCTGAATGGCTCTGCCATATTGGATTGGTTCATTAGAATGTAATTCAGGTGATCACACTTTCATTAGCATATTCTGCTGTTTACCTTTGTTTGCCAGCTCTACACGATGTGTAGAACCATTTAATGAATACAAAGTGGTGCACTATCATGTGCACATCATGGAGAGGCATGCTTATGATAGATGCGCAAACATTAGCTGTTCATAAATCCAGTCCATAATATTAGAAACTCAACAACTATTCATAGTGTACTTTTTTCCAATACTTTGATCTCACCCACTGAAGAAAAACAAAATGAAGGGTTATGCATATAATTAGACAGATTTGATAGATAAGCTACATATATGAGCAACATTTGCCAAGTTTTGTTTAAATTAAGTTAAATTCTCCAATATACCTATATCTTTACAGCAGTCAGCTTTACTGATAAGTATGTCATTTAAAGTATAAAGGCATTCTATGTTATTTACACAGAAGTTATGCCTCAAGTACACAGACAGCCCTCTACTACTACCACCTAGGAATACAATATGTGAGAGATGCAATTATATTAAGAACCTAGAATATTTGGTGTCTCAGTCACAAGCCAGTACATCTGGCACTGAGAATGTTATCTGCACAAACACTATGAACACCACACCTCTAACACCACCCTCATCTGTACAATACACTCCTACATATGTGGAGGTTCTCAAGAAAAACATACCTAAACAAAAGAGAACTTGGAAGCAAAAACACACACACACATCACAACCCACAGCACCATGCATCACACATATTACACATATCTGTGTCTCACAGCCTCTAAGGCCCAGCCACAAACCCAACATACTAGTCATAGGAGACTCTATCGTGAAACACACAGATGTGCCCTCACCATGCTAGACATGGAGAAAGTCACAGTAAATTGCTTGCCAGGTGCTAGAATCTTCCATATCATGCATGCACTCAAGTCTCTTAACAACAGGTACTGTTATGACTTTGTCATAGTCCATGTTGGGGTGAATGACTTGAGACATACCTCTCTGGACTATATGAAGAGAGACATGATTGAGCTCACTAAATATGTGTCCCAGGCAGATATGTTCCTAGCTTTAAGCAGCATCCTACCATCACCAAGAATGATGCCTCAATACAAACAGAAAATGATTGGCTTTAACAATTGGCTTAGTTTCTGGTGACATTCCAAGGGGGATCTGGTATCTGAAAGCCTGGGAGGACATGACTGACAGACCAAGATGCTTTGCCAGAAATGGCCTTCATCTGTCTCTCGTGGACTTCAGGCTTCTGGCAAAGGCTCTGGCCTCCACAATAGTGACTTTTTTAGGCAAAGTCATGAGCACAAAATTACCAACATGAACAATTATTCTAAATGAAATTTAAAGTTCATGCTGCTAAATGCTAGGTGTGTTACCAGAAACAGCACTCATTGCAAGAATTCCTTGCCATTTGTGCAGTCACTGAAACCTGGTTTAAAGCTGTGGAGAGCACCTGAGCCTTACCATGTTACTCATCCTACCATACTTTCATACCCAAAACGGAGGTCTGCAAAACCAAAGGAGGTGGAGTTTGAATATTTATCAAAGACATACACACCTCCAGGCTGGTTAAATGGTATGAGGCACAGGAGACACTCCAAGTGCAGTTAACTGTTGAAAAAACACATATTCAAATCATAGCTAGCTATAGGCCCCCAATCATTCTCAGGACGCCCAATCCACCTATTTGGACTTACCTGTATCCATCAAGATTCTACCTCTACTCTGATCCTGGGTGACTTTAACTACTCAGCCACAGAGTGGAAGACCTATTCTAACCCAAACATGAATGCCCAGAGATTCCTCGACTTTGTCAGTGCCAATGCATTGGATCAGCTGGTTGACACCCCTATGAGAGGTGAAAATATCCTGGACCTGGTCCTAACCAACATGAGTAGCCACTGTAGCACTGCTACTGTGTCATCCTCCTTGGTAAGATACGACCATAAAGTGATCACTTTAGAAGTCACTATCTCCGCTAACCCCCCTTCCCACTGGTCAGGGTCAACAAAAAACTTTTCCAAAGCTGACACCAATCTCCTCAGAGCAGGTATAAGCAGCTTCACAGCCACTGTCATTTTAGTTAGAATGAGCACTAATGTCCAAGCCTACATCAAAAAACTATATGAGCACCTACATAGCTGTATGGGCTCAGCAATACCTGACAGGACCAAATTATCTTCCTCAAGGAAGAGTAAACCTGTCTGGTGGACAGCAGCAATAAACAAACTCTATAATAAAAAGAAAAAATTGCTGTCCAGGACCAAGAAGGAGCAGGTACCAAGTTGGAAGCAATCTCTCTTTTGTCTGAACAAGCAAATAAGGTCACTGGTGAAATCCTCTAAGGCTAACTTTCAGTCCAAATTGGGAACATCTACTAAGGACAATCACAAGGCCTCCTTCACATGTCTGCAATCTCAAAGGTAACACCCAAATCTGCTCTGAGCTGGTGGTCAATAACACCACATACACAAACGCCATAGATATAGCCAACCTGGTGGCAGACAGGTTCAATGAAAACTTCACCCTCCTGTCCTCCCCATCAGTAAACCAGGACATCCCCAGCACCTGACCCCCTCCTCTCATCACCAGGAAGCAGATCTTTAATGCCCTCTCAAAGGCAAAAAATGCAGTTTCCATGTGACCTGATAACATCCTTGGCTGTATCCTACATAATCTCAGGCATGAGCTCTCAGCTCCATTAGGCACCCTATTCAACTAAAGCCTGAACACCGGCTTTGTCCCAGCTGAATGGAGGACAGCCACTGTCATCCCTCTACACCAAAGGTGTAGCATTCACTGACCCAGGCAATTATAGGCCCATCAGCCCAACTAGCTTGATCTGCAAGGCCATGGAATGCATTATCATGGACCTTATAAACAAGGACATTGGCAACCTCCAAACATTTGACTCCATACAGTTTGGTTTTGTCAAAGGGAGATCATGCCTGGTAAACATGGTTGGCATCTTTGAAACAGTCACCAAAGCCATGGATGAGGAGAAGATGGTACACACTGCCTACCTTGACCTAGCCAAAGGCTTTGACACTATTCCCCACTCAGGCATAATAAATAAACTCTCCCAGTTAGGCATCAACCCTTATGTTACCAGATGGGTAGATAACTGGCTCACTGATAGAACCCAGTCAGCCAAAATAGGAGAACCACCTGTAGCAGTAGACCTGCAATGAGCAGTGTACCCAAAGATTGGTCTTAGGGCATCTACTGTTTGGGATATACTTTTCTGAGGTGCAAGCCAAAACCAGTGGTCTGTGGCTGACCAAGTCTGCAGATGACTGCAAGCTGGGTGCTGTCTTAAATTCCCTTAGTGATGTGAACATCCTCCAACAAGGCCTTACCCAAACTAATGACTGGTGCCAGAAGCATGGCCTCAAATGGAAGACCAAGAAATGCATCATTATCCCCTTTGGGGAAAATGGCATCCCCACTAATTATCACATCTCAGACCTATCCTTGATGGAGTTGCTGCATATCCGTAAGTCAAACTCCACTCATGCTATCCACAATCAAGGCCTTAACCTGGTCTGTGGCATCAATAAAACTTGTTGGCAGGATAGATTTGTGTCCCAAAGACTCCCACCATCTGTGGAACAGACTCCCTCTCCATATCAAGCAGACTACTTCTCTAGCCCTCTTTAAAGGGAACCTGGACAACTGGATGGGAAACAGAAAATACACCCCTGGGTTCCCTCCTGTGTCCCTACTGGACAGGAGAAACAGGTGCAGACTTTGAGGGAACATAGGCAAAATTCTTGGCTATGCTTATAAGGGCCTCCAGGTCAATAGCCTAGTATCATCCTATGAACCTATGAACCTAAGTGCACTGTGCACACTTTTTAGCAATAAATATGATATTATTATCAATGGACTGTTGACAAAGCTTGTTAACTTATTTCTGAATCACATGTTCAACAAAAACGAGTCAGAATTGAGACAATTTTTATATTGTCAGCAAACCTAATGCACCAGATATATTCAGTACCAAACATCGAGTTCACGAAGTTATTAAAAATTGGCCCCAAGGCAAGACCCTGGGGAACATGACATCCAGTGCCATATTACTTGTAATATTTTACAACTATACAAAAAAGTCACCTATGTGAAAGCCAATGAAGAATCTATGATTTGATATGAGGATACGCTGTCAGAGATATGAAGCTATCCCTTGTGTCTTGATCTGAGATGCTGTCAAATACCTTGGTTAGATCTAAAACAGTAATATCTACCAGCAGGCCTTAATCCAGTGCACCAAGCACATGGCTGTTCATGTCAACCTGAAAAGAAAGAAAGACAGAAAGAAAGAAAAAAAAAGAAAGAAAGAAAAAAGAAAGAGAAAGGAAGAAAGAAAGAAAGAAAGAGAAAGAAAAAAGAGTGATGCTATATTTGTGAACCCATGCTGGAGAAGGTCACATGATGCAAGTGTAAATGATGGAACAAAATAAGCTGAAATGCTCTTCTGATTATGGATGCCAATTTTTTTTTCTATAGGTGTTTACAGCAGACAAATCATCTCCTTCAAGAATCTAATGTATTTGTTTACCAGTGATCACAACTGACCAATTTCAGGCATGGACATCTGGTGAAAATATCACAAAAGTGTACAGATATCAAAGAGAAGACTGAATGAACATGCTTGAGTCTTTTAGAATGGATTAAAAACATATTAGCTTAGTCAGAATTTAGGAGAGCATAATGATTTCATCATGATGACAGTTTTTGTCACTGAAATGTAAACCCTTTTATTTACCCAGGGAATTTAATAGCATCTGAATTACAGCTGTCTACAGTCCTCCCAGTGCTACTCCAATGCAATGACTACACTATACCAGGCTATAAATGAACTACAAAACAGGAATCCAGACTGAGTTCATATAGTGGCAGGTGACTTTAATCAGGCCAACTTGAAAACAGTTCTGCCTCACTATTTCCAATATATAGACTTTGCAACAAGTGCTGAGAACACACTGGACAAGGTATACAGCAATGTTAAGCTGGCATTTAAGGCAGTGCCTCACCCACACCTGGGAAACTCTGACCAACTCTCCATATTGCTACTACCAGCATATAAACCATTGCTAACTAGAGGGAGACCAACAGCTAAACAAGTAAGAGTATGGCCAAAGAGTGCAGTCTCAGCACTCCAGGACTGTTTTGAGAGCACAGACTGGAGCATATTCAAGGAGACAGCTACTGAGAACCAATGTATCAACCTGGAGGAGTACACCGAGGCAGTGATGAGCTACCTCTTGAAATGTCTGGATGATGTGACAGTCACCAAAACCATCATCACACAAGCCAACCAGAAACTCTGGTTGACCAGAGAGGTGCATGAACTACTGAAAGCAAGGAATGCAGCCTTCAGGTCTGGAGACAGGGAAGCCCTCAGAACAGCCAGAGCAAATCTGAATAAGGGAGTGAGGGAAGCAAAATGCACCTATGGCAGAAAGATCCAGAGCTACTTCTCTGACCAAAAAGACCTCAGGCACCTATGGCAGGGTATCCAGTTCATAACTGGCTACAGACCCCTGTCTTCACAATGTGAGGACGAGAAGGAATTCCTAAATAAGCTGAATGTCTACTTCAGCAAATTTGAGGAAGGGAACAGAATAAAAGCAAAGAAAATGCCCATCAGCCATAACGAGAAAATGCACACCTTCAATCCAGCTGATTTCCAGAGGGCACTGCGCAGAATTAGCAAATACAACTTAAACAAAAATGATAAAATACCACCAAGACCTCCGATCCAAGAAGTAAGCGAATTTAATGAAACACTTAGCGCCTCAGCTTACACAGCCTTCCAAGAGTAAAATTACTACAAAATAATGTTTGCTTATATACAGCATATTGCACAAAACAATTAATCAATTAAGCATACAATTCAAATCACATACTTCCAATTGCATTCTTTGTTGAGTCCTTGAGACTCCAAAGTACCATACTTTAAAATCAGCAGGGTTTCTTTTTTTGAGTTTGTTTTTTAAAGACACATATTCACCTATGCCAACTTGCAATTTTTCTAAGACACAACCTCTAAGAGAATCAGTGTTAGAGTTGTGTGCTATCAAAAAATGATTCCCAAGGGGACTCTCTAATTTTTTATTTTTTATGTCCATAATATGTTCCTGCAACAGGACCCTAAAACTCCTATAAGTTTCCCCTATGTAAAACTTCTTACATCTACATCTCAGCACATACACTAACCCCTCCGTGTTACAACTGTATTCATACCTAACTGTAAACGTGATGCCATTAATATAGGGAAAAGAGCTTACTACATATTGACACATGGAACAGCCATCACATGGAACAGTGCCTTTATTTATGCTTAAGCTCTGACTGACATTAACATCTGGTAAACAAAACTGGTTATGTACCAGAATGTGCAGAGTTAACCTGAGAAAACCAGCTGAGCCTGACAGCATCCTAGGGCGTGTGCTCAGGGGCTGCGCAGTGCAACTAACAAATGTCCTCATGGATATCTTCAGTAACTCTCTGAGTCAGCAAATAGTTCTGAAATGCTTCAAGGATACAATGATCATTCCATTACTAAAGAAGTCTCCACCATCTTGCCTAAATGACTACTGCCCTGTAGCCTTCACCTCCACAGTGATGAAGTGTTTTGAAAGGCTGGTCAAGGATGCCATAACATCTGGGCTACCTGCTGATCCTAACTCTCTGCAGTTTGCTTACCAAGCAAACCACTCTACAGCAGATGCCATCTCTCTAGCACTCAATCTATCACTGGAACACCTTGAGAATAAAAACACCTTCACGAGGGTTCCATTCATTGACTTTAGCTCTGCTTTTATCACAGTCATCCTGCTTCATCTGGTAATGAAGCTACTCCAAGTGGGCATCATCACTCCACTTTGTAACTGGATTCTTGACTTTCTCACAGACAGACCACAGAAAGTGTGCATAGGAAATAACTCCTCAGATAGCATCACTCTTAACATTGCAGTTCCACAAGGATGTGTACTAATTCCCTTGCTGTTCACCCTGTTAACACATGATTGTACAGCCAGGTACAATATAAATCACATCATCAGGTTTGTAGATGACACAACAGTGGCGGGCCTCATCAGTAATGATGATGAAACAGCATATAGAGATGAGGTGGAACAACTCATTACCTGGTGTGGAAATAGCAACTTAGCACTAAATGTGAACAAGACAAAAGAGATAATTGTGGACTACAATAAAAATCAAAAGGGACATTCTCCCCTCACCATCAATGGGGAAACAGTTGAAAGAGTGAGAAACATGAAGTTTCTGGGAGTGCACATCGATAAGGACTTGGCTTGGAACACAAATACAAATGCCATAGTCAAGAAAGCACATCAGAGGCTGCACATTTTAAGAAGACTGAGAACAGCGAATCTCCCATTGGCATTTCTCACTACCTTCTACACAGGTGCCATAGAAAGCATCCTGACAAACAGCCATTGTAGTATGGTATGGAAGCTGCTCTACCTCTGAGCACAAATCCCTCCAGAGAGTGGTGAAGACGGTCGAGAAGATCATTAAGACCACCTTACCGCCTATCCATGACTTGCACTTATCCAGATGTCTCAGCAAGTCCAGAGGAATGATTAAAGACTGCACTCACCCTGCTTACAGACTGTTTCTGCATCTATCATCCAGAAAGTGCTTCCGAAGCATACATTGCAGAACTACGAGATTCAGGAACAGCTTCTTCCCTAATGTCATCAGGCTGCTTAACTCTAGTAACCACTACACTCCATGATGTCCAACTGGGTCAGTAGATACTGTCTCAATTTGTGAAAGAACCTGGTTACTAGTCTCACCTAATACTTAGTGCAATATTCACCATGACTGTAACTTATAGGCCATCTAGGGCAGTAGCAATGCAGTAAAATATCTCTTCTTTCAGTGCAATACATGCAAATTCATAAATTAACTATAGTGCAATAATCTACTCTAAGGTCCATAGTGCAATACTCTAATGTTCACAATGCAATACTCAATGTCTCTTTCTGTGCAGAGATCAATGCAATGTCTTAATCAAGTACCTGTGCTATACTAAAGTCTCATGCATGTAAGTGTTCAATTCAAAAAGTGTTAAAATGTGCTTCAAATTATGTGCAATATTAGTCTTGTCTACCTGCAGGGCTGTGATGTAATAGCCAGGTGTTACATGTGTAAATGTCTGTGAAAATAGTCTATATGTTGTCTGCACATTGAGTCTGGAGATACGGAATTCCATTCAGTTTTTGCACTTGTGTGTTTTTTGAATGACAATAAAGTTTACTTTGACTTTGACTTTGATAATGTTAAGGTAAATAAAATTGTAAAAGTATGCAGCACAGCATATTCTTTCATTGTGCCTAACAATAACAAAGTCTGGTATAGCCATTTGTTGTCAAATAATTACTGTAAAAAGCAGTTGAGATGGGTTATAGAACATATAATTTGAGACATTTATATACAAAGTAAAAGAAATTGCAAATATATGGTTGGTGAAATTAGACTATAGAGAAAGGGACAAGCATATTTATGTGGAATAGTACGCTGTGGTTAGATGTTTTAGAGGACTGGAAATGGATAAAAATGGAAGATAGTAGATAAGAAAAAATAAGGTATACTTATTGGTACAATCATATGAGTATGATTGGTAGAAACAGGTACAGAATGAAGTTGACACTTGTTTACCCAGACATATTAAGGAGAGTTGAACCAGTGTGAGAAAAGCTGATGAAAGAGGGTCATTATGAAGGTGGGAAATGGTAAGTGTGGAGAGGTACAAGGGATGATTCAGACAAGCTGATAATGGCAATTGTCAATGAGTAAGTGCTTTGAGTGATGTGTCCTGAAGTAGATTATTGTAGAAGACTTAGTGTAATGAGCAGTGTACCCAGACATAAACCACTTGCATTGTGCTTGTTGAAAAGGTGATGTCTGAACTAGGGTCTAAATGTGATCTCAAATGAGAGTCCATTAAGGAAGATAAGGTGAGATCCCCAGTATTTAGGAACAAGGGTGGAAAAAACATGGCTAATGCAGTGTAGCTTTGCTATTGGGTTCTGCAGTGTGGGCGGTTGATTGTGAGAAATTTCTGAGGTTGTAAGAAGAGGTTTTAGCTCTAGTGTTGTAATAAGTGGTTCATAGGATTCCAGGTGCATGAGTTTAAAGAGCTGAATTCCTAGGAGACGCTTGACTATGGGTCAGTTGACTATGTATAGAGTGAGGCAATTGTGTTTTGAGATGGGGAGTTATAAATGAACAAACAGATTGAATTCAAGAGTAGATTAATTTTTTTGGAGGATTATACAATGATATGGTGGCCGTACTCAAGCTGGGCCAAGAGGACACTTTTACCTAAGTCAGCTTTTGCTGTTGCTGAGAATAAGTAGTACTTATGAAGTTTTATTTAAAAAATTACATAAAATGTACCCACTCATAAAGGAAAAGTGTTATAAAAGTGTAACAGCTGTCATGGCTTTCTATATTAACACCGCCGGAATCAAATCAAGACCAAGAGTTTACCTCTACTTAACATTACGAAAGGCTTCACATGGTGACTTAATGGCAGGTGACTGGCCATATTAACTGGAAGGTCAGTATTTAACAGTAGCTTTAATGAAGGCAGCTACAACCAAAGAACACCTTACCAAAATAGCATAAAAGTAGATTCAACAGGGATGATTTTGCTATTAATATTAAGATCTTAGTACCGGTGGCATGACTTACTCTTTTGCAGTACAAGAACATGCCTTAGGATTAATAAGTATGTTAATATCCATAAATTGATCCTGCTGTTTCTGATTTTGACAGATAGTCTTTAGAGAAGCCGTGGAAGTCTTAACCATATGATCAAAGTTACATGTGGTTACATATAGTTTAAAAATTTCCAGTGGTATTTCTTCAAATAAAGCCTCTGCATTTTGTTTTTCTACCAACGAGGCTTTTCCAAAACAATCATTTTCCTCTAAGTGGCTACAGTGTCAATTTCAATTATATTGTGAAGCTTTTCATATAAGCTATGCAAATTGTATTACTTATATTATTGACAAATAAGTATTCATTCTAATTCCAGCTAATAATGTTTGTATTTATATTTCATAAACATTCGTGAGGAACCTACCTAGATCTACAACATAGTTTGCATGGGATGCACTATGAGCCTATAACACTCAGACCATCAGATGATCTATAGCGGTAGATGCCAGTAGTTATAAATTTACTGAACAGATTAAAAATACAGGGCAGAAACAACCCTTGTAGGAAATCTGACTACTTGCAGATAACCAAAATAAGGAAAAGCAGCCAAATGGGTTCCCTCTGAGAGGTTAGTAGGTGTGAGCAAATCTCAGTACTAGATTTATAAATACGGTTCATATTTGTGAAGGGCTAGTCCATATTTAAAATCACATACCAGACCCCTACTCAGTTCAAAAGCCTTTTACAAGTGTGCCAACAAGTGTTTCATCAGTGGATACATGGCCCCTGATAGGTAAGTAAAATACAGGTAAATTAGCTCAAGTAGCACAGTCCAGTATTCATAACACTGAAAGCAATGCAGACCCGATAGTTTTATGTGCAGTATTTATATTAGAGGAACTGTGTACTAGTAGATGCTTTATTAAATTATAACATTTCTCCTTCTTCATGACTTGATGTGTTTATCAGCATTACATAGCTGAACAAAACCTTACATTAAGCATGGAAATAAAACATCCCAGAATACACTGCCCTTCAGTAGCTGAATGCTAAAGTGTAACCTTACTCCTGTGGTGCTGTCTTACCTACCAGCATAATCACACAATACTGCTCCCCATCCTGGTAAAGATGCAGTGCTCCTATCACTGTGAACAGAAGAAACAGCATATGCCTTGGAGATATGCTTGGTAGCTATGGTAGGTATGGATTGTCAATTAGTTTAAAATTAATTAATTAGGTTATACTAAGTGATGGCATGCTATTTTTCAACATAGCATGCATCACCCTCACTTTACCTCCACATCAAGTGTGTCATTGCCATTGCCCTCCCAACTGCTTGGTGTATGTGTATGTGTATGTATACTCTATGTGTATGTGTGTCTACATGTGTATATGTGTGTGTGTTTGTATGAGCATGAGTGTAGGTGAGTGTGCGTTTGTGTGTGTAAGCATTTTCTTAGAATTTGTCAGTATGAAATGCAAGGAGCATTTCCTCAGCATGTCACTAATACCTGATTTGTGCATCTGTTTATAAAATATCATTTTCATAATTCATGCTATACGTACTGCTAATGACAAAACTGCAGCTTAGCTAATGTGCAGAAAAGACCTGTAGTCTATTTCTTATAATTTCAATTACAATTTAAATTTACAGTAAGAAGTATGGTGTATTTAACTGAACAGCTTTGTAAAACAAAATGAAGGCATTGTTCATTTCATGAATAAAACTTCTGCTGTGGTAAATGACAGTTATATATATCTCAGTTTGGCATAATTTAAATTTTGCCATCAATGGAGATGAATTTTAATTTGGATTTGATGTTCCTGTTATGAATAGCTGAAATTCAACAACTGATTAAAAGGATCTGAAATTGTGATATTCCTAATAATTTGGATTCTCCATTGAGGTATTTTTCAGACCATGCCATATATCAGTAACTATGGCAACATGTATGTCTTCGACATAGAAAAATGTTACCAGCTTGTGAGTTTTTTGTTATTTAAACTGCATATGCTAGTCAATAAGATTTTATCCCCATATATTTGTCCTACCTATGTTAATACTAGGTGAGCCTCAGGAGAATGCAAAAATGCTTAATTAATTTTATGATGAGAGCTACATAGACTGAGTTGTACCTGACTGGAACAAAACCAGGTCCTCCTAAAAAAATAGGCCACCCTGGTGACTTCAAGTATAAACAGGTTATATAACAAGAGGAAGAAACTGATGTCTAAGAATAAGAGGGAACTGACTCTGCAAAGGAAGAATTCCCTCTGCAACCTGAGCAAGCAAATCAGAAATCTTGCAAAATCCTCTAAAGCTAATTACAAAGCTAAAATAGCATCCATAGTTAAGGATAATCATAAGACATTCTTTAACTATGTTCAAAATATAAAAGGGAATGACCAGCTATGTGCCAAACAGGTAGTAGATGGCACCAATTATACTGCACTGGAGGAAATTGCTGACCTGCTAACTGACAGAATTGGTGCAAACTTCACCACGTGGCTCCCCTGGCTATGCCCCAAAGCAAACGTGACACCAGTCCTCTGCCTAGTATCTCTAGAGTTAAGGTCATATTTGCACTCTCCAAGGCAAAACCATGGCCTCAGTGGGACCAGATAACATCCCGTGTTGCTTACTAAACAATGTAAAACAGGACTTAGTAGACCCTATTAGAGTTCTCTTTAACCATAGCCTGAGAAGTGGTTTTGTTCCAGTGGAGTGGAGAACTGCAACAGTAATCTAATCCCCTTGCACAAAGGGGGCTATCAACCAACCATGGGCACTATAGACCCTGTGATGATATGGGCTACTGCCAGCATAGCAAGCTGGAGATCATTAAAGAATGATATATCCTTTGAATAACAAACTGATTTATACAAGATGCTTGTGTTACAAATGTATTAGAACTGTATGGCATTTGAATATCAAACTGAGTTGTACAAATGCTTATGTTACAAAAGTATTAGAACTGCATGGCATTTCAATATCAAACTGATTTGTACAGATGCTTATGTTACAAATGTATTACAACTATATGGCATTTGAAAATCAAATTGTGTTTGTAAAGTTGTTAGTGTTAAAAAATGTATCAAGAGTGGGTCCTGCTGAACTGAGAAGGAATATACATATGAGACTGTATGTATAAATGTTAGCAAAGGACACCGGAAGAGAAGTGGCTAACCTCTGTCCAGTTAGCTTTGGAAAGTCCTTGAAATTAAATTAGCTGTTAAGCCATAAAAATGCAGTCCAGTGCGTCGAATAGGGCTGGACATGGTAGGTCTGGCAGAAGCCTTTGTTCATTAGCTCAGTAAAAAGAGGGAAAGCCCCAGGCACTGCCATAAACATTTAGATGTGTACTGTATCTGTCTATGCTAAATTCCTGTCTCAGATTCAAAGGGGGATACTGTGAGAACTTGGACTCAGGTGACCAGATGAGGTCATTCTGCCAGCCATCTTGGAAATTTTAGATATTACAAAGAGAGCTCTCTCAGTATTCTGTCTTGGGCCTGGTAACAAGAAGGACCTTTCACCACATCATCTGACTTGCTCTGTTAAGTAAGTAGGGAATAGTAATTCTTCTAGATTCTTTCAAGAAAATATAGTGAAGCTTAGTTTAGATGTTGTTTTTCATTTGTCTGAGTCGGTCCATCAATGTTATTTTCAATATTTCCTGTGATTTGAACTCTGTGGTTTACTGTAAATATATATTCAGTATTTTCATGTTCTTTTATTATTTATTATTATGTATATTTAAAACATTTATTATAGCTGGTCCATTTAGAAAGTATTTAACTTTTGAGACTGCTTATATTTATTTGGTGATACTGTGTGGACCACTCCTGAAGGCCTAGCTGTCTTGGTCAACTACTACCATTTGTATTAGTATTAATATTACCCAGTATAATTGGGCACCCTTTGTTAAGGGCCTTAGAGTAGCTGATTGTGAAGTGTCTGGTGGCAGTGAAAACTACGTTATACTCTGATTATTCTGTGCCAGCCTTCCCCAAGTGTGTGTGTGTGTGTGTGTGTGTGTGTGTGTGTGTGTGTGTGTGTGTGTGTGCATGTGTGTGTGTGTGTGTGTGTGTGTGTGTGTGTGTGTGTGAGTGTGACAAATCAAATCTCACAGAGTGTTTGGGTCAGCTACTTGGAGCAGGCAAATGAAGCACTGATCTCACAGAAAGGTTGCTGGAGGACTTGGCTTGGACACTCTGCTGAGGACCTAACCCCATGGCTGTACCAGTGGGGAGTCTTATTGGGGACCTGGAAGGAGACAGATAGAGAAATCAGGACTCCAGGATGACTGCGTTCCCTGTGTGATCTTAAGGGAAATTGTACTTGCTGCAGAGAGCTGCATTTGGAAATACTGAGTGTATCCATTTCTATTCCAAGTGAATGTCCCTCTCCAGTGTCAGTGATGAGGATTGAGGCTCCTTGATTTACTGGCCCAAAGAGAGGTCATCACAGACCCATGAGTCTAACCAGTCTCTGTTTGTGAGGACATGGAAAGAATAATCATTGACCTTACCAACAAAGACATAGGTGACCTTCAAAGTCTAGAACAAACCCAATTTGGTTTCATTAAGAGTAAATAATGCTTTTTAAACCTAGTACAGTTCTTTGAGAAAGTCGCCAAAACCCAGGATGATGGTAAGAGTGCATACCACCTATCTTGACCAGGCCATAGCTTTTGACACAATCCCCCACTCAGGTATCATTGAGAAACTCCCCAAGCTGGGGATTAACCCTTACATCACTAGATGAGTAGCCATTTGGCTCACTGACAGAACACATACTGTCAAAGTTGGTGACTCAACCTCTACTAGCAGACCTGTTACCAGTAGTGTACCACAATAATCTGTGCCGGGCTCTTTACTGTTCAGAATCTATTTCTTGGAAGTACAGACTAAATAGATGGTCTTTGACTTACTAAGTTCACTGATGATTGCAGACTGGGTGGAACCACTCAGTCCTCCAACAGTGTTAACATATTACAAGAGTCTGGCTAACACAGACAAATGATTGGTGCCAAAGCCATGGTCTAAAACTAAACACAAAAAGTGCATTATTATTTCCTTTGGCAGATGGGAATTCCCTACTAATTACAGTATTGTTTACACCCTCTTAAGCTCAATGCCAATAGTGTGAGGCCTGGGAACACAGGTAGGCAGCAATCTGAACTTCAACCAACAAGTTTCCACAGTGATAACAAAAGCCTTCCACGTTGCGCACCTCATAATAAGAGCTTTGCATCCTGGTCTAAGGATGTTATAACACCGCTGTACTCAACCCTCATCAGACCACTAATAGAGCAAAATGCTCCTTTCTGCTTTTACCTCACCAGGCACCTTTAGCAACTGGAGAGACCACAGAAGTTTCTCACCAAGAAAATACAGGACCTCCAAACCACAATGTACGTAGAGAGTCTGAAAGCCCTGTCACTTTACTCCGTATCATATACGGTGCTAAGAGGTGACTTATGCCTGGACTACAGATCAATCTCTGATCCTGCCCTGATGGAAATGCTGCACATCTGCAAATCTAATGGCACAAGAGTCACTCACTTTAGGAATCTTAGCCTAGCCTGTGACATAAACAGAACATGCTGAAAACACAGCTATATCGACCATTGATTGCTACTCCTCTGGAATAAACTTCCAGTTCACATGAAGCAGAGCTCCTCACTGACCCTATTCAAGCACAACCTAGACAAAAGGATGAGAGACCCCAAATTCACCCTGACATGTCCCTCATGGCCAGGGGTAGGCGGTGTTGAGCATAGACTCACTCTGCAAATTACATCCACCTAATAAGGACAATTGGGGCAATTTGGGATTAACATAGCTAGGCTTGTAAGGGCTCTAGGACTGCTAGCATAGTAACCACTGATGAACCCATAAACCATAAATACAATTCTTGAGAAAGTTCTTAATGAATTATCAGAATGAACAGAAGGAGAGATAACAGCAAATACTTCCTCAAATGTTGGGCTTTATGCAAAAGATACAATATCAGGATGCACAGCTTGCATTTGAACTAATGGAATAGTAGCAAGACCTCTGCTACTTTAACTGCAAGTTGTTATTTGACATCACAGGAGGCATGATATGACTCCTGCTGTGGCTCATCTTGTAACTGCAGTGTGTATGCCAGAATATAAGTGTAGATGATAATGGGTTCAAATCCTTTGAAACCTGCCTTTGTACTCTGCTTACTGTATGTTATCTTACTGATTCATCAAGTCCTTTCTCTGTACTCTGTTTACTTCACTTTATCTTACTGATTCACCATGCTCTCTTTTATGTAATTTTGTACCTGGGTCATGATTGAAAAGGGTCAACTGACCAGCTCACCTACCCAGTTATCAAACTGTTAAATAAGTCAATCTTATCAACATATGTCTTCTTTAACGTGAATAAGAGTGCAGCCACTCGTGTGAAACTGAAGAATGAAATCTGTTTATTCTTGGGTCTAAATTTTTAATTAATTGACTTTCAGAATAAATGCCCATTAATAGGAATCACTTGCTTGGAACTGATTTCAGTTGTTAATAGTGGCATCTCACTCTGTTCCACATAGTACCCTGGCATCCTACCCTGAAAGATCCACCTGAGAATCTTGAAAGAACTACCAAGGGGACCCAGTAGTGCCTCCTGCAACTATTCTGCCACCCCTTAAGAACTACAACTAGCTTGTATGTACCCTATTTGTGTAAAACATTTTACTCCTTTTTATGGTCATTAATTTGACTCAGTGTGCGCCTGCTAGCAGCCTACCGTCTCCTTTTAAGCTCTCTAGGCTCCATCCCACTCCCCTGAGTGCTTGTGCCTTTACCTCATAATGAATTAGTTTGGCCACTAGGTGACAGCATTTACTCACTACCAACTTTTCCCCTCTCCTAGTAAGTACATCTATTTCTCTAACAACCTACACTATCCTGTTCAGCTCCAAACCCTATGTGTAGTTCTCTGCTTCTCTCTACCTTAGATGCATCATGACCCAGTGCCCATCCCCTGTGCCTCCTTACCTTGAGCACTGCTCTCTGCTTCACTGATTGTTTTCTGCTGCTGGCTCAATGCTGCTAGCTCAGTCTTCTTCCTCCTCCTTGGCTCTATCTGTTTCCATTTTCCCCTGCTCCACTTCCCTCTTTTTTTTTCAAGTCACCTCTCTCTCTCTCTTACCTGCCTCATCCCTCCCCCTCCTCTTACTCTCCCTCTTTCAGTCTCCTTTCTCTCCTTTCTTCCTTATCCCACCCCTTCTTATTACCTACTTCCCGCATCTAAATCTATACAGTTATGCCAGTTCTCATGGCACCATTTTTAAAACTCAAATTGGCCCTTCCAGTCCTGTCCCTGCTGTAGGCTGCTGGTGTCCGCTCACAGGTGAGTGCATTTGTTAAGTTACAACTACTTTATGTAACACGTGCTTCTGGTATTGTCAGGTCAGTTGCAGCTATGTCTGTATGCTCTGTAGCTTGTATTTTATGAGCACTCCTAGAAACGGCGTCCAAATCATCACATCTTACTTTTAGCTTCTCTGCTGTTACCCCCAACTAACCACTTCAACTACTGTTGAAATCTGTAGTCCAAGCACTATGTATCTGGTTCCCTGTGAGCATTAATAGGCTCCACTACCGTGTTATTAATGTAGCGGCTTTATTCTTGATGTCTACTACTATTGATAGCAGTAGTTTCAACAAGACTGCATATATACTCTGTATCTGGTTCCCTGTGAGCTTTCTTATGCTCCGCTACCGTGTTATTAGCTTAACGGCTTTTTGTTAGATGTGTGTAGAACCTGTTGCCAATAAATGAAGGGTATTGGTCGACTGCTATATCTTTAAATGCATACAGTGAATCCTACAACATTTGTGGCTTTTCAGTCGGTCTGCTCGGAGTTTACTGTGTGGAATTGACCCTCAATTGGTTACTGCTATATTTAAATGTACTCTGTGGGTCCTCCATTATCTGTATCTACTTCCATTTTGATCTAATTGAAGGCAGCCATACTAGTTCATTATTTTTAACACTAGTTCATTATTTTTAAAAGAAATTTTAAAATATTTAAAAATAAATAGTTTGCTGTATGCAGTAACACCTTTGTATTGCAAGCAAACGTGTTCAGAACACGGGCCACAGGTTTACTTACTATGTATTTATCTATTATTCCTGCCGCAATTAGTAGTGTTGCAACTGCCTGACCAACTGCCTGACCTTGTAACGTGTTGTCTGTTACTGATGCTTACAGTGTGTAGCTGCTACTCTATTTTAGGACTACACTTTTTATCTGCTGTAACAAATGAAATGGTTTTAACCAGCAGTTGCTCGTTTTTGAGTGATTGCATTTTGTATGTAGCTGCCACTCTATTGTATGTCTATAGATGCGACTGCAGTAAAATTTGGAAAAGGTGGATGTGTTCAATCAGCTTTCGCTCATTTCTGAGTATTTGCTCTTTTATTGGAATCTTGATTGCAACCCAACCCTGGGTTGTAAATGATGAATGGCTGTTTTAATTGACTGTTTTAACGTGGATTCATACTGTACATCTGTACATCTCTACTTGGGTTGAAAATGTTGAATTGCTGTTATTATTGAATGTTTTAGTGTGAATATACCCTGCTTTGTACCTTTTGCCTTGATACCTACTTTTCTGCTGTAAGCCCTACTTTCCTTCACAGTCTCCCCTTTACTCTCAGGTTCCTGCTTACACACACTCTCACTCCACTCCTCTCCCTAGTCTACTTACTACTCTTCATTCTAAACTATCTAACTAAAGTATTTCCCATGCTACTGACTGATTTGTTACACTCTTGTCTATAACTACTTATTGTTCATTCTACAGCTCGCAATAGCTACGTCTCAACCAACCCAGGCGTCTCACTCTGTCCCACATAATACCCTGGTGTCCTACTCTGAAAGATCCACCTACGAATCTTGAAAGAACTACCAAGGGGACACAGTAGTGCCTCCTGCAACTATTCTGCCGCCACTCAAGAACTACAACTAGCTTGTATGTACCCTATTTGTGTAAAATATTTTACTCCTTTTTATGGTTGTTAATTTGACTCAGCGTGTGCCTGCTAGCAGCCTACCATCTCCCTTTACGCTCTCTAGGCTCCATCCCACTCCCCTGAGTGCTTGTGCCTTTACCTCATAATGACTCAGTTTGTCCACTAGGTGACAGCATTTACTCACTACCAACTTTTCCCCTCTCCTAGTAAGTACAGCTATTTCTCTAACAACCTACATTATCCTGTTCAGCTCCAAACCCCATGTGTAGTTCTCTGCTTCTCTCTACCTTAGATGCATCATGACCCAGTGCCCATCCCCTGTGCCTCCTTACCTTGAGCACTGCTCTCTGCTTCACTGATTGTTTTCTGCTGCTGGCTCAGTGCTGCTGGTTCAGTCTTCTTTGCTCTACCTGCTCTGTTCACCCTGCAGGCTCAATCCACTCCCCTACCCTGCCCCCAATTCCCACACCCCCCCAATATTCCTACATTTATTCTAACCACTATTCCCCTCTCCCTTCTCTCTTAACCAGTCCAGTCTCTACTCCACATCATCCCCTCCCCTGCCCATCCTCCACTAATTAACTACACCCTCCCCCACCCTAATCCATAAGGTCCTATACTCACATCTGTACCTCTTCCTCTTACTCTCTCACACACCCCCTGACACCTTACTACCTCCTCATACCTAATTTACAACAATTAACCATGCCTTCCCCACTTTCACTAACCCTTCTCATCCACTCTGTCAGCTTACGTCTTCTAATTCCTCTATTCCATGCAACCTCTTATTCCTCTTGTTAACTCTCCCCCCTCTTTTCTACCCCCCACCCACCACTCCCAACTCCCATCCACACCCTATCACATTTCACTTTCACACCATATCCTCCTCTCTAATTCAACCAAATCCACTCCACTACTACAAACCAAAGATTATATCCTCCTCAATGAAACAGCACATACCTAAAGCAATATTGCTTTCCTCACAAAACTCAAGGAGCAAACCCAAGCTCCTGCTCACATTCTCCTTTGCCAGCCGTTGCTTAGCAGGAGACATACACTCCAAACCTGGACCTAAGACTAGCACCAATCTCACTCCCCCAATTATAACCAATATTACCAACCATAAATATCTCAAGCTACTTACCATTAATGCCCAGAGTTTAAAAAACAAAATGCCCCCCTTCCATGCTTGGATATACCATACCTTACCAGACATGGTAGCAGTCTCTGAGACATGGCTAAAACCCCACATTACTGACTCTGAAATTCTACCTCCCCCACCCGGGTTTCAAGCACTCAGATATGACTGCCAAAATAAGAAAGGAGGAGGAGTAGCCTTAATTTACTCTAGTCTACTCTTCATCACTCCCTACCGAAACCCCATTCCCCAGTTCAATAATGCTGAACTAGTCATAGGAATACTCAAAATGAAAGACCATAAAAGCATTTGTGTTGTGGCCCTCTGTATCCCCCCTGGAAACAACACCACTACTTATAAAGAAATTCTTCTATGGGCCACAACTAATATTACACTTGAGACATACATATCAGGGGACGTGAACTTTGACTGGAACAAATTTAATTCTAATAATCCCTCCATATCCATCAATCTATACAATTTCACACAACTTACAAATGACATTACCAGACCCTATAAAAACAATACCCCAGGCTCCACTCTTGACTGGATGATAGTTTCCCACACAAATAAAATCTCACACACAGGCTTCCTACCAGACTCCATGAGTGATCACTTGCCAGCCCTCATCCATAGAGCAACCGCCTCCACCCCTCACCTAGACCAATGCATACAGACTCGTAACCTCACAAACTTTAACCCTACAACTTTTTCCAATTCCCTAAAACTAACAAACTGGGACTGTCTAAAAACTCTTCCTCTAGATAACACTGTAGACTTCTTCAACTCAACCTTCTTAAATACCCTGAACTCCCAATCCCCACCAAGAACAAAACGTATAAAACCTAACTCCGCCCCGTGGATAACTAAAGATACTAAAACACTTATGCAGTAGAGAGACAAGACCTGGAAACTTTACCACCACAATAAGAACCATGATACCCTTCTTAAATATAAGCACCTCCATAACCTAGCCAAAAAACACATTATAAAAGATAAAAAAATCCTACTATACTGAACTCCAGGCTAATCATTCCAGAAACCCTAAACAATTCTGGAACTCCATCAACTCTGAACCCAGGTACCAAACATAAACCTTGCCTTGACACCAGCAAAACTGACCCAGAAATAGCCACTCTATTCAACTCCTTCTTTAATAACTCTATAGTAGAACTCACCAAGACCTTCCCAAATCACAACCCCTCCCCTCACCTCAAACCCTCTTTCCTAACCTCTACCCAACCTTCCATTCCTAGCAGTTCTTCTATATTTCAACTCAAACCCATTTCCACCTCATACATAAAAAAAAAACGTCTCTCTAAACTTAAGCCATGCTCCAATGCCCCTGACAACATCCCCTCACTATTCGTAAAACTTGCAACTGATGGTATCGCAATCCCCATTAGCATTCTCATTAATAGATCCTTAAAGAAATCTTTTGTCCCCAAACTGTGGTGTGCTGTCTTTAACCTACCCCTCCACAAAGGTGGCAAAAATAACATCTCAAACTTCCGGCCTATAGCCATTCTCTCCCCAATCTCAACAATTCTTGAAAAATGCATCCACCTCCAGCTCATGCCTTTCCTTACCAATAATAATCAACTGTTCTCCCCTACACTACATGGTTTCTGTCCTGGCCATAGTACAATAACTGCTCTTCTCATTTACCTAGACATAGTAAACTGCACCCATGACTCTGGAGAAATTGTATCCACAGTCCTTGATCTCTCCAAGGCGTTTGACATTGTCTCGCATTCCCACCTCCTGAACCACCTTTCTAACCTTAATCACTCTCAAAATACCCTAATCTGGTTCAATAGCTACCTCTCTGACAGATGTCAGGCAGGGAAATGGCAAACTGGTACCTCTGCCTTCCTACCCACCCCAACCGGGGTACCCCAAGGATCCATTCTTGGTCCAATGATCTTTAATATATTCATTAATGATTTCCATGCAGCCATTCAAAACAGTAAAATAGTACAATACGCAGATGGCTCAACTTTAGTCTGCTCCATGTCTAACCTCCCAGAGCTCCAAACAAAAACTCAAATTACCTTTTCAACCACTGAGAACTGGATGCTTCAAAACCACCTCTCTCTAAATGCCAGCAAATCTAAAATTCTACTTTTTTCTTGCTCAAAATCCCTCCCTCTCAATAAAGACTCTTTTAATATTATCAGCCATGCCAACTCCACCATAGATGTTGTTCCTTCTGCTAAACTTCTTGGTGTTACTATTGATGAACACCTAAAATTCGATAATCATATTCAGCTAATTATTAAGAAAACACATCTGAAACTTGGCATACTGTACAGAAACTCCCACTTTCTCTCTCTGTCTACAAGACAGACACTTGCCACTGCTTACTTACTGCCATCACTGTTGTACGGTGCTCCCCTTCTAACTAACCTATCTTCCTCTATCTCTTCCAAACTGAAAATCTGTTACAACAAAATCTCAAAATTTGCCACTAAATCCAAATACTTCTCTCACCACTGTACATCTCTCCACTTGCCAAATTGGCTAGAACGTCCCAACTATCTTACTACCTACAACTCACTACAACCCACAAACTAATTTTTAAACCATCTAGATGCCCTGCTCTAACAGACATCGTACCATCTTACGCCCTTCACAGAACTCTAAGATCTGCCCACCAAAATCTAATTTCTGTACACAAACCAAACCATCCCTCGGGTCAGCTTTGCCTATCCTTTTCCTTAGCAAAAAAATGAAACTCTCTTCCTCCCTCTCTAAAAATTTCTGAAAACTTTGAAGACTTTAAAACCCAGTTCCATTCCCCCTTCACCAAAAATTGGAAATGCAGTTGCACTCTACCCACCTAAACTGCTAATGACTCTACTACAAGTTGATCTACTCCATACTGATTACTTAAAACAGCAGCCTCACTCTGAATATAACATAATTTAACATCTATATCTTGAATGTATATATTGTAAATGGTTTATTATCTGTCCTCTCTCCCCCATCTGGGAATAATTCTCTCTACTGCCAACTCATAAATTTTGATGCTATTTAACGAAGAACATCAATGCTTCCATATCCTAAACTGTTATGTATGCACTCCACTTTTTCTGTTTCATAACTGTCTCTCACTATACATTAATATCCTGAATCTATACATTTTAAATAATGTACTTTCCACCTTTATTCACCCCTTTTATGGAAAACTGTATTTACAAATGTCAGTTTTTATAACTATGTTCAAATGATTTACAATAGTTATTTTATTACTTTGCACATATGATCTACTTCTTCTGTGCAACTAACCTCTGTACAACTTGTCTCTAATCAAGTATATATGTATGTAATGTATGTTCCTCTATTTTATGATTATACTTTACTAAGTTTTACTATGTAATATTACTTCTTGCTTAATTTTACTGTGTATTATGGAGCTTTTCTACCCAGGCATCCACTGAAAACAGGTTCCTTGAGGCCATTGGACCTCCCCGGTCATCAAACTGGAAATAAATAATAAATAAATAAATAAATAAATATGTAATCGAAGTAGTTAGTTGATTCATTCATGAATTCTGTTAATGTTGCACCACCACTCAGTTCACTATGCCTTCTTTGTCTAAGTTCTAGGCTAATGTAGGCTGAGACACCATTTGTTTACTGTGTGACTCTGAGCAACTCACCTAACCAGACATCGTTCCCAGGTTGAGTGTAAAAAAATGTTCATTTGAGTTAGTGCTCTGCCTTGATAAACAAACAAAACAAAGAAAATCAAAGAAAGAAAGAAAGGACAAAGAAAAAAAATGATTGTGGAACAAGAACAGTGTACACTGTTATTTATAATCAGGAATAGGTCAAAAGTGCCTTGCATATGATTTCATGCAATAATAGAGATGTAATGAGTGTATGCATTCTAGGCTTCAGTGCTATTGATGAGGGTAGTATGTACCACCACAATGGGCATTTTTCTCTTTTAGGTGTTAATCTGCATTACTTTTTAAGCTCACATGATAATATGTTTCCCTCAACTGTGATTATGGCCATGATTCCCACTTTATGTAACATTTACTGTTGCTGACCACATTTACAACATGTGTGGTATTTATAGTCAATACATGACTGTGTAAAGGCAATCATTGCACTTCACAAACTAGCTCAGCAAAGGCACATTTCATAACAGCAAAAGAAATAAAATCAGCTGTAACAAGAGATAAATCCAATGGCAACAGGACCCGGATCCAGAAAATTTTGGTGATAAAACACAAGCGTTTAATAAAAACCAAACAAGATATACACACACATATAATCCAAGCGCTTTCACCCGGTCACTACCAGGCTTTTTCAAGGTATAATTTCTGACATAGCCATGCCTTCCTATTAAATAGTAACTCTATAATCACATGACTTGTAATAAATCATTAAAAACTTGATTAAGCTATTAACTAAAATATTCAAATAAGCTTTGCATTAGATCTCATAGTTAAATTAAAAATAATAATGAATAAAAAATATTAAATAATATTAAATAGATAAATACAATGATACTGTCCAAAAAAGCTTTGTAAATTCATTGTTATTGTTAACGTTTTAAATGTTGCCTTTCATTTTATATGACCAATGAATTAAATAATAAATGCAAAATATAAAAACTTTCACACAGAATAATCTATAATAATGTTCTTAGACTGCTTAAAATAATAACCATAAAAACTTAAAATATAGGTCTATATTATATTTCTAAAACAGTATCAATTCTTCCTTTAAAGTTTAGCCTTTCTTAACTTCAGGAAACTCCCAATATTAACACTTTCGTTCAATCGTGGAGGTCTAGTTGAATCTAACTTCAGTTGCCAATAGAGCTCTCGATACTCCAACCGGGCCTCCCAGTTACCACCCCTTAAATCCAGTACAACTTGCTCCAAAACCATAAATCTCATATTCATGTTATTACATTTTTGAAAATGTTTGTAAAAAGCATTAATTTCTTTACATCTAGAGACATCATACAGGTGCTCATAAATGCGTCTTCTTAGAGGCCTCTCAGTTTTTCCTACATAAAAGCTGAAACAGTGTGTGCAGATACCCAAATAAACCACCCCTTTGGTGCCACAATTAAAATAATCAGTGCATCTAAATAAGAATTTTCTAGCGGGCAGATAAATTGTATCCTGATTCATCATAACACTACACTGTTTACAGCTACCACATTTATATGTGCCTAACTTCGTTTTAGTTGTGTGTAATTTCATATTTTGTTTTCTTTCAAACAGCTCTTTTAAATTAGTGCCTCTTTTTCTTATAAAACAGGGACCTTCGGTGACCACCTGCTTTAGATTCTCGTGTGTAGCAAGTATAGGCCAATATTTAAAAATAATATTTTCTACCTCATAGGAATTGGTAGAAAAAGTATGAATAAAATTATTTGCTGATTCAGGGCTTTCTATCTGTTCAATTTGTTTAATATTATGTACTGACCCTAGCAAAGGTGGGTATTTGGTTTCTCTGTTGTTTATTACTTCCTGACTCAAAGCATCAAACAAGTGTGAAGGATAACCTTTTTTCCAAGAACAATTCCTAAAGAATATGAATCTCATTTACAAAACTTTCAGGAGCACTGGACATTCTGGAAACTCTAATAATCTGTCTTTAATAACACCCTTTTTTTGATAAAAAGGATGCCCACTGGTAAAATGCAAAAAAGAGTTAGAAAACGTAACTTTCCTAAAAATCCTTGATTGAAATTTAGCATTAATATAATCCTTACTTAAAGTAATATCTAAATAATTCAATTCATCCTGATCCACCTTATAAGTAAAGCTTAAAAAATCTGTACTAGCATTAATATAATCTATAAAACTTAAAATCTTGTTCTGTGCTGTTCCATAACAAACAAATATCATCCAGGTATCTTCTATAATGTACTATATGACCATTCCATGGACTAGCAAACACATATTTTTGTTCCCAGTAATATAATACCATGTTTGCATAAATAGTAGCACATGGAGTCCCCATTGCGACACCTTTTGTTTACCGATAAAACTCACCATTAAAGAAAATAAAGTTATTATCCAACACTATTTCCATAAACTCAACTATTAAGTTAATTGTCCTATTATCTAACCCTGATTCTGAAACTAAAAGTTCCCTAAACCAATCAAGGCCCGTACCATGTGGAATACTAGGAAAAAGATCAACTACATCAATAGTGACCATAAAAAGATGTGGGTTGAACCAAGCCTGATTAATACTCTTCAGAAAGTCCCAAGAATCTTTACAAATGTGCACAACCATTGTTAAAAATCCTTTCACCTTTGCATCTGTAAATTTAGCTAACGGCTCCGTAATACTCTCTGAACCTGACACAATGGCTCTAAACTTAAATGGGTCTAGTCCTTTATGGGTTTTCGGAATACCGAAAATCATCGGCACCTTAGGCTTATCCACATGAAGAAAGTTATAAATCTGCTCATTAATAACTCCTTGAAGTAAATGATCAAATAAAAGAAAACTAATTTTAGAATGCACAATATTAACCTCTATTTCTAGAAACTAGTTCATATTGTTCTGGATCTTGCAACATATTATACAAATAAGAATCATAGTCCACTTCATACATCAAAACCACCCCTCCTCCCTTATCTGCTTTCATTACTCTACAGTGTTCATTTTTTAAATGCTCCACCAGTTTAATTTCTCCTTCATTTAAATTATTTGGATAAGTTTTGATTCTACCATTATTTATCTCCCTAATCTCTTTTTCTAATAGTTCCTCAAACACATCCAGAGTGGGGTGAGTGGGTGGGTTAAAAGTGCTTGATCTTGTTAATAGTCTGTCAGGTTTAGTTTGTCCTTTAAAAAAGATTGTGAGATTCAGTTGCCTAACAAACATTTTTAGGTCAGTTAACGTGTTAGTTATATTCAGTGGATGAATAGGAACAAAGTGAAACCCTTTTGAAAAGAGCTCAAAATATTCTTGAGTGGGTGTTAGTTCTGTAAAGTTAAAAATAGTAAAATTCCCTTTTCTAAGGGTAATTTGCTTATTATAACGTAATTCTGATTCTAATGCATTAATGGAACAATCCCCTGAAATCATCTGTGAAAATTGGTCCAGTTCTGCTGTTGATATCTTGATGCCCTCCCCCCTCTGTTGGGGGGATGCTGAAAATCCTGCACAGAATGCTTTCTCCCTCTCTCTGCTACCCTTTCACTTCTCCTAAGTGGCTCAGTCACATTACTCAAGTGGCTGCTATTTTCATTTGTTCCTTCTGTCCTACTTGGGAGTATAACACTATTATTAGACCCACGTCCCCCCCCTACCAGGGATTGGGTAAGCAATTCCATTCCTATATTCCATAAGGTCTCTTTCAAGTTTTCTTATTTTGCGACTTAAAATCTTATGACAAAATTGATCAACTTCAAAGAATACATTTGAATGTATGAAGTGGACTATGATTCTTATTTGTATAATATGTTGTAAGATCCAGAGCAATATGAACTAGTTTCTAGAAATAGAGGTTAATATTGCACATTCTAAAATTAGTTTTCTTTTATTTGATCATTTACTTCAAGGAGTTATCAATGAGCAGATTTATAACTTTCTTCATGTGGATAAGCCTAAGGTGCTGATGATTTTCAGTATTCTGAAAACCCATAAAGGACGAGACCCACTTAAGTATAGACCCATTGTGTCAGGTTCAGGGAGAATTACGGAGCCATTAGCCAAATTTATAGATGCAAAGGTGAAAGGATTTTTGACAATGGTTGTGCACATTTGTAAAGATTCTTGGGACTTTCTGAAGAGTATTAATCAGGCTTGGTTCAACCCACATCTTTTTATGGTCACTATTGATGTAGTTGAGCTTTTTCCTAGTATTCCACATGGTACGGGCCTTGATTGGTTTAGGGAACTTTTAGTTTCAGAATCAGGGTTAGATTATAGGACAATTAACTTAATAGTTGAGTTTATGGAAATAGTGTTGGATAATAACTTTATTTTCTTTAATAATTAATTTTATCGGCAAATGAAAGGTGTCGCAATGGGGACTCCATGTGCTACTATTTATGCAAACATGGTATTTTATTACTGGGAACAAAAATATGTGTTTGCTAGTCCATGGAATGGTCATATAATACATTATAGAAGATACCTGGATGATATTTGTTTGTTATGGAACAGCACAGAACAAGATTTTAAAAGTTTTATAGATTATATTAATGCTAGTACAGATTTTTTAAGCTTTACTTATAAGGTGGATCAGGATGAATTTAATTATTTAGATATTACTTTAAGTAAGGATTATATTAATGCTAAATTTCAATCAAGGATTTTTAGGAAAGTTACGTTTTCTAACTCTTTTTTGCATTTTACCAGTGGGCATACTTTTTATCAAAAAAGGGGTGTTATTAAAGGACAGCTTATTAGAGCTTCCAGAATGTCCAGTTCTCCTGAAAGTTTTGTAAATGAGATTCATATTCTTAAGGAATTGTTCTTGGAAAAAGGTTATCCTTCACACTTGTTTGATGCTTTGAGTCAGGAAGTAATAAACAACAGAGAAACCAAATACCCACCTTTGCTAGGGTCAGTACATAATATTAAACAAACTGAACAGATAGAAAGCCCTGAATCAGCAAATAATTTTATTCATACTTTTTCAACCAATTCCTATGAGGTAGAAAATATTATTTTTAAATATTGGCCTATACTTGCTACACACGAGGATCTAAAGCAGATGGTCACCGAAGGTCCCCATTTAATAAGAAAGAGAGGCACTAATTTAAAAGAGCTGTTTGAAGAAAACAAAATCTGAAATTACACTCAACTAAAATGAAGTTAGGCACATATAAATGTGGTAGCTGTAAACAGTGTAGTGTTATGATGAATCAGGATACAATTTATCTGCCAGCTAGAAAATTCTTATTTAGATGCACTGATTATTTTAATTGTGGCAACAAAGGGGTGGTTTATTTGGGTATCTGCACACACTGTTTCAGCTTTTATGTAGGAAAAACTGAGAGGCCTCTAAGAAGACGCATTTATGAGCACCTGTATGATGTCTCTAGATGTAAAGAAATTAATGCTTTTTACAAACATTTTCAAAAATGTAATAACATGAATCTGAGATTTATGGTTTTGGAGCAAGTTGTACCAGATTTAAGGGGTGGTAACTGGGAGACCCGGTTGGAATATCGAGAGCTCTATTGGCAACTGAAGTTAGATTCAACTAGACCTCCACGGTTGAACGAAAGTGTTAATATTGGGAGTGTCCTGAAGTTAAGAAAGGGTTAACTTTAAAGGAAGAATTGATATTGTTTTAGAAATATAATATAGACCTATATTTTAAGTTTTTATGGTTATTATTTTAAGCAGTCTAAGAACATTATTATAGATGTTATAGATATGTGTGAAAGTTTTTATATTTTGCATTCATTATTTAATTCATTGGTCATATAAAATGAAAGGCAACATTTAAAATGTTAACAATAACAATGAATTTATAAAGCTTTTTTGGGCAGTATCATTGCATTTATCTATTTAATATTATTTAATATTTTTTATTCATTATTATTTTTAATTTAAATATGAGATCTAACGCAAAGCTTGATTGAATATTTTAGTTAATAACTTAATCAAGTTTTTAATGATTTAATACAAGTCATGTGATTATAGAGTTACTATTTAATAGGAAGGCATGGCTATGTCAGAAATTATACCTTGAAAAAGCCTGGTAGTGACCGGGTGAAAGCGCTTGGATTATATGTGTGTATATCTTGTTTGGTTTTTATTAAACGCTTGTGTTTTATCACCAAAATTTTCTGGCTCTGGGTCCTGTTGCCATTGGATTTATCTCTTGTTGCATTTCATAACAGGACGTTTATGCCAATCAGTGATGGCCACAAATATTCTTAAGCAAATGCACAAATAATGGGATATAAATGAGAAATTATGTAAATCCACGTATGCTAATAAGTCCTTCTCCCACCTGATTGTGATTGATTCTAGCCTAGCTATTTCTAAGGAAGAGCTCCTTTTCTTTGTCAAGCCAGAATCACTTTCACCCAGCCGGACTTGCCAGCCAAGAAGGGGGAAATATAGAGAATTGCTCATTATAATTGGAAATCATTGATAGAGTCATAGTGGAAAAGGATACTATAAAAGTTTTAGTGAACATTTATAACTCAACAGGGGTACTGGTAAGATATGTAGCATTCTAACCCCTCTGGATACTAAGGAATGTATAGGCCTTACTATACTTGCTACAGGGGCCTTCCAGGGATAGACTGGGGACAATCTGGATATCTCATAGGCTTCTGCCTTGAGAATAATTCAGCAGTTTCTTGATATACTCTTGGAACGTGTGGATCAGTAAATCTATTTCCCGATGTCTCCTCAAGACCAAGCCCAGATTATGCATACCTTTTATGGGGTGGCACATATCTCTGAGTTACTCAGTGTGATAGATTGTACCCATGTTGTAATTAGGCCCTGATCTGGTCCAGTAGAAGAGCAATACTGCAATAGGGAGGGCTACCATTCTAACAAATGCCATGAAGTTTGTGATACATGGGAGTGTGTTACCAATGTGTCTGACCAGCATCCTGACAAAGCATGCAAGTCCCATACCTGACACACTAGCTCACTTTACCATCTCTTCCTGCATGGTAGAATGTCCAGTGGTCATTCTGTTGATAAATAGAAAAAAATATATATTTTTTATCACTTCAGTTGTTATTTGTTGTAAACATATAGTACTTGATTCTAAAACACATTTTGTTTTGTCTCCCCCACCCTATTTTTTTCTAGGTGATGCTGAATGTCCACCGGAACTATGGCTCATGACACCAGTGAGAAAAGAAACGAGGTGCAGAAGATAATTTCAATACAGCCTTTTCCCAGACATTTATTATCATGGTGTGAGTATTTGGAATGTAAAAGAATTGATTTGGATGGCAAGATGAGTCTGGGGTTGCTCTTCAGTACTACCCAGCTACTACATGCAAGATTTTTACTGCCTGTTGCATTCCTAATAACATGATCGTGTGGTGGTCTGGTGGGGAAGTGACTCATGCTATCACTGCATTTTTGAGCTCCAGCCATATCATGTGTAATGTTGTCCAGCTGGCAGCAGCACTAAGGGATACCGTGCAGATGGTTTTTGCACAGCATGGAGCTGCACAGGTAAATAGATGGTGTCTAGTCCAAAATTATGGACCGTTTCATTCCGGTTAGTGTTTCCTTTCTTGTAAAAACACACAGTATAACTGATGCATGCAGTGCTATAAGTAGGCTATTCTGTGAGCTGCATGGTCTGCTGTCACTGTTTATCAGACATCTACCCTCATATTAAAAGATATTTATTTTTTATTTTAGAGCAGGTATTCGTACTAGAACAGGCAAAAGTCATATTTGACAACTCACTGACATCTATTCAGTGATGCCACAAGGTATGATGCAAGGAATAATTACATTTTAACTGCTTTTCACAAGACTTCCTGCTTAGGTGGTTTACTTCAGTATGCACATTCTGGTTCTCATGAGGTTATAAGTTAAAAGAAAAAAGTGCTATTGCATTATTTAACATGAGTTCATGCTTGCCCTTCAATAGAAATATTTTGCAGGCTTTTTTTGTATTACACAGTGTTTCCTCAGTTTTACTATTACCTATTCAAAATGACTTATTAGTTCTTCTTAAAGTTGTTGCACATCATATTATTCATTTTCTTTTACAAAATATATTGTGTCTTTTGCAATTCATCATTTGTGCAGTGTGAGAGTGAAGTAACAACAGTGCTAATTTATATGACAGGAAAATCATGCACTATTTTATTTTTATTTCTTTTTTTAAGTTCTGTGTTATGGGTATTTGTCAGCTGTGACACTGCTGAATTGAAAATCATGATAATGGCATGCCCTTAATGGTATAAATCAGTGCAGTTTGAATATTATAGCATACAGCTTTCTTTCCAGATATTGCCTTTACTTATAAATTATATCATTATTAAAAAGAAATGTAATAGTAATGTGTTACAGTCTGCACTTATGTGTTCTGCATTTTTTTTACTTTATTAATAACTCAGTGTCTTCCCAATTAAACATTGAGGCATCTCTGTATAAGAGTATAATTGAAATTGCATTTGCAAGAATTGTGTAGCAGGTCAAGGTTATGCACAACATCATCTGAAGGCAGGATAGGTGAAGCTGCATGAAATCTTGAGGAAGGGTTGTCATGACAGCTGGATGGTGAGCTTTGATGTTTTGACCTACTTGATGCAGGTGATCCTATAGATACTGATCTTAAAGTAACGTGGGACTGGAGCATCAAATGAGAGGTTGATGAGGGCTGACTTGCCCTGCATGAACTCAGTTGTTTTTGTTTCCACCCAGTAATGCATTTACCTTCTTGTGAAGTACTTCCAGTTTGAAGTGACAATCCCCCTTGAGTCTGGACAGTATCCCATTTTCTTCACCTTCCATAGCCGATTCCATTCTAAGTCTGGCAAGTCCTCACCATTGTACAAATGGAGTTGACCATGGATTCTTGGTGTGCCACCATAGAAAGGCTTATTGGGATCATGGCATTATCCCTACTCTCTTCCATTTCCATGCAGTGCTGGAAATCCTCACATATACCCTGGATGTCCTGACCATTTGTAGGTGACTCTCTGTGGCAGTGCAATAAATCTTTGCATGTTTCCTAAGTAATTATCACAAATGCATGCACCCAGCACCCCTTTGTAAAGGTGTCACTATGGACACTGCTGCATCTGAATTGTCGCTATCATCCATAAGATGTTCCTGTGGTTTGGTAGACACCGGTATATAGATGTGCATGGGTTATCTCCCTGTACAGCCCATAGTATACTGTCACCATGTGCTTGACTTTGTCATCCAGTGTCACTTCTAGAGTTACTAACATATTATGGGATGTGAGATCCTGCCAATAAACGTGTTGACTGTGTGCCACTTTCCTCAGGCTGTCTTATAGCTCTGTTATCATCATCATTAGGCATTCTGCTGCTGATAGCATCTAACTTTATTGGTATAGTCAAACTATTTATTTCTGCAGCTGACACTCTAAAGAATTAATTGAATAATTTACTACTCAGATAGTGGAGTACAGTACTGTATGCAGTGTAATATAGTGTACAGGACATTTAATATGCACAATGAGTTCATCTATACCATTATGTGGTGAAGTGGATGGTTCCCCCTGCTAATAGTAATTCTCATGGGTTACATTTAAACTTTGCATTTCCTCCTTCTATTGTGTGTATCTCTCTCTCTCTCTCTTTCTGTGTGTGTGTGTGTGTGTGTGTGTGTGTGTGTGTGTGTGTGTGTGTGTGTGTGTATATATATATATATATATATATATATATATATATATATATATATATACTTATGCGGTGGTGGTGCTGCGGTAGCATCGTCGCCTCACAGTAAGACAATGTCCTGATCGATTCCCAGCTAGAGCGTCTTCTGTGTGGAGACATGCTTGAATGGGTGTACCTTCGTTGAAGGTTGTGCGTCAGGGCCGGTAACTCGGCACATAAAAAAATCTACTGCCAATCATTAGCGGATAGGAGTTCTGCTGTGGTGACCCCTAACCGGGAAAAGCCAAAAGACACAACAACATATATATATATATATATATATATATATATATATATATATATATATATATATATATATATAGATAGATAATATATAGATAGATAGATAGGTGAATAGATATTACTGTTGTGAAACCAACCTTCCTCAGCAGATGCATGTTGATTCTGTAGATGTGGGTAACAGCCAGTGTCTTCACTACCATTGATTATTGCAGTACTATTGTCATCTGTTTCATAATCATCCCTATAAATGGAGTGGAGGTATTCCTTATCAGGTAAAGTAATACTTGTTGCCCCCCAGGACAGCTATGAGTATTTGTATTCTGCCATGTATCTTGCACACCCTGCCCCACATTGGCCCTCTTCTTGCACTGTGTTAATATGTGGTTCCTTCCATCAATAGCATTTATATCCATAATTACCTGGTTTCATGTTCTCGTGTCTTTGCCCTCTTTGCTTCTTAGGGGTCGCCCTTTTTCAAAAAAAATAATTTCTCATTTGTCCTAAAGGTTGTCATGAAGAAACAGTTTTTCTCATGACTAAAGTTTTCCTTTCTCTGTTTGGATCCTTTTCTGCTTAAAGTTCCAGATTCCATAAAGCATTTCCACCTACCTTGAGAGATCACAAGTTAATACAGTGATCTTCCACTTTTTCAGGTAAATTCGGAGTCTTTTATGCATGTTGTATGTAAATTAGGCTTATTTATGCTTATCTCTAGTAACTACTGCAATACACAAACATGTAAGTCAGCATTATACATATGTACACTTCAAGCACTTAGTTGTGAATACATTTCTTGCAATGGCGGAGTCTGCAGCAGTCCCCATCACACCTCAAATGCCCACATGAATGTGTGAACAATTCTAGTAATTCTCAAAACTTCCTATGACTAGAAAAAGAAAAATGGACTCAGATCTCATTGAGTTTGCATGTTCATGAAGTCCAGTCAATGGCATCCTATATACTGCGGTACACCTTATAATACACCTCAAATTATTCAGTATTATATATCTTCATAATGACTTACACTGTGACATATCTTTATGTAGTAAAGCAAAAAAAAATCATGTAAATAGAAATTATTTACATTGATGCAATAACAAAAAGTATATGTTTAAATAAAGGACTTATGTATAACCATCAAGTTTACTATTCATAGAAAAATAAAATAAATCACAGAAGCAGAATAGATCTATGCAACTTAAAAAGTAATGATTTCAAAACAGAATTTTATTCAGCATGGAAAGGAAATGTGAGAGCATTGTTTAAAAAAAGAATTATGAATGTGACAAAGCAATTTGGTAAAAAAACAACTTTTTTTCATTAATAGCATTTCCAATAGTAATTTCCTTACAGGGTAATTTTAATTCATGGTGATGTCACACCTGAGAGGGTGTGGTTTCGTGACCATGCACCACAGCCTTGTACTTACATTCCTCATTCTTTTACTGGCTCTTTAAATTATGGCAGCACCTGTGAAGGTATGAGGCTGAGCTGGTCTGACAAGTAGACCAAAAATGTGCTCTACCTTCTTATGGATTCATACCTGGGTAAGACCAAATCCTCTTATGTGGGTCACACTGGGAAAAGAATGACATCTGGAAAGAGTTGGATAAGCACCTGTCATCCCTGACAGGGATCTCTTGCTCTAGTCCCCAGTGCCAACAGAGATATGATAACCTACAGAATGGTAGGTCTGGCCACCTGGCTGAGTGTGTAGATCAAGTGATGGCGACAGGGCCAAATTACTGATATATCTCTCTCTATATATATACATATATATATATATATATATATATACAAACCACACCACACACACACCACACACCACACAACACCAACACACAGCACAACCCTAATACCTTACCCCTAAACCTCACCCTACCCACCTCCCTAAACCTTACCTACCCTAACCCTAACTAACCTAACCCGCCCCCCGCCTTAATCGCCCCCTATCCACCCTAAACTAACCCAACCCCAACTAACCCTAACCCCTACCCCCTAACCTAACCCCACTTAACTCCCTAACCTCCCCCCCCCTAACCCACCCACCCCACACTCCACACTCACTCGCCTCCCACCCCCCACCCTAACGTCCGTCACTACACACACAGCACACCCCTTTCCCCCGGGCGGCGCTCGGCGTTGGTGTTGTCATCCGTGTCGTCTGTCTTTCTGCATTATGTATGTTCTTGCACCCAAGGCCGTCTTCGTCTTCTCTTCTTCACTCTTCTCTTCTCTCTCCTCTTGTGTCGGTCTCTTCTGCTCTGCGCGAGAAAGTCAGGTAGAACCATATATATATATATATATTTTTTTTTTTTAAATCATATCAAATTTTGGTTTAAAAAACATACTTTGGGATTCATTAACAAGTATATATGCTGTGGTCTAAACATACAGGATTACTTCCTGTTACAGTGATGAGGATCAGTGCTAATTGAATACCCATGCTAATAAGGAAACCAACACATTTATTAACGCCTTTTCACAGCTAGCAAGTGTTACCAGACACAAAAAGCTCTGAGGATCTCAAGCACATAATGTAAACAAAAGGTATTGCCTCTAGGCAAACCTAGTGAGCAAGCTCATGTGGATAGCTAGTGCAAAGCAAGTGCAAGTTTTTTGAAACACTTAAGATGCAGGGAAAATTAAAGTGCACTCACTTAATGGGATAGGTGTGAAAATTAGAAGCAGGGTAGGCTAAACTGGAAAATGAAACCTAGATATATAAAATGTTGTTATTTCTCAAAGAACATTTTAATATAAATATTTTTTTATTGATTTAATAAAAAATAATCCTGATATCTTTACTGACCCATGTATATAAATAAAAAAGAACATGCTGACAAAGGATTTAAGAGAGACACAAAGCAACAGAGTAACAAAGGGTAGTAAATGTGATATAAATGTTAATAAAATGCTGAAATGAGATATAAGCAAACAAGGGCAATGTATACATTAAGGGATATTTGCACATATTGCAATTCTTGCATATCATATGTGTGCACAGGAAATTGCTTGTGTCAACTGGCAACAGTGCTCTCTTCCCCATTTCATCGTATATACACAAGGATAAGTGAACCCTACAGCTTTTGTGTCATTTACATCAAAAAGGGACACGTCTTTGCTATTTGTTGTTTCTTGCAAACATAGAAAGGGGGTATTTTACCTATTCACATGCAAGAGCCAAGTATGAATGTTATATTAATATAAATGCTAAATGGTAAGATATTTACAGTCACAATACATAAATTTGCAGTTGCCACTATACATATTCATTGGCACAGTGATATTATGTTATTCACATGACTGTACTGAAAATGCCTATCAAAATATCCTTGGCAGGCATATTGAAGCACCCTGCCATTGGAATGTATTCTGCAGGAGAACTCAAAGGTAAAATAAGTAAATAAGTTGCATCCACATGATTGATGTTAGTAACATGTACATAGGTTGAAGTATTGTAAGGCTGTCCTTATATAATAATGCCTTATGCTGACCATCTAAAGAAACTCCAGCTATACTCTGTCGCATATCGTCTAATCAGAGGTGATCTCTGCCTAACATACAAGGCCATGTCAAACCCGAGTTGCTGGATATGCTAAACTTAATGAAATCCCAATCCCTCCGAGCCACATGCTCCAGGGATGTTAACGTTGTCATCATGATGAATAGAAATGCTGGAAGGATAGGTTCCTGACCCAGAGACTCCCCATACTCTGGAATAGGCTG